>NW_022111358.1:12805784-12820071 GCF_000313985.2 Echinops telfairi
ACAGGGCGGGGGGAGGGAGGGAAAAAAATAAGGAGCGGATACCCAGGGCTCAAGTAGAAAGAAAATGTTTTGAAAAGGACGATGGCAACATATGTACAAATGTGCTTGACACAATGGATGTATGGATTGTTATAAGAGCTGTACAAGCACCCAATAAAGTGATTTTTTAAAGACAAAGAATAGTGAATATTCTATAGATTATAATTACAGAAAAAATGTCCAACCAGTATTCTGTTGGGTTTTCTATCAGCTATCATGTCAAATTCAGAGTTCACTGTAATAAATGAAAATGTAACTGTTTTTTTACTGGCTAATATGAACAATTTCATTATAATAGCATATTGCAACAGGCAATGATCAATAGCATAATAGGCTAACAATCAATGACTGACCTCTAGAAAGTTCTTACCCAATGATGCTAGTAAATCCAACGTACAGGGATTTAATCAATAATACAAATCAACTCGCCTTGTAAAAAGGAAAATGAGCATAAATCATTATCCTATGGTCAGAGAGTCAGTAAATGCATCTAGTAAACGCATACCCCAAGTTCTAATGGGCATCTGAATGCAGTGTGAATAGTTCAGCATAAATTCACCAAGGCTAACAGGAAAATATCCTACTAATCAGCCTGTTTGTTTTTTCATGCTGGTCAATATGTCTGGAAACACTCTAGGCCAGTGGTTCTCAGCCTTCATAATGCCACGACCCTTTAATACAGTTCCTCATGTTGTGGTGACTCCCTACCCAAAGAATTATTTTTGTTGCTACTTCATAACTGTAATTTTGCTACTGTTATGAACTGGGCAGCAACCCCTGTGAAATGGTCGTTCGACCCCCAAAGGGGTCGTGACCCACAGGCTGAGAACTGCTGCTCTAAGCCTAAGATGGTTTTTGCTTGAAATGTACATTTTCATTTAATTTGGAAATAGATTTAGTGTTCTAAGACTGCAAAGTTAGCAAAGCTAAATGACTTCAGAATGTGAGCTACTGGTCACTGTTCTGGTTATCCTTTTAATAGGATTTTTCAGAATAATACAATAACTAAGAAGAATCAATAAATCAAATACTCTCTAAGTTTACACTGTATGCACAGTACTCTGGGGTATATTTTTAAAAGTCTGCCTACCAACGGCCATAATTTAGAAATAAGATTTATATGAAACAATCAGTGAACAAGCCATTATCTAAAACAATACTGTGCTATGTGGTACACACGCAGATTTAATGCATGTAAGAATTAAAGATGGCAGAAAAATAGGGACGATCCCTAACAGCCTAAAGGACAGAGAACAAGATTCTTGAAGTTTTGGGTGAAATAAAATTTATAAAACATTGACATAAATATGACATTGCAGAGCTCCACTTCTACTTATAGGAAGAGCTATATAAAGTATCATATCCAAGTTTTCCTGAGCCTATCAGTAAGCTGAAATCTCAAGGCAACCAAGTATCTTATATACTCGAGTATAAGCCGACCCAAATATCAGCCAAAGCATCCAATTTTACCATAAAAATTTCATTAAAAATGTGCGGGAAAACTCAGCTTATACACAAGTATAACCGGTAATTTGAAATGAAGGAAACAGTAGATCTTGCTAAAAAGCGAAGGAATGTATTGTATAAACGGCCTTAGAGCTAACAGCAAAGGAGAACAGTGACCATATAAGCAAGTAAGGGTTGTATGAGCCCCTAATAAAATGATTAAAAAAAAAAAAAAGCTGTAAGGACCCCCAATAATTTTTTTTTTTAAGTGAAAGGGTGAAGTTTAGCCTGTCAATCAGGCCACAACTTGATGACTTCACGTGGAAGCACTAAGAAGAAAAATAGCTCGCTGGAGGTGGGACACGTACTCATTCCCTGAGAGACATGCTTGCTGACAAGACACATGGAGTTACACTAGAGCCCTGGAGCTGAAGGAGCCAAGTAGAGACCCTTGTCAGTGCTGAGATGCCTCTACCACCACTAGATCCACAAAACTTTCCACCCTGTGATCTTTCTGCATTCAGCATCATTGCATGTGTTTCGTGAGTCTGAAGAGGAATTTAGACTGGTGTCAGATATCAGACTTATGGACTTGATCTGGACTGGGCTGGGATGTTTTCTCAATATCCAATTTGCTCTTGTATATAAAGCTCTTTCTTATGCCCACACAAAAAAAGAAAAAAATCTTTTAAAATTTTAACAACTGAAAAATGCCAAAAATAGGCTAGTAGATAGCCCCAAATACAAGGTATTTATACTCATAAACTCTTTTCCATGGACCTAAACAAGCCGCTCACAGATAAGACTGGAAATAAGGCCAAACCAAAACAAACTCATTGCCATCACATTAATGCCAACTAATAGCGACCCTACGGGACAGGGTAGAACTGCCCTTTGAGTTTCCAGTACTGTCACTGTTAATGGAAGTAAAAAGCCCCACCTTTCCTCTCGGGAAACTGAGGATGGTTTCAAACTGTTGTTAAGAGTCTACCTTGGTGTTGCAAGACTATGAATGAAAGACTAATGTGGAAAAGTCTCTACCAAGACTACTCTCTTATATAAGAAAAACCCCTTAAGCCAATGGTGGAGACCACCACACCTTGTCACCCCCAACATATAAAGACCAATTGTCACTGAGGAAAGAGATGAGGTAGGGTGGGGTAAGGTGGGGGTGGGTGAGGGGGAGCCCTGTTCCTCTGGTACAAGGAAAGAAAATTGTCCTGAGCCTATAGGCCTAAAACAATAACTGTAAGAAAGTAGAAAACTTTCCACAGAAGATCTGCCAGAGAAACAAGTCAGAATTTGACTGCCAAAAGGGGAAAGACCAGGAATCTTAAGAAAACTCCATCCCTAAAAAACAAGCAAACAGAGCCTTCTGAAGTAACTCTGGATCAGTGGTTCTCAACCCGTGGGTCGCAACCCCTTTGGGAGTCGAACGGCCCTTTCACAGGGGTCCCACATTTCATAACAGTAGAAAAATTAGTTATGAAGTAGCAACGAAATAATGTTATGGTTGGAGGAACCGTATTAAAGGGTAGCGGCATTAGGAAGGTTGAGAAACACTGGTCTGGATCAACACAACAGATAAACCACCCCTTACTACAACTACTATCCTAGCAAACACCATGCAGCAAAAGCAGAGCAAAACTGGATATGGGGCAAGAATATACAGAAAAGTCTTCTCTATGGATAAAACCTACTAGGAAGATTGGAGGTTGAGGGTGAAGGACAAACCTTGCAAACACTCTCATGACTGAGCATTCTACAAGAAAGCATTGGAGAAATTTGAGGTCTTTAGTACAGTGAAAATAACAATATAGTTATTTTATCTATAACCTTTTATCCACAGAGAATAAATTCCAAGACTCCCAGTGGATGCCTGAACTGTGAATAGTATCAAACCATATATATATATATGTTTTTTCACAGTAAGGAGCATGAACCTATCAGGTGTCGACAGAGTGCAGCACAGTCACTCACCCACTGTGGTTTCCACACTTGTGCCATGCAGAGGAAGCCAGTTCTGGGAAAAAGTGGGATAGCAGGAGATTTCTACCAAGTTACTCAAAATAGTGTGCAATTTAAATATTTTCAGACCACAGAAAGTGAAACCTCAGATAAGGTGGACTACTGTAATAATAAAACCTAACTGATCTTACTATGGACTCGAGTTACTAGATGAACAGTAATTGCTTGACAGAAAAAAAGGGGGCTCCCAATTCCAGCTTTATGTACAATCTATTTCCATCAATATTCATCTATATATCTCTAGCATACAATCAAAAATTATAAAGCACACAAGCAACAAACATCTAGGAGGGGGAACAAATTACATAACAAAAGACACTAAAATAAACTAAAACCACACCCATTATCATCAAGTCGATTCTGACTCACAGGATAGAGTAGAATTGTTCCCTAAGGTTTCCAAGACTGTAAATCTTCATAGGAACAGACAGCTCTCATCTTTCTTCTGCAGAAGAGATGGTGGGTTTAAATTGCTTACCTAATAATGCCACGGCTCCAGAATAATCGAATAGGGAATTTAAAATAACTATGTTAAAAGATCTAGTTGAAAAGGTGGAAAAAATATTTGAACAGATGATGAATATAAGCAGAGATAGGAAACTATAAAAGACAAATGAAAACACCTGAAATATTATTTAAAAGGAGGCAGAGATTATGAATTGTACTGATTGAATCATCACTTGATTCACCTGGCCAAGGACAGAATCAATTAATTTGAAAATGAAGTAATACAAATTACCTAAGCTGAAAGACAAAGAGAGGAGAGAGGGTTGATGGAAAAACAAGCCCTAATACCCTTCAAAACTTAACTACAAAGCTAGAATAATCAAAATAGAGTGGTCTTGGCACAAGGGAGACACAGATCAATGAAATAAAAGTGACAGTGCAGAACTGAGCCTTTATGTTTAAGCTCAATTGATTCTTGTCAAAGGTGTTAAATTAATGGTGTTAAATTAAATTAATAAATTAAGGTGTTAAATTAAAGTCTTTTCAATAACTAGTGGTAGAACAACTTGAGATCCATATTCAAAAGGAAGAATTTGGGCCCTTCACGTCATGTACTGAAATTAACTCTAAATGGATGAGATATGAAAATTAGAGGAAAAACCATAAAGCTCTTATAGGAAAGCAAAGGTAAATCTTTGTGACCCTGCATTAGACAATGGGTTTTAGACCCAACACCAGAAACCATAGGCCATTTAAAAAAAAAGATCAGTGAACATCAAAATTTTAAACTTTCATGCTTCGAAGGACACCATCAAGAAACTTAAAAACAACAAAATAAGAGAAAATATTTGCATATTATACATCTTACATAGATAATATATAAATAACTCTCATAGCTCAGTAAAAAAATAACCCTATTGAAAAATGACCAAGTATTGAATGGATATATGTTAATAGGTAGACATACAAAAAGATAAGGATCAATGAGTGCTGTGCAGTTCAGTGGAAAACTTCTTGGCTACCATGAGACCCAGTTTTAACACCTGGCCAACGCACCTCAAGCAACAAATATTATTGTGCACCTGAAAGCTTTGGGTAAGAAAGAAGTTGAAGGGGAGAGGAGTTGAATGAAGTTAGGACATATTTGAATTTGGAAAAATCTTTCATAAATTAGTATAGACTTAAGTCCTTTCTCTAATTGGAAACTTACATATATGTACAATACTACATTAATAGATATATCCTAAAATTTTAAATTCTCTAAATAGCAAATTTTACATTATACTAATATTTAAAGACAGGAAGATAGAAGAAAACAAAAAGACTAATTGCAACTGAAATAAGGAATTCAATAAACAATCTTAGGAAAAATGCTATTCTTGTAAAAAATGTTAAAGTATAGAACATGAAAGTACATAATTCTACATATGTAATACATGTAAGAAGTAACAATATATATATCACACCTCCTCTTCCCCATTTTTAAATACGAAACAATTTTGTTATATAGAAATATTTTTTGAACCAAAATTTACCAAACATACTCAATAAAAAAATGACAGCCAGAGAGATAAATTTGTAAAAATTAGTCATACAAACAGTCCTGTAATTACAACCATTAGTTATCAAAGCTCAGATATACAAAAGAATTACAGCTCTGCAGTACTGCAATTTGGCTTCTACAAACATAGCCATATTGACATCTAAAACAACCTGTTTACCTCCTCCATAAAAAAAATAGCTCTAGGGGAGATTAAATCTGCTAAGGCCAGGCAGACCTTCAAACAATCAGGCTAGTGGATAACTATCTCAAAGAAAAGCTGAGTTATAAAGATTACCTCAGCAACTTTTGGAGGCACTCCATCCCCAAGCACTTCCCTGATGAAGCAGTGCTGGCCCATGTAATATGACAGTCCACAGGTTCTCTTGAAGGCATCTTTCAGTCGTTTCAGCTCTACATCTGTAACTATAGTAGAATGTGGGTTATAAAACAGGAGGGAAACTAAGATACTAACAATCTTTCAATTTAATTTTTTTCAACCAAATTCCTAAGAGAAATTGAAAAATACTATTCTCTTTCCAGATATGTTAAAAGCAAAACAAAATTTAAAAGCCACAGGTATCCTCTTGTTAAAAACCTAATATTTTTTAATCTAGTGCAGTCAAGATGAAAATTCTTAACTTGTTATTTTCAAAAGACAGATCTATAAACTACACATAGAAAATTTTAGCAGAGAACAAGGGCTTCAAATTAGCAAACAACCTAAATGGCATTTCATTCTGGCATTAATATTTTTCAGCAGCAATATGTTCATTTCTTTCAAAATAAAATTTCTATTCTGTAATCCTTAGGCACATGTCCATCCATGTAGAGGATAGCCCCAAGTTAAATGTAAGAGTTTGCCATCATTTAAAAGCAGTGACCGAAGGATTTTAAAACTTGTAATCCATAGCCAAAGGAGGGAATAGTATCAGGGAATAGTATGAGAGATTCTGGTTTGCAGTAGGCTATCAATGACAGTGGAAGCCCATAATAAAGGGATGGGAAGAAACTTGTTACCAAACAGAATGCACTGGAAAGATGACTATAGTATATCAAAGTGATAAACCTGATTTGAACTTTGAAAACCTTGTCACCTGATGCTCTCCCCCTTTCCAACTGGATCCCTATGCACATTAAGCCTGATCTGGGTTTTCAACATTTTCTGTTTGTTTGTTTCATATTGGGGTTTATGTCTGATATATTCTGTCATTGTGGGTAACCAACCTCTTGAATTTTTGTTATAGGTTTTTCTATTTTGGGGTATATGAAACCCAGGATTGATGAATCTATAGAGACAGCAAGTAGAATAAGGGTTGCTGGAGGGCACATAGGGGACGGGGTAAAGAGGAGCTGATATCAAGGAGTTCAAGAAGGAAGAGAATGTTTTAAAACTGATTGTGGTAGCAATTGTACTACACTGCTTGATGTTGCTGAATGATGTAATGACATGACATCTGTATTAGCTCCCAATAAAATGGTTTGGGGGAAAAATAAATTAAAAGGAGGATCATCTACAAATAGGTTATATTAACAATCTAGATAGTTTAGACACCTATCACAATAGAAAATCAGAAAGAATTATTGAACCATTATTTTAGACATGAATTGAAAACTACAAGAAAACAATCTCTTTCTACAAAGATAGAGAAATAAATACCGTAGTGGGAACTCACTTGAAGGCAGTGAGTTTTGTAGTATTTTTAGAGTACAGTGATTAGAATGGAGGCATAGAAATGGGCCCAAGGTGAGAAATACACAAACCTCTGGAAGAATCAGGTAACTACATTAAATTTGAAAGGATAAACTAAGCAAAATATAAAGACAAAGACATGCCAGGTGATAAAAATACTGTTTTTTAAACTCAATGGTATACAGAATAACTCATTACTCACTGTCCTCAAGTCAATTCTGACTCACAGTGACCCAATAGGGCAGGGCCTGTCATGTTCCAAGACTGTAACTCTTTACTGGAGTAGAAAGCTTGTCTTTCTCCCAAGGAGTGGGATGGTGGTTTAGAACTGTTGGCCTTGTGGAAATGGTAACCACTATGCCACCAGAGCTCCTTGCATGTTACTAGAACCAAATAAATATGGCAGGGAATAGTACATACAAGCAGACTTCCTAGATACTGTGGGGTTGGTTTCAGACAACTACATTAAAATAAATATCAGAATAAAGCAAATCATACATTTTTTGGCCTACCAGTACATATAAAAGTTATGTTTATCATTCTGGAGGAGAAAACAATGGGACTGATGGTTCTGGGAGGACATGGGAGGGGAAAGTGGGGGAAAGGAAGTTGTGTTAACCAACCCAAGGACAAGGGATCAACAAGTGATCGAAATCAGTGGCAAGGAGGGTGTAGGAAGCCTGGTGGGGATTGATCAAGGACAATGTAACGGAGAGGAATTCCTGAAACCCAAATGAAGGCTGACCATGACAGTGGGACAAGAGGAAAGTAAAATGAAACAGAGGAAAGAACTAGGAGGCAAAGGGAATTTATAGAGGTCTAAATACAGGCATGTACATAAGTAAATATATTTATATATGATGATGATTTGCTAAGACACAGGTTGATGTGCTAGACCATCATCGTAAAAAAAAAAAAAAAAGCACTATCTGCAGAATTCAGTGAAGCAAGTTATGCCAGTAAATGATAAATCTAGAGAGGCAGCAATATCTACTCAAAGAGGTTTTCTTTTTCTGTTCTAATGAGTTTGGGCTTAATGTTAGAAGGGACATACACAGATATAATTCACATAGCTCATTCTCCCAACAGAGTAAAGAACAGATTTTAGGTAGGACAAAAAAAATCTAGATACAGTAAGTAGAAATGCTACAACAAGTGGAGACAAAACTGGGAAAGATCTAGGAGGGGAAAAGTCGATAGAACTTCATGCTTGACTAGAAGTAAAAGTAATTGAGAATATTCAGGTATCTTTCCTACAAAACTTGAGGGGAGATAAGTGTTTTCGTGTGAACAGGGAAAGGAAGGAAGGAAGGAAGGAAGGAAGGAAGGAAGGAAGGAAGGAAGGAAGGAAGGAAGGAAGGAAGGAAGGAAGGAAGGGGAAAAAGATGATAAATTCCATTTGGACATCTTGAATATGAGAAACTTTAGGTGCCCATTGGGTTTTAAGAATTACAGGTGTAAAGGTGATGGAGGTTTAATGGGTGTCAACAATCTAAAAGTGGCAAATAAAATCATGAGTAGGAAACACTGTAAGACAAAGACAAAACCAAAAGAAACCAATGGTTCCAATGTGTGGAGAGGAAGGACCTAACTGTAGAAAGGACACAGAAAAGTAATAGAAGGATAAAAGGAGCAAAGATGAGAGTGTAGTCTCTAAAAGCCAGAAGGGGGAAGGAGTGAGCTAAAGTCTGAAATGTGCCTGGCATATAGCTAATCACTCAATAAGTGTCTGTAGTAGGGAGGGAGGGTTGATGGGCTCTACTACATGCAGGGGAAATGATAAAAGAATAAGATCCAGTGTGTTAATAAGGAGCTAGAGAAAAGTGTAAGCAGGAGGTACTTAATTCACTAAAAAGTAAACTCATAGTATTAATATCTGCAACACAATAACTTGATGTCTTATTTTTTAGAATGCAAAAGTGAAAAAATAGAACAATCTTACATCATAAATTATAGTAATGGAAAAGATATGACCAACTACTGGAAAACCGTTTTTTTAAGATGTCTAATTTTCATTAATGGTTTTTCTAATAAATTAGTTTGCTCATAGTCTAGTGAAGAGAAGAAAAAAACAACCATTAGAATACAGTATGAGAGTCTAATGCATTATTGGTTACAGATTATTTGTAAGACTGTTTGATAATGCAATCCCATGACCAAGGAATTTATTCATTTATAATAGAAAGAAAAATGTATTTAACAAGCTTTCAAAAACATTTATAAAAAGTCCATTAAGGTAAACAAGCAGCATCTAGCTCGGAAGCAACAAAGCCCACATGGAAGAAGCACCACCAGCCTGTGCGATCACGAAGAGTCAAAGGGATGAGGTATCAGGCATCATCAGAACAAAAAAGTCCTATCATTGTGAATGAGGGGGAGTGCGGGGTGGAGACCCAAAGCCCATCTGTAGAAAACAGTACATCCCCTTACAGAAGGGTTGCAGGGAGGAGATGAGCCAGTCAGGGTGCAGTATAGCAATGATGAAACATACAACTTTCCTCTAGTTTCTAAATGTTTCCTCCCCACCCACTATCATGATCCTAATTCTACCTTACAAATCTGGCTAGACCAGAGGATGTACACTGGTACAGATAGGAACTGGAAACACAGGGAATCCAGGGCGGATGATCCCTTCTGGACCAGTGGTGAAAGAGGTGATACTGGGAGAAGGTTGGAGGGAAGGTGGGGCTGAAAGGGGGAACCGACTACAAGAATCTATATATACCTTCCTCCCTGGGGGACGGACAACAGAAAAGTAGGTGAAGGGAGACGTCAGACAGTGCAAGATATGACAAAATAATAATTTATAAATTATCAAGAGTTCATGAGGGAAGGGGGCGTAGGGAGGGAGCAGAGAAAATGAGGACCTTATGCCAGGGGCTTAAGTGGAGAGCAAATGTTTTGAGAATGATGAAAGCAATGAATGTGCACATGTGCTTTACACAATTGATGTATGTATGGATTATGATGAGTTGTATGCGCCCCTAATAAAATGTTGTTGTTTTTTTAAATCCATTAACTGAAGATAGGCTGAATATGCTATGGTATACTCTCAAATACCAGACCAAGATGGAAATGTTTCATAGACCCACATTCACTGAAAATTAGGAGTATCTTTATTTGCCTTTTTTATTAAAAAAAAAACTAACATTTAGATAATTCTACATAAAATAATATAGGAAAGTGTTCATTTGTAAATGTTGGAGTGGGAAGGTGAATGAACTGCACCCACAAATATAAATAGGTTTGACAGAGGCTATCTCTACACATGCACTTATATATACTACAAATATATTCATGAATGTCATAGAACATACAAAGGACAACGTTATGAAAATGTATTAGTCTCTTAACCAAATATCTTGAGAGAAGGAGTCATGGACTTGGGATCAATTTCAGGATCATAATCTCAGGGGACATTCAAGGTCAGTTGGTGGTATAACATAGTCCACAAAGACAGTATTCTACATCCTATTCTGATGAGTTATCAACTGGGATTTTAGAAAGACCTTTTAGCAGTCATCCAAGGTGCAACTAGTGATTTCCCCCCATCCAGAACAAAAAGAGTGAAGAAAATTAAAGATGTATGGAGGACTAACAGACCATATGTATCCCAGCCTCTAAATGGGAGAAAATGTAGAACAAAACTCAAAAGAGACCAAACTTACTGGTCTGAAAAGAGACTGGTGAAACCCCTGAAGCTAAAGCCCTTACATGCCCGCCCTTCATGTCTGGAGATGAATTAACCTCAAGGCTCAACTTTCAGTCAAACAAGACAGGATTATAATATGAACAGTAACAACAGGGAGGTACATAATCCATAGATCAAAAGGCAGCATTTGTCCAGAGATAAAAGCTCAGAACGTAGGAATGAACAGGAAAGAAGGAAGCCTGGAAATGGGAACCACAAGGGTAAAGTATGAAGAATCCTGCTACATTGTGGGGATGGCAATCAATGAATCAAAATTTGCAGGAATTGTTGAGTGGAAAACCAATTTGTTCTGTGAACTTTCATCCAAATCACAATAAAAAAGTTTTTTTATTCAAAAAAATAGAGAGAGAGTAAGCAATGGCATAGAAACCAGAAGATGTGAGAGGAATTAGTGAAACCCAAATGAAGGCCAAACATGACAGTGAGACAGGAGGCAAGTAAAAGGAAATAGAGGAAACAACTAGGAGGCAAAGGGCATTTATACAGGTCTAAATACAGGCATGTACATATGTAAATATATTTATATATAAGAATAAGGAAATAAATCTATGTACATATATTTATATATAAGAATAAGGAAATAGATCTATGTACATATATTTATATGTTAAGTATAAGGTAGCAGACAGAGAATGGGCCTTTACTCAGGCACTCCACTCCCTCAATGCAAGAACACTTTGTTCTAATAACCTGGCATTCCGTGATGCTCACCTTCCCTACATGATCATTGAAGACAAAATGGGTGCATAGCAAATGTGGTGAAGAAAGCTGATGGTGCCTGGCTATCAAAAGATATAAGCATCTGGGGTCTTAAAGGCTTGAAGATAAACAAGGGGCCATCTAGCTTAGAAGCAACAAAGTCCACATGGAAGAAGCACACCAGCCTGTGTGATCATGAGGTGCCGATAGGATCAGCTATCAGGCATCAAACAAAGACCCAGAAAAATCATATCAATGTGAATGAGGGGGAGTGCAGAGTGGAGACCCAAAGCCCATCTGTAGACAATTGGACATCCCCTTACTGAAGGGTCACAAGAAAGAGACAAGTCAGTCAGGGTGCAATGTAGCACTGATGAAACATACAACTTTACTCTAGTCCTTTGAAGTTTCCTCTCCCCAACTATTTTGACCCCAATTCTACCTTACAAATCCGGCTAGACCAGAGCATGTACACGGGTATAGGTAAGAGCTCAAAACAGGGAATCCAGGACAGATAAACCCCTCAGGACCAATAATGAGTAGCAATACCAGGAGGGTAAGGTGAATGTGAGGGGAGAAAGGGAGAACCAATCCCAATGCTCTACATATAACCCCTCCCTGGGGGATGGACAACAAAAGAGTGGGTGAAGGGAGACATAGGTCAATGTAAGATATGACAAAATAATAAAAATTTATAAATTATCGTGGGTGAGGGAAGTAGGAAGGGTGGGGGAAAGAGGGGGAAAATGAGGAGCTGATAGCAAGGGCTCAAGCAGAAAGAAAATGTTTTGAAAATGATGATGGCAACAAATGTACAAATGTGCTTGACACAATGGATGTATGTATGGATTGTGATAAGAGCTGTATGAGTCCCCAATAAAATGATTTGAAAAAAAATGGTAACAGAGAAAAAAGAAAACTGATCTGCCTGTGGAACTTAACCAAATTGAAAATAAAGCATTTTTATTAAAAAGAAAGAAACCAGAAGATGCTAGGAATGCTTACAGGGAATGATTTGATAAACTGTAATGTAAGCGTAAGGGCTGCGCCAAAGTATAAAAAGTAAAGTGAAGGAATATAAGAGGGTGATAAATATGCTAATTAATGAGTCTAGACTTTTTCAGAAGTTATTCTTAGACTTATTCTGGTGATGTGAAAGAAATATAGTAAGGTGTAAAAATTTTAAATGAGTGTTCAAATCCAAAGCTAGAGAAAAAGCAAAACTGATTTAAGAGTTCTACTTAGGATAGGAATCGAATGGATGGCAGTGTTGCTGGTTTTTTTTAAGGTCATTTTGTTGTTGTTTTGTTTTTATCTACTGTTATTTAAAGAGCATTTTATTGGGGGCTCTTACAGCTCTAATAACCTTCCATACATCAACTGTATCAAGTACATTTGTACATATGCTGCCATCATTTTCTAAATCCATGTGAGCACTTGATATCAGCTCCTCTTTTTTCCCTCCTTCCTCCACCCTCCAACCCTTGTGAACCCTTGATAAATTATAAATTATTATTTTCCTATCTTACCCTGACTGCTGTCTCCCTTCGTCCAAGTTTCTGTTGTTTGTCCCCCTGGGGGTGGGGATGTGTGTGTTAATGAGCCAATCATTTGATCAGTTGTATGTTTTTATTAAAAGCTCTAAAGAAGATTACTGATGGTGGTATGAATTAGGTTACTAGCTATAGGAAGTAGTTTAAATCCATCAGCCCCTCTGTGGAAAAAAATCAGATTGTCTTGTCCAGTAAAGTTTTATAGTCCTGGTAACCAGATACCAGAGGTTTCTATGTGTCAGAACAAACTGAAAATGGTACACATCTGTCAAAAGGAGTGTTGTTTTTCCTTTTTGAATTAAAAGCTCTGGAGGCTCAGTGGTTAAGTGCTCTATTGCTAACTGAAAGGTCAGCAGATGGAACCCACTACTCGGCAGGAGAAAGATGAGGCAGTCTGTTTCTATAAACATTACAGCCTGGAAACTCTGTCCTACAGGGTTTGCTATCAAACTGGGAACAACTTAAGGGCAACAGGTTTGGCTTTGTTTGGGATTTTTGTTTTGTTTTGGTTATTAAACGCTCAATGTTAATAGACACAATATATTCCACAGGGGGAAAAGTTTACATTCTTAAGAGCATAGGGAGACATATAATTCTTCCTTTATACAAATCCACTCCTCTATTTTTTTTAATTTTCTGATAATAGAGGAGAAAAAGAAAGGTATCAGGGCTTCTGTCTGAGGTCAGCAGCACTAAGGAAAGATATTGACCAAAATGGCCACCATCTGCTACTTGGCCAAACAAAACAGTGATGCAGGGCTCACTCAACATTCATAAATGAAGAGACACATGGAAATAGATGACAAAACTGAGAAAAACAATGGGATACAAAAAAGGTAATAGCTCATCTCTTGTGTTTTTGTTTTGTTTTCGTTAGAAAATATTGACAAAAGAAGAAAAACCTAACACGTATTTAATTGATATCCCTAAAGAGAAAAGAGCTCTAGTAGCACAATGAGCTGCTAACCACAAGGTCAGTGGTTTGAACCCACCAGCTGCTCTGCAGGGAAAAAGATGAGGTTATCTTCTCCCATAAAGATTTGAAAATTCAAGGATCTATATGTGACCTCCTCCCTGGGGGACGGACAACAGAAAAGTGGGTGAAGGGAGACGTCAGACAGGCCAAGATA
>NW_022111358.1:12820353-12827005 GCF_000313985.2 Echinops telfairi
ATAGGGCCACCATGAGTCATAAATGACTTGATGGCAGTGAGTATCCCTATAAAGACAAAAAAGAGAAAAAATGGAAATAACAAAAGAGTATGACTTATCCTACAATCATGCGCCTGCCCAAATTCAAGGAGATGGGATCATTATTCACACCACTTTTCAATGGGAAAAGTGCAAAAGCCACACTGTGAAGAACAGGCCTATGGAAGATATTCTAAGTTCGAAATATAACTGCTAAGTATTACATTTTCATTTGGTTTTCTTTTGTCCCTAGGCACTTGAAGAATTAAACATCATACACATACATTCACACCCCTAATTTTAAATATTTACAAATCCAAGCAAGACAACTTGGATAAACAGTACTGATGAAAATGGTACACATCTGCCAAAAGGAGTGTTACTGAAGAAGCTGGCTTTAAAAGTGACCATGTAACTATATCCTTCTATCCTTCAGGAATAAACCATAGATTTACTCTAACTAAAGCTAGAGCTGAACAGAAGATTTAAACTTCCAACCTAACAACCTATGAAAGGTACAAAATCAACTGGGAGGAAAGCCATAGGACAAAGCCAATGGAAACTGCTATCTCATTCGAGAGAGATCAAAATACTCTATGTACTGTAACTCATGGTACCATTTTCAAATTTGAGTAGCCTAGTAAACTTCCAGGACTCCCTGATCTGAAGCCTTAAAGTCAATTCATAGCCTTTTTTTTTTTTTCATAGCCTTTTTTACTGAGGTTTAATTTTAAAAATTCTTTTCCCATTAGCTTGACTTCTATAATGAAGTATTACACACTAAGGAAACGGCCATGCTACCCCTAGAAAAGAAAGTCAAAGATAAAACAAATCTAATGAGAAATTTAACCATTTTGCTTTGTAATACTTTTCTAAAGGGGATGTGGGTAGACATAATCAGCAAAACAAAAATGCAAAAATAACAACAAAACCCTCTTTACAAGGCAGAGCCATAAAGACTAATTCAGTTTAACTTCATTTTAAACAGTAAATATCTTCTGAGTACTGAACTTGCATTTTTAAAATTTTCTCAAGTTCCATTTTTCCCCCAGTGCTGTAGTCCATTAAACTCATTACTATCAAATCAATTCGAACTCATAGTGTCACTATCACTATGAGAGAGAACAGAACTACCCCTTTGGGTTTTCAATCCGCTATACTATGTATATATTCATTGTCTGTAGTTCCTAGTGGGGATAATACCTTATTTCCAAGTGGTCTATGAGGAAAACATTCCTCCTAGCTACTTTAAATTTGCTTGGGGTTTTTTTGTAGATGTTCTTCAAGTTTTATTAAATGTTTACTACACAGGTGGTGAAGAGCCATAGTGGTAATACATTAGGCTGCTAATAACAAAGTCAGCAGTTCAAAATCACCAGTGGCTCCACATTAGAGAGATGAGGCTTTCTACTCCCTTAAAGAGTTAGTCTTATAAACCAGAGGGGCAGTTCTGCCCTGTCTAAAAGAGTTAGCATTGACTCAAAGGCAGTGAGTTTGGGTGTTGTTTGTTTTAAAATACAGGTAGTGCTTCGTTTGATAGTACATAGGGTCACTATCAGTCAGGACCAGCTTGACAGCACTAACGTAGTAGTTACATAAACTGGTGTCAACTTGGGGCTATTAAGAGTGAAGGGGTGGAGTTCAGCCTGTCAATCAGGTTGCAACTTGATGACCTCATCTGGAGGTGCTATGGAAATAAATAGCTCACTGGAGGCAGGACATACACACTCACTGCTTTTGTATTCCTGCTGACAAGACACATGGAGCTACACTAGAGCCCTGGCGCTGGAGGAACACGTGGAGACCCCTTCCACTGCCACTAGATCAAGACATTCTTTTTTTTTTGTGGTGTTTTTTCTATGTCTTATTCTTTTTTTTTTTAATTAATTTATTTTTTAATCATTTTATTAGGGGCTCATACAACTCTTATCACAATCCATACACACATCAATTGTGTAAAGCGCATTTGTACATTTATTGACCTCATCATTCTCAAAACATTTTCTCTCCACTTAAACCCCTGGCATTAGGTCCTCATTTTTCCCCTCCCTCCCCGCTCCCCCCTCCCGCATGAGCCCTTGATAGTTTATAAATGGGTATTTTGTCATATCTTGGCCTGTCTGACGTCTCCCTTCACCCACTTTTCGGTTGTCTGTCCCCCAGGGAGGAGGTCACATATAGTTCCTTGTAATCGGTTCCCTCTTTCCTACCCACTCTCCCTCTACCCTCCCTGTTTCGCCACTTACTCCACTGGTCCTGTAGGGCTCATCCGCCCTGGATTCCCCATTCCTATCTGTACCAATGTACATCCTCTGGTCTAGCCAGACTTGCAAGGTCAAATTCAAGTCCTGGTAGTGGGAGCGGGGAGGAAACATTCTACCCACTGACCTATGATCTTCCTGCATTTGGAGTCATTGCACGATTTGCATGAGTCTGAAGACGAATTTATCGACTGGTATTGAACATGTGGGCTAATATTGGACTTAAGGACTTGCTCTGGACTGGGCTGTTTTCTCAATATAAAATTGCTTTTTTATATAAAGTTCTTTCTTATACACATTTAAGTGTCTATGAATGTTTCTCTAGTCAACCCGGACTAACACAAACAACATGTCAGTTGGAGTCAAGATTAATAAGACATAAAATTCTAATATTTCAAAACTTAATAGAAAGATAAGCACATAATAAAGTAACTGCAATATCACATAGAAATTGTTAAAGTGGAGGTAGTGTAGAGGAACAGAATTCTGGTGCTGTAGTGAGTTATGTGTTCAGCTGCTAACTGCAAGGTCAGCAGTTCAAACCCACTAGCTGCTCTGTGAGAGAGACAATGAAACTTTCTGCTCCCATAAAGATTTACAACCTAAGGAGCAGTTCTACTGTGCCCCATAAGGTTGCAATGAGTCAGAATCAACTTTACGGCAATGAGTTGGTGGAATAAAGGAGGCCTAAAAGTGACTGATTCATTCCATCTGAGTTGCTGATCAAGAAAGGCTTCTAAGAGGTAGTGACTCTTAACCTAGGATTTAAAGAAGGCATAAAGTTTGAGTGATGCCAATGTTTAATGTGGTCGACTATTGTCAAAGAGTTACAGGTTCAAGTCCACCCAGAAGTACCGAGGGAAAAGGTCTAGCAATCTACTCTTGAAAATTCAGGTCTTGAAAAGCCTATGGAGCACGATTCTACTCTGCCACACCTGCAGTCACCAGGAGTCAAAATAGACTGAATGGCAACTGGGAGTGGTTTGCCTGGCAAGAAAGGGCAGAAAGGCATTTAATATGGGGGAAGCAGGTACCGATGCATAAATTAGCATGGATAATCAGGAAACATGATAAGTTTAATATAAATAGAGTGTAAGGCGCTCAAGCAGAAGGGCTGCAGGAAATGAAGCTGGAATGATAATTAGCAGACACAACAGCCTCTTGACTTTTTTTTAAAAGGTGTTAATATTCCCAGCTATAAGACAAAACTTTCCAGCTTCTCTTCAACTAGCACTAGCCCAGTGGTTCTTAACCTTCCTAATGTTGCAACCCTTTAAGACAGTTCCTGGTGTGGTGATCCCTCCAACCATAACATTATTTTCTTTGCTACTTCATAACTGTAATTTTGCTACTGTTATGAATCGGGTGACCCCTGTGAAAGGGTTGTTTGACACACACCCCCCCAAGGGGTTGCGACCCATGTTGAGAACCTCTGCACTAGCCAATGTAACAGAAGTTGTAGAACTGTAATGCAAGTTGTTAAGGAGAATTTTCAAGAAGGCTCTTTAAAAGGTAATTAAGCGGGTAAATTATGTCCTCTTGCTCTTGCCTCCTCTTCCCATCTATAACACAGGAGCAATACTTCCAGCAGCCACTTCACTGAGTTTGAAGTCAGAAGTCACGAGGATGATAAACAAGCCTATCTGGCCATGGACTGCCATACAATTGGATAGCCTATCTCCAGATTTATGTGTGAGAAAATTAAACTCCTTTATCTTATTTAAGAGGGGCCCTGACGGCACAGTTGTTAAGCACGTGGCTACTAATCTGAAAGTCAGAAATTCAAACCTGGCAGCCACACTGTGGGAGAAATATGGCAGTCTGCTTCGTAATGATTACAGCCTTGGGAACCCTATAGAGCAGTTCGACTGTCCTATAAGGTTTGTTAAGCTGGTGCTGTCTATTTAATATCTAAATTTAGCCCTGACAGGTATCAGGAAAGCCCTGATAGAGGTTTAGGAAAGAGTACTCTAAGACACACGCAAAAAATTCATCCCTAGGTTTGAGACACAGAACAATCAAAAAGAAGTAGTAACAATCAGTTTTATACACACTTGAGTCTTAGTGTGTTAAACAAATTGAAAAAGGGGTAGACTGAGGGAATAGATATCAGTTGAGAGGCTACTGAATAATTCAATGGAGAAATGATGGAAGAAAGAAATTGATTCAAGAGAAGGAATAATAAAGACGACTGCTTTCAATGAATAAGCTGTGAAAAGACAACAAAGGAGTTACGCAGTGGTACTCAACCTTCCTAATGCCATGACCCTTTAATAGTTCCTAATGTTGTGGTGACCCCCAACCATGAAAGTATTTTCCTTGCTACTTCATAACTGTAATTTTGGTACTGTTATGAATCAGGCGACCCCTGTGAAAGGGTCATTCAACCTCCAAAGGGGTCCCGACCCACAGGTTGTGAACCACTGGAGTTATGGTTCTAGGTGTCTCTGTCCTAAAGTGTCATTTGATGAAAACAAAGTTTAAATGATTTTGAATATTTTATATTCTATTTTTATTTTTATAAGTACCAATGATAAATAGGACAACTTCTTCTAAATTGCACAGAAAAGCTGAATAGCTTATACAGGGTCATATGGAGGGATCAGAACTCACTGTTCCTGTAAGGAAACTAAAAGCACATACTTTTAAAAAAACAAACACATTATAAGAGGAGGAAGGGAAGAAAGAAACCCAGCCTAATGTTCTCTGCCATCTCTAAATTCTTAGCTAGTTTTTCTTCTGTATACTAGGAATTCTCAGCATTTCATTGCTGGAGGCATTCTCCAAACTTTAGCTGTAACTACACCCTTTTTACTTCGATTCAAGAAATCATAGGTAAGAAAGTGAAATGCAAGAGAGCACTATTTCACATTGCAGTTTTTTTTGGCAAGGGTTATGTTCGATATTAATACACACTGCCTTATACTGTAACTTTTATCAAATGAAACATGTAACTATTCCCTCTCCAGTAGATAATAAGTTTCTCAAGTGTGCCAATATTCTATTTCTTCATTTCTCCCATAGAGTCAAGGTAGTGCCAGATTTTTTTTCAATTGCTGGTTTTAATAGTTGGGTTCCAAAGACATTAATGAGAATTTAATAACATGTGAATCCGAGGATAACATTGGAGGTAAATAAATCCTGGGAACTATGTCTTTTGCTGCCAAAGAAAACTAAGAATTTACAAACATGTGGCAAGAAGCAAAGTGACAGAGCAAAGGAACTACCACAATTTATGAATGTGCTTGGTGTGGCTGAACTGAAGTAAATTTACATATCAAAAACTCCTGCAGCATGTTCCCTACAGCAAAAGCTTCCAGAGTGGCTTCAGGTAGATGATAAAGGGCAGATGATAGACCGACCGCTACAGGCAGTATGTTATTTGCCACCGGTCACTATGAAGAGAACATACTACCAGACTTTCAGAAAACAACTCGGACATATGTGACTTCAGTGGGAGGAAGACAGGGCTTTCTACTCCCGTAGAGAGTTTGTCTTAGAAACTCACAAGGACAGTTCTAACCTGTCCCATATGGTGGACGATATAAATTGGCATGCACTCCATGGCAGTGAGTTGATTGAGTGAGCTGGTCATAGATTTTTTCCTTTCTCTGATAAAAAAGGGGCAAAATTGAAGGTCCATACTTTAATGCAGTCATAATTTTTAAGAATTCTGAAACTGGCCTAAAATTTGTTTCATAAACTACAATCTCTAATAATACAAAAGGATTTGATTCCTTCGAAGTAGACTATTTTGCAACATTAACTTGACGAACATGTATTTTAAGAGTTAACAAAAAACATACAAGGCTTCAAAAAGTTTATATGAAATTTTTCATTATCTTTTCCACCCCCATTATCTTTTATTCCATTTTTTCCACAAACTTTTTCGAGGCTCTCATATGAGGAAATTACCTTTAAGTAAGATAATATAATGAAAAATTTTTTTTGATTATTTATTCTAGTTAAAGGATTAAAAGATTCTGAAAACTGCAATGCTATAGAGTACCTTCATGAGGCAGAAAATATCCTAATTTTCTTAACTGAGGCAGAAAAAATTTGACTTACTAATCAAGGACAATGCTAAACTGTAGCTACTTACTCTGACCTTTATAGAATACTATTCAGTTACGTTTTCTACTTGTTCTGAATTCAGTCCATAAAAAACAAATTTGATCATTCCATTCTAAGTTCTCTGATGAAAGAAAAAAAAATCAATGCCAGATTTAAGAGTATCCATTTATTTCATTGTTCCTGAATATTTTCTTTTTTTTTTTTTTTCCTTTTCTTTTTTAACATTTTATTAGGGGCTCATACAACTGTTATCCCAATCCATACACACATCAATTGTGTAAAGCGCATTTGTACATCGT
>NW_022111358.1:12828123-12829233 GCF_000313985.2 Echinops telfairi
TGCAACCACTATGCCACCAGGTCTCCTACAGATAATTATATTAGAATGGCTAAAATTAAATAGCAACGACTTTATCAACAAAGTAAAAAAGAACATACAGATTGGGAGAGAATCTGAGAACCATCTGTCAGATAAGGACTTAATATTCAAAATACCTATAAAAGTTCTACAACTTAACGTTTAAAAAATAGGCAAAGGATTTGAGCAAACACTTCAACATATTCAAATGACCAACAAGCACATGAAAAAGTATGCAACCTTGACACACTATGCCCACCCCCTACCCTGGCGATGGAATTTCCGGTTGAACCCACTTCCTCTGATTGACAAGGCTCAGTGAGCATCCCACGAAGAAATGGATCCCAATACTTCTAATCCTGGACCAAAACAAAAACGCAGGTTATACGAAGCTGGTTTCAAACTTACGGTTGGGTCAAGAGCAGAAGAAAGCTTTAACAGTATTGCAAGTAAGGAATTTTGTGCTGACAGAAAAACAAGTGAGCGAGTGGTGGAAAATGAAAGCTGACTTGGAAAAGATTCCAAAGGCAAAAAAAGCTCAACGTGGTTTAATGACTTCATATGGGCTCTAGAGACTGAATTGCATAAATGGGTTATGGAGTATCGTCAAAATGGTTACTGCGCAACATCCTTGGGAATTCGCTTATGTGCCCCTCAAATGGCTAAAGACAACAAATTAAAAGCCCCAGACATTGAACATTTTTTTGCATCAGCAGGATAGTATACCCACTTCATGAATAGGTTTGCCCGGTTTGTGGCAAAGAACAAAGATTTCACAGAAGTTGCCAAAAGACCCTGATGAAAAAGTGATGTTATTCCATTCATTCATCATAAAACAAAGAATGATCCATAACTATAACCTGGGAAATATTAGGAATATGGATGAAACACCCAGGACCTTTGATCTTCCAAGCAACAGAACTATGGCAAGTTTGGGAGACAAAAGTAAGTATTTTCCTCGGAACCAAAGGAAATGGTAAAAACCATTTCACAGTCATTCTGTCATGTTTGGTTAATAATGGAACTAAGCTGCAGCCTGTCATTATTTTTGAAAGACCTTGCCCAAGAAGGTCAAATTCCCACCACGAATTA
>NW_022111358.1:12831112-12837922 GCF_000313985.2 Echinops telfairi
AGGCTTGAAGATAAACAAGCAGCCATCTAGCTGAGAAGCAACAAAGCCCACATGGAAGAAGCACACCAGCCTGTGTGATCATGAGGTGTCGATGGTATCAGCTATCAGGCATCAAACAAAGACCCAGAAAATCATATCAATGTGAATGAGGGGAAGTGCAGAGTAGATCCAAAGTCCATCAGTAGTCAATTGGACATTTCCTGTCAGAAGGGTCACAAGGAAGAGACGAGCCAGTCAGGGTGCAGTATAACACCAACGAAACACACAATTTTCCTCTAGTTCTTTTAATGCTTCTCCCCAACCCCCATTATTCTGACTCCAATTCTACTTTAACAAATCTGGCTAGACCAGAACATATATACTGGTACAGATAAGAGCTCACAACAAGGAAATCCAGGACAGATAATCCCTCATGACCAAAAAGGGGAGTAGCGAAACTAGGAGGGTAAGAGGAAACTGATCACAATGATTGACGTATGGCCCAGGGGGATGGACAACAGAAACGTGGGTGAAAGAAGACAGTGGATGGTATAAAACATGAAAAAATTACTTAATTCATAAATTATCAAGGGTTCATGGGAGAGGGAGGGTAGGAGAGGGAGGGGAAAAACAATGAAAAGCTGATCCCAAGGGCTGAAGTAGAAAGAAAATGTTTTGAAAAGGATGATGGCAACCTATGTACAGATGTGCTTGACATAATGTATGGATTTTGATAAGAGCTGTAAAAGACCCCCCAATAAAATAAAATAATAAAATAATTCCAATTAAAAAAATGATGATCAGATATATAACCCCACCTAATCACAATAAATTATTTAAAAATTCATAAAAAAGAAAAATGTAATCAATACCTGTGTTAGTCCAGGTTGAATAAAAAAACAAACCCAGACACTTATGTGTGTAAGAGAGAGCTTTATATCAAAGAACAATTATATATTGAGAAAACATGCCAGCCCAGTCCAGATCAAGTCCTTAAGTTCAATATTAGCTCATATGTCCAATACTAGTCTATAAATCTCTCTTGAGATTCATGCAGCCACAATCAATGTTGCAGAATGCAGGAATATCACAGGCTGGTGGGTAAAAAGTCTTATGGATCCAGTGGTGGTAGAAGCATCTCCAGGGCTCTTGCAGGTTGTGTGGCTCCAGCAGCTCTCCGAGTGACTAAACATCAGTTAGGTGAAGCAGAGAGAGAGAGGAAATTCCCAGAATTCTCATAAGAAAGCCACACCCACAAGGAGGCATCACCTGATTGACAGTGTGGACTCCACCCCTATACTTATTTATCAAGTTGACATGAAATTAAGTCACTACCACAATGTTGTTGAATTGTAAAGGTGGAAGTTGCTTGTCAAAATGTTTTGGTGAGTATATTTTTGCTACAATTTAAAAACAAAACAAAATATGGCTGATAAAACTAAATGCTGGCAATGATGTAGAAAAACTGAAACTTTTATGCATTGCTAATGGGAATACAATATAGTATATCTGTTTTGGAAAAAGAGTTCAATGATTTCTTATAAAGTTACACATACAACTCACCCTATGAAATAGCAATTTCACATCTCAGCATTTTATAAAACAGAATAAAAATATATGCTCATGAAGACTGGTATAAAATTTTTTATATTAGCATGGCTTCAAAAATTTTGGGGGGATGGGGGTGGCACAAAATGTTTCCCTCTTTGGAAGGCACCCTAACAAGACTAAGACAGATGTATTGAGAGAATTTATCTACAGCCATTCACAGACCATAGAGCAATGCTGTAAACACCTTTTGTTTGGAACAGATTGCCATATATTAACTGGCACCTTAGCAGCAGTGCTTTATGACTTGCTCTCATACAACCACAGATTACCTAGCTATAAGTTCAAAAATTCCTAGGCATTTTTTAAGCTGTTAATTTTTTTCCCTCACACAAACACTTGCAATACAAAAAATCAATATATGTTCCTCCTTGGAAACATATATGTGAGCAGTTTTCTAGTAAACACTAGGCCATGCACATTTTTTTGTTTGTTTTGTTTTTGGTTTTTTTGCACATTTTTTTGTTTTAATGGATATTGCCAAACTTCTTTCCAAGTGGCTCTACTAACTTACTTTCCCACATCTTGGTTTTCCCTAACCTTTAGTCGCTATTGTTCAGTCAGTGAAATTCAAGCAAACACATTCTAAAAGACTATGCTGTATAGCTAGCTCAACAAAGGGTAGCTGCCTAAATAATGAAGAAAATAACTCTACTTCTATTTCTGAGATGCTATCAATTTAGGCCCTAAGATGTAGGATCCTAGCTTATTATCTCTGAGCAGATCACCTATAATTCAAAGGAGAAAATAGTGTGGCATTATAAATATCATTGTTCGTAGTACTCAAATATATGAAGATACTTCGAAAAATGTGAAAAAATGGACTTAAAAGACAATAGAATATTCCCATGGATTTTTTTCAAGTCCCTTTACATAGTGTTGACAGTGTTGCCATCTATATGTGAGTATGTGCCAAGAAACTAAAAATGGATCTAGCCAGCTCTAGTTCTTGGCTTTACCACAACACACATGGTTACTGCAGCCTGCATAATGGATTGTGGCTCCCTATCTCCACTTCACAGGATGCCAGTGTCTGTAATCAAAAAGAACCACCCCATCTTTACAGAGCATCAGGTTGGCCCATCTGCCACTACTTCTGCTCCCTAGCATCCCTGAGCATTGCTGCAATGCATAAAAAATTCAAACAAACACATTGAAGTGGTCTAAGAGAAAATTCCTCCTTCCTATTAAACAGTGCTAAAAATAAAAGGCTGTGGGGTGCGGTGGGGTGTAAAATGGAATTTGTTTGCTGGACAACAAAGCCATTTTTGTCACTAAATGAGTCAGTAACAACTTATCAATTTCCACTACAAATGAAGAGACAAACAAGTCTTCTATTAAGCATGACAGCTGAAGCATGTCAAATATGCCATTTTAAGTTAACATTTCAAATGATTTCTGGAAAATAATATGTTTTTTGAAAGATGCCCATAAGAATAGAACATAAATCAAAAAAAGATACTACACACAATCACAGGAAATTTGTTGTATAATTGAATGCTGCAAAAGTCTTAAACATATCAGAGTATTCATTAGCTTTTTTGTCCCCCTCTACTATAAGGCGGCAGGAGCCCTGGTGACATAGTGGTTCCATGTTGGGCTGCTAACCTGAAAGGTCAGCAGTTCAAAACCACCGCAGCTCCACAAGGCTTTCTACTCCTGGAAAGAGTTACAGTCTTGAAAATCTATAGGAGTTCTACCCTGTCCTACAGGGTCACTATGGGTCAGATTTGACTCGATGGCAGTGAGTTTTGTGTTTTTTTTGATATAACAAAATGAATTTTTAACATGTTAATGACAAGTTTTCTACTCCATTCACTTGCGTCCATCAATATCTCAAATCAAACATACAATTTGTCATTCTCCTGGTTCATAAACTTCTGAAGCTACTGGCAACGTGGCACTCACCAGTTCAATTACATTAACATATTTTCCCCAAATATCCTCTTTTCCACCAAAGGAAAGAAAACAAAACCAAAAAAGTGACTAAAAGATAACTAGTATCCCTAATTCCCTTTGCTATCAAACCAATAAGCAAAGTAAAATTAATAATAAATATATCTAGCCTAGAATTTTACTCTTTAAAAAGCACTTTCACAGAAAGCAGACACCAACAAGCGCTAATGCATTTAGCTGCTAACCAAAAGATGAGTAGCAGTTCAAACCCACCAGATGCTTTACAGGAGAGAAATGTGGCAGTGTACTGCTATTAGGTTTTACGATCTATAGGATTTTGGAAGAAGTACAGCCAGAATGTTCCTTAGAAGTAACAATGGCAAGGCTTTGTCTCATCTATTTGGACATGTTCTCAAGAGAAATCAATTCCTGGAAAAGGACATCGTGCCTGGTAAAGTAGAAAGTCAGTGAAAACGAGGAAGACCCTCAAGGAGATGGACTGACACAGTGACTTCACCAACAGGCTCAAGTATAACAATTGTGAGGATGGCACAGGAGAAGGCAGTGTTTCATTCTGTTGTATACGAGATCGCTATGAGTCAACAATGACTAAATGGCACGTAACACCACCCCCACCTATAAAGGTGGAGAACCTTTTTTCTGCCAAGTACCATATCATATGGATATTAACATCATTTGAGGGTCATGCTGGTCAAACTTAATCAAACCCCTAATACGATTGGCTGTGGGTAAAAGGCATGCCGTTCTTTTGTTAAGAGTTACAGTCTCAAAAAAAAAGAGTTACGGTCTCTGGGAGGGTGAAGGGAGAAAAGAGGAACAGATACTAAGGGCTCAAATGGAGAGTAATTGTTTATAAAATAATGATGGCAGCATATGTACAAATTTGCTTGATACAATTGATGGATGAATTGTTTTAAGAGCTGTAAGAGCCCCCAATAAAATGATCTTTATTAAAAAAAAGTTAGTTTCCTGCCATGTCCTCACAGACTATGGATCCATGAGACATTGAACCCAACAGCCTATAATCTTTCTAATACCTAGTTCACCATCCTATATCATCACTGACATATGGCTATGTGAATCTGAATAAGAATTTATGGATTGGCATCTGACTTACAGACTTCAGTTGGACTGGGTTGGGATGCCTTCTTGATAAATAATTACTTCTTGATATAAAGAAGCTCTTTCTTATACATTACAAAGAGAGAGAGAGAGAATTACAATCTCAGAAACTCAGGAGAGCAAGTTCTACCCTGTCCTATGAGTTGGAATATCAACTCAATGTCAGTGAGTGAAGGTGATGGCTGCAACTGTTTCTCTTGGTGAGGTGTGTGGTGTTAGCCAGTATTGATGATCTCATGGACCTTAAATGTCCCTCGTGCCAACGTTCCCCACCCCTGCCCCTGTGGCTATGAGTTGGAATCAACTCAACAGCAATATGATTTTTCTTGTTGGTTTGGTTTTGACAGATACTATCTTCTAAAATTTTTAAGAGATAAAGGCAGTTTTATAAGATAAGGACCATATATCTGTGATGGTGTTTTGTTTTTATATATAAGTATGCATCTATTGATGTTGGACCACATATACATCTGTTTCTATAATACTATTATAGAGTTCAAAAATCGTGATTACAGAATGGGAGATAGGAGACATATTTTGCTAAGTATAAATATAATAAAGACTAACATATTTCCAAAGGACCAACATAGTTCCTAAACTTTTCCTTTCCAGAAACTTTATTGTACACTAATTTATGTTTGCAAATAAAGTTCATTTCTCGATGATGGCAACATATGTACAAATGTGGTTGATACAATTGATGTACGGATTGTTATAAGGGCTGTAAGAGCCCCCAATAAAATGATTTTTTTTTCAAAAAGTTGATATTTCTCCAACGAGATTCTTCTTTCATATACAAGCCACTTTTTATTTTAAGTTGTCATTTATAAAGAAAACAATAATAACATATTTACATCATCACTAGATGATTGCCAAGTTCGTTAAGTCTGCTGCCTTCTACTATTGGCAGCTAAGTCCATAATATTTCCAAGTTGAAAGCAATTCCATGTGTCTTCTATTTAAGACACCAAGAAAAAACTTTCTATAATTCTGAGAATCTACACATCTTTGTCTTATTAAGATCCTTGTTTAATTATGCTACCAAGAAAAATATAAAAGAAAAATTAATAAAATTTGGAATTATTCTGTTTTCAATGTAGAATGAAAATATAGGATTTTTAATGTAGTTTTTAGTAAAATAGTGAAAAAGATTATGTATCTCTCTTCTCAAGTACTCTCACTTAGGATGAAATACTAGTGAAAACAAATTGATGGCTTGTCAATCTAGGAAATGACAAGAAAAATGTCACCTTCAATACTATTAATGTTAATATATAACTTCTGACAAGCCTTCATAACATTTTTCTCCTGATACTAAAAGCAGTTCTGAAAAAACTTATATAAATGTATAGGAATCAGGTGTGAGCAATTTCAAATACTTTTTAAAAGTTCATATATGTACTGAGTCTGACACATATGTCAAACTGATTATTTTACAAGTAATTTGTTATTAAAAAGTACATACGAACTCTAGTAACGACAAAAGTTTTGATATGAAATTTTTACAATTAAAATAATAATAGCATTTTGAAGTTTCAAATTTTTTATAGGTACACATATAATTAGGGTGAATTTGCTTGTACTATAGATGCTTAATTTTCATTATTATATCAGGTATTATTACACCCTGGATTTAACAGCATCTACTAACAGTTTCCTAATAACCTTAGTTTTTCCAACAGCAATGATATAAATTATTTCTTTTCCATATTCTCAATCACAACTTTCAACCAGGTGCCTAACTACAAAACTACTGGCATTGATGGTAACATACTAACAGTTCACTCACCAGCATGGGAAAAAAGTCATAATACTCTACTAACATATAGGTAGAGGAACAGACCCCACCTATCAGCTTACAGTTTGAAGAAAAACGAAAGTAATTTCAACAAGAGCTAATTTTGTTTAAATGAAGATGTTCATTGCTCTTATCAACCAAGCTCTAATTATTCAATTAATCTAATTTCAGAAAAAAATTATCTCTTCAAAAACAATTGAGTCTTTAAAAACACTGAGTCTTAAACATGTGCATATGCAAAGGTGGTGAAGAAAGCTGATGGTGCCAGGCTATCAAAAGATATAGCATCTGGGGTCTTAAAGGCTTGAAGATAAACAAGTGGCCAACTAGCTCAGAAGCAACAAAGCCCACATGGAAGAAGCACAACAGCATGCGTGACCATGAGC
>NW_022111358.1:12841784-12847063 GCF_000313985.2 Echinops telfairi
GAGGAAAGTTGTATTTCTCATCGTTGTTACATCGCACCCTGACTGGCTCATCTCCTCCCCGAGACCCCTCTGCAAGGGGATCTCCAGTAGCCTACTAATGGCAAGCCTATTTTTTTAAAGAATCCCATATACCGTATATACGCAAGCATAAGCTGACCTGAACATCAGCAGAGACACCTAATTTTACCACAAAAATTGCATTAAAAATGTGCTGAAAAACTCCGCTTATACATGAGTATATATGGTAACTCTAAGAACTGTGTAAGGAAAAAGAAAACAAACTCAAGAGCTACCAATAAGTAAAAAGCAACCAAGCTAATTCATTCCAATTCATAAAGCACAATTCCATCCTTTCTGCTGTAGAATACAGTATTTAAGGATACTTAAGTATTCCCCTACTAACCTCACAGTGCTGTTTAATGAAAGTAAATTAAGTAAAATAAAAACTTGACAGAAGATATATAAACATTTGACAGCTTTTCATTCTGACAAATAGAAAAACAGAGGAAGAAGAATTCCATTGGCTTGCCACCATTGAGTCGATTCTGTTTCACCGCACCCCCTGGGAGCAGCGTAGAAGTGCTCCATTGGGTTCTCAAAGCTCTTTGCTTTTCAGAAACAGATCACCAGGCCTGTCTTTCATGAAGTTTCTTAGTGGGCCTGAACCACCAACCTTTAGGTGAGCACTTAACCTGTCGCTTTAGTTAGTAAGAAACCCTGATATAAAATCTGCAGAAGAGCTCTACTACAGAAAAACAATTTTTGGAAAAGGTCCAAGTTCAGAAGAAACCAAGCTACTATAATTATAGGAGCAGAAAGGGGGAAGAGATGGATTAAAAGGAAAATAGACTTTATAATGAGGTCCTAGTTATAAAACAAGAAAAAAAAGGGCTAAAACCAAGAATTGAATCTGACCACAGAAAATAATAAACATTAAGACTAAAACTTTATTCTTTATTATACATAGTAAGCACTTCAAAATTGTCAACAATTTCCTGATAACCATACAAAGGTTCTATAAACAACCTCAAGATGGCAACATTCTGAAGTTTTACTACACAAAAACAAAAGTGTGCAACCACTTCCCAAACAACCAAAACAAAACAAAGATAATTAAAAATAAGGAAGTAAAGGCTTCAAGTGATGCAAGGAAAGTCTCTATGAGAAAGTACACATATTTCTAGAGCAGGACTACATAGAGAAAGCAGGGAAATTATGAGGTAGGTAGAAAAGGAACTATTCATAAAAACTTCTTTTAAAATAGTTTTTAAAGCTAAGAATGGATGAAAAAAAAACAACCTAAGAATGGAAATGATCTCCTGGATCACTATAGATTAACTACTTAACATAGAAAAAACAACCAGGGGGCAGAGAGGAACAAAACTAAATATACCTTTAGATTCTAACTTTTTATCACACTCCAAAATAAAGCTAAGATGAATAAAATATGCTGAGTACTCAAAAGAGAAGTAATAAATTAGAGCCCATTATTTTTCTGGTAAGCATCAGAGTAAAAATGGGACAACTTCAGGATATCAACAAAAAAAAAAGTTTGCAGATTTGACTACACAAATACAATTCACAAAACAAAAATAAATAAATATATTTCACAAACATTAAAAACAATAACAATTACAAAGTAAATTGGAAATATTTGTAATAAATATCAAATGTCTAATATCCAAGCTATCTTGGATAATGATATTGAGCTCTACAAACTTTTTTTTTTTAATGAAGGGGAAGGAAAGGCTTTCTACTCCTGTAAAGATATGCAGTCTCAGAGACTCACTGGGACAGTCCTACCCTGCTCTATAAGGTTGCTATGAGTCAGCAATGACTTGATGGCAGTGGAAATGATGCCCCAGGGGGATGATTGATAATGTTCTCTAACAAAAATGACAATGTCTCCAAGGTAAATCAGAGACATATGTAAACCACAGATACTTGAATGGATTTTGGGCTTGGATTTAATTCTAACCCCTAAGAACAATTGATTTTCATGACATAGTCCTACTTGATGTTCAACCTCCAGAAAAGCTCATTGAAGATAAGGGTGTTTTAACAAAGTATGGTGAAGAAACTAGATGGTGCCCAGCTATCAGAAAGAACAGCAAGTGCCTAGCATCTTGGGACAACTGGCACACGTACCACAAGACTGAGGACAAGAGAAAGCCCTACCACAAGAATCAAGCATGAGCAGCTGCTGAACACCCAGCTGCTAACAAACACTAAAGACTGGTCTCCTACTGCATCCAAACATTTCATGTGAGGAGGCAACAAGTAGTACTGGGCCCTGAGGCTGGATGTGGGGAACTTCTCTTAGGGCTCGGGAGTGTTGTACCCCCAAAATAAGAATCGATGTTGTCTATAACACATCCAACAATGAGCTAGTTCACACCAAGACCTTGGTGAAGAACTGCATTGCACTCATTGACAGCACACTGAGCACACCATACCCCCAGTAATGCAAGTCCCACTATGACCTGCTCCTAGGTGGAAGAAGGGGGCTAAACTGACTCCTGAAGAAGAGATATTAAATAAAAAGTGATCAAAGAAAATTCAGAAAATATATGATGAAAGGAAAAGAAATGCAAAAAGAGCAGTACGTATTCTAGAGGAGTTCTAGCAGGGCAAGCTTCTTGCCTATATCGATTCAAGGCCAGGCCAGTATAGCCAAGCAGATGGCTATGTGTTAGAGAGGAAAGAGCTGAAATTCTTATCTGAGGAAAATCAAAGCTCTAAAAGAGAACTAAATATTCCTATCCTAGCACATGTATTAAAGGTGTTTACTTTTAAAAAAAAAAAAAAAGAAGAAGAGCAGTTTTAAAGGTTTGTTCTCAAACAAGCAGCCATCTAAGTGAGGGGTCAACCAAGTGTGCCACATGGAAGAAGCACACCAACCTGTGTGATTCAAGAATTGTAAGTAATATAATCCAAATCCAAAGGAGGGAATAGCATCAGAGCTTAAATTGTGAACACCTCATCTGCAGAAGGCAATGGATGAAAGTGGAAACCCAAAATCCATTTTCAGGAACCACACAAGCCCCTCTGATCATAGTTAAGGGATGTGAATAGTCCTCTGATCAGACAGAGCACTATAAAGTCCATTATGATAGACATAATTAGGTCAAAATAAAATATCATTTGATCTCCCTTTTGCCCCATTTAACCCAAAGCTGTTTGGGTTTAAAAAAAAAAAGATTAAGCCCCTGGTGAATCCCCTCTGACCATGGCCCAGGGATGCGAACAGCCTTGCTAACATGGAGAATGCACTGGAAAGCAGATTGTTGCAGGCGCAGTTAAGTTGAAATTTAGCACCCTTATCATTTGATTTACCTTATGATTCATTTAAATTTGTTCTACTTTTAAATTACGTCTGCTTTCTTTTTGATTGAGGTTTTTATCTGTTTTACTTTGTTACTCGTGTCTAGTTTTGTTTTTTAATGTTTTTCTGTAAATGAAATCCAAGATAGGTAAATCTGTAGAGATAGTAACTGGATTAATTCCTTGGGGGTATGGCAGGGAAGGCTAGAGGGAAATAGGGAGTTAATAATGATTAGTAAAAGAAGGAGGAAAATGTTTTAAAACAGATTGTGATGATGAATGTCCAACTCTTTTTGCTGTAATTGGACTACTGAATTGTACAATGTATGAATCATACGCCAATAACGCTGTTAAAAAATAATGTAAAAAAAAACTAAGTTTAATAACTAAATATGGTGACAAATATAAGATTCCAAAAAGACAAATAATGAGGAAACATAAATACCAAAAATATGAGGAAATGTCCTACTTGACACTAATCAAAAAAATGTCTACATTAAAACAGGCTGTAGACTTCAACCAGAAAATTAAAGTTTACATATTATAATAGCAAATGCTAGTATATGTTTAGCAAAAATCCCTATGCATATACAACTTTCAAAAATGATTTTAATCAAAAGATTTTTATTTATAGAAATCTATTCAAAGAAATGAGCTTAAATTTAACAATTGTGAGGATGGTGCAGAGCCAGCAGTATTTCATTCTGTTGCACATAGGGTCCTTATGAGTCAGAGCTGACTAGATGACAACTAACAACAACAACTGTCTAAAAAAAGCAATCTTTAAGTAGGGCAGCAGATCAAACTAGGTAATTTTAGAAGTTTAGAAAGTGGATAATCACATATTCATTAAGGACTTGGGGGAATCCAAGGAAGCTGAATCCCAAACTCAAAAAAAAACCCAGCAAAGTCACTGCCAATGAGTCAATGCCAATTCATAGTGACGATATAAGGGAGGGCAGAACTGTCCCTATGAATTTCCAATACTTAGTAACCAGGAAATAAGAGTTTAATAGATGTGAGAATCCCATAAATATTCAAGACTCAGTATGACCAGAGCCACTCTAAAGGGTAAAAGGCTAGAGGTAAAAGAGTTGCCTGGAATTGAATTCCTGGCACTCGTTTCTTGGTGCTCTGGGATGAAAGCTGTTTAAGAAGAAATAGGATCTCCTCATGCCTGCACACAGCCTGGCTACCAATCTGGCAACAGAATACTAGTTTGTTGTCTGGAACATGTAAAACACTTCCCTGGTCATAAAGTTAACTAAGCAGCTCTAAAAACAGATACTTTAAACGCACAAACATAGAGGATGACATGGAGACAGCCCTCCCTTCCTCCCCTGAGCTTCCAGATTCTGGCAGCCAGGCTTTTATTCTCCAGACAGAAGATGCAAGATTTATCTGCAGAGCATCTTTGTATGTAAAGACTCTCTTCTATATGCTCCCCTCAACCTCCAAAGAGTTACCTTTAGGTCTTTCCTCGTGGACTAGTCAGAACACATAGACTACTGGGAACAAAAGATCTAATATCGAAGAATCTCCAGGGTAAGGCTAACAGGAGTTTCCAGATTCTTCACTGTAGACCAAATGAGACCAAGAGTGATCGGTCCAGTTTGGAGAAAGTGAGGAAATTATAAGAGTCATTAAAAGAAACTAATAATCTTGAGAGGAGAGTTGAACAAGTGACAGTTTAGGGTTGAATTAATACTAAATACTTAGAATACTAAAGAAACCCCGCCACACCGAGGCAAAACACTAAGGGGGTGTAACCGAACAGCAAGGGAACAGAATGGCGAGGTCCCCAGGGAATACTGAAGGTGGACTTTGGGGCCAGGGCGTGGTGCCCCAACAGACTGGACTGGAAAATACTCCTAAAGGCCAACAAACAGTCCTTGAACTAACTACAAGCTTTTCTTTCTTGTTGTGTTTTGTTTTGGTTTTTGTCATTGGTTTGT
>NW_022111358.1:12848929-12850799 GCF_000313985.2 Echinops telfairi
AAAAAGAATAGCTTGAATAGTGCTTGTCTTCTTGCTGTTGTGAGTTTATGACACAGAATGAATGTTATTTTCTATGCCCTGGTAAATGGTCATATTCCTTTCTAAATTTGAATCAGCTTCCAACATTTTCTCCGTTGTGCTCTCAATGTTGTGAAATGCCTCTGAGAGTTCCTTTGACAAAGTTTTTTGCTGGCTTCACTTCCTCAGGGAGCACTGTCTTCTGTTGAGTACTTCACCTTTCGTAAGTCCTCTGGATGCAGATCTAAAGTCACATGAACAGTAGCAGTCTACCCTTTCAGCTTAATCTATCCCTGAACGGTGCACAGGAGTCATTAGAAGGATGGAGGTCTATAGTATATTTTTCTAATCTTCACAGTAACTCAAATACACAAAATGGTTAAGTACAAAATCTTCTAAATGTCAGTACAACATACAATGGCCCATATTCTAATAAAATTCTTCTAATATAAATAGAACTGTGATACAATGCAGTTCCTTCTAAACATTCAAAAGGCATAAAAGTAAAGAGTAACTTTTAAGAAAATTAAGTACGAGACAATGATTAAGAAAAAGCAGCATATCATAATCATAAAGAGAGAACAATGACTCTAACCATATGGTTCTCTCAATCAGCTAGCATATGCTGAACACCTACATTGCCATTGAGTGATTGTGATTCATCGCGACCGAGTAGAGCTGCTCCAGTGTTTCCAACTCTCTAAATCTTTGCAGAAGCAGAAGGCCACGTCTTTTTCCAGTGGAGCTACTGGGTAGATTCAAACCACTGACCTTTTGGTTAGCAGCAGAGCAGTTAACCACTGTGCCCCCAGGGCGCCATCACTGAACATCTAGTTGGTACTTAAAACAGTTACAAAGTGGTTAAAAAATAGAGTCATTCTCAGGATAGGCTTGCAATCTAGTAAGGGGGGAGGGGGGGTGTCAAATCAATACATATCAAATGGCGTGTGCAAAAATATTCAAATACAAAGGACACAAATTAATAACAATACAAATTCAAGAGGTAAGTACTAGATAGTACAAGAAAATCCGGAGAAGGTGATAAGACAGGATAAATCTAGACAGATGAACAGAATCAAAGTGAGAATGAACCCCTCATAATCTAGCCTCATTTTGCCTTCTCAATGCTTGAACAATGTAAAAGTTATAGAAAAGGTAAGGGCAAAAAACAAAGCTTCTAAAAGCTGAGTCTTCATGAATGAAGATCTGGTAAGGAAGACAATGCAAAGGGAAAGATGCATCACAATTCACTAATGACTATATACTTCATACCAAGCACTATGACAACTTCTGGACATAAAAACACCATGATCCTAATTTCAAAACACTAATAACCTCATCAAGAATTAGTTGAGAGAGAAGATGCTTAAATTTTGGTGTTAAAAAATGAGCTCCCACACATGCATACAATAATAATATTGCATGACATGATTATGGGTTTGGGTAAGAGACGGCGAGGGAAGACACTGATAACTAATTCACTGCGATGGAGTCAATTCTGACTCACAGTGACTCTATAGGACAGGGTAGAACTGACTTTCAGCAAGAACTTTCCAGAAATAGAAAGCCTACTCTTTCTCCGGAAAGATACTAGTAAGATAGGACTCAATTGTGAGAGATTGTTAATGGGTTAACTGTGATTGTACAATCTTGGAAATCTAACAAGTTTTGCCACCCTGCTATAAAAGCAGGTAGGAATAATCCCATCAAGAACAAAGAGCCAGGGGGAGGAGGGGGGAAGGGAAGAAGAGGGGATAACAAACACAGGGACAAGGGAACAACAAGTGATCCAAATTGGTGGGGAGGTGGGTGTGGGAGACCTGGTAGGGCAGGATCAAGGGGAACGTAACAA
>NW_022111358.1:12852406-12853844 GCF_000313985.2 Echinops telfairi
AGAAGAAGCTGTCTGTTCTGACCAAAAAGAACTAATCCTAAACGTTTGTGATCCTGAATTGTAAAGTGTTAACTTCCCTAGCAACCCCTTAATTGTGAGTATGGTTTGTGAAGTCTATGTAGCTATTGCAATGAATTATCAGTCCTAACTGAGAGTGCTGTGGAAGTGGCAGTCCTTTGAGAATTGTTAAAAAGGGAAATAGATGACCCTTACCTCACTGAAATCTGTCTTGGGTAGCTCATGCTAATGATTCTCCTTACTCTCCTCTCCCCAAATTAAAGTAAGAACAGGCACAACCCCAAGCTGCCTCCATTCCCATCTTGTCACAGTGACATAGGGCCCAAAAGTGTTTATCCTTGAAGAACAATTTGAATGGAAGGGGAGAGAGGCAGGGAAGAGAGCCTGTGTGAGACCTAAAATGTTCTACACCTTCATTTGTGTGATGGCTCCTTGGAAGCACATCTAAAAAGTCAACAAGCTATACACTAAAATTTGTGTGTTTTACTCTAAGTTAAACCTTAGTAAAAGAAATATACATATGAAAAAAAAAGAAATATACATATGTATACAATAAATCCTTCATATGCCACCTTCCCACCCCACATCACCACCCCCAAAAAAGTGATCAGTTCCCACTACCTTCCTGCCTTGATGAAAGTGGCAGTAAATTGCAGGAGTAGAGCATCCCAAGATATACAACAGAGCACTTGCAAAGACACAGAATATTCAGGCACAGACTCACTTCAAACCATAGGGTATGGGCTTCTTCTACTGAAGAGCATCTGCATAGAAAGATCCTCTGAAATGCTCACACAGAAAGAATATGAAGAATGAATTGGAGGGAGGAGGGAGCGGGGAGGGAGGTGAAAAATGAGGAGCTGGTGCCAGGGGCTTAAGTGGAGAGCAAATGTTTTCAGAATGATGAGGTCAATGAATGTACAAATGTGCCTTACACAATTGATGTATGTATGGACTGTGATAAGAGTTGTACGAGCCCCTAATAAAATGTTAAAAAAGAAAAGAAAAAAAAAAAGAATTAAAAAAAAAAACAAAAAAAAGAACGAAGAGCCAGGGTGGAGTACATCCTTTGGACTCTGAGATACCTGCATGTTGAAACTCCTGAATCCAGGGACAGAAAGCTGTGACACCAGAGAAGCAGCAGAGGAATGGCATTACCAGAACCAAGAGCCAGAGCACTAGACAGAGTGGTAGGCTTTCCAAAACACAGACTGAGTAAAGCTGAGTGCCTTTACGCAGGTTTGTTTGTGGAATTAAGAGCTTCCAAGCACTGAACTGGGGGAGCTAGGTTTGCTGACCCACTGAAATAGAGCTGAGGTTTATTGTGGAGTGGTGCGCCCTTTGGGCACTGATAAGCAGTCCTGTAAGAGCTTCATAATATGGTCAGAGCAGGACTAAGAAGCAGGCCAAGAGGCTGAAG
>NW_022111358.1:12853944-12868651 GCF_000313985.2 Echinops telfairi
GTGGGTGAGTCACAGATAAGCAGTATAAAAGCAGATCTGTTGAAAAGAAGTTGCATTTAATTTTGCACTCTACTGAAATGACATAAAAAAATATGCTCCATGCAAATAGAACTTTTGAAACTTAATTTACTGCCAAGTATTCATCAGTTGATGTCCTATTTCATTATTTAAATATATGTGCTTGGCAATCTTCTGTCAACTTCAATTTAATATCTATGGTAGCAGTGACCCGACAATATAAAATGTTTCCACCATTAAATAAATGCTCCTTACACATCTCTAAGACTAAAACAAATAAGCACTTTTTGTTGTTGCTATAATAAGTTGTAAAGTCAGCATCTCTAACAAAGAATAACTTCTGCTCTACAGACAAAACTTCATTCAGTTCACAATTTCATATATGGATGCTTTCATAAACTAAAGAATCTCTAAATTTATTAATTCAACATCTGTTACAAACCCACGAGAGCTTCCTTCCACAGCTGCTTACTAATAACATGCAAAATCATGTTTAAAGCAAAGATAAAATTGGCATAATGACACCTTTAATACAACTAACCTCTTTTTTTTTAAGTGACATGCACATTGAAATATACAAGAGACTTTTAAAAGTTTGTGGGAGGGGGGGAAGTTCATGGGAATTGAATTAAAAGGTAATGAAATGTTTCCATACATTTTCTGAAGCCCTCCTCATATATTAAATTTAAATGTGGGCATATACACATCCCAAATTAAATTTCCTTGAAAGGTTCAATTGGTTTTTAGAAAAGATTGCTGATACATAACTCATTCACTCAACAAATAGTTATTGAGTAGCTAACAACTGGCAAGCCTTGTGTAAGTGCAGGGAAATACAGCAGTAACAAAACAGAGTTTTATAATGTAGTGGTACATGATCATGAAAACTACATGATTAATATCTTACTCCTCCCACACACATCCCAGTCTCCAATGATCCCTGCAATTAATCTGCCCTGAAGTTCACATCAGAATCTATAAGACAGAGATCAAACATAAAATCCACTGCTGTGGAGTCGTCTGACTCATAGCAACCCGATACAGGTTTTCTAAGACTGTAAATCTTTACAGGAGCGCAGTCTCATCTTTCTCCTTCAGTGCATAAGGCCAATGTCTAAACTACCTTGCCACAACATTATTCAGAAAGAGCTTTTAGAATAATTAAGAGCCCTGGTGGTGCTATCAGGTAAGTATTGGGCTGCTAACCAAGAACAGCAGTTTAAACTCAAGAACTACTCCTTGGGAGAAAGATGAGGCTATCTGTTCCTATAAAGATTTGCACCCTCTGAAGCCCTACGGAGGGTTGCAATGAATTAGAATCAACTTGATGGCAGTGAGTCTTCATCTTTTCCACAATAATTACTTAGTAAAAGAAATAATCTCTTAGAAACTGAAGAGCAGAAGGAAAGAGTAAAGAAAACATATTTTTAAATAAGCGAAGAGGAAATAAGACTCAACACAGAAGAGAAGAAAATCTTTGGAATAATGATGAAGACCCCAGGACTGCAGTTATGCTCAAAGTAAACAAGTGGACAAGCCAGTCGACTGGAGCTAACCAGTTTTCTCAGGAAACAAGTTCTCTGAGATGATGAAATGAGCGAGCACCTCAAGTGTCTGAACACATGGAGTAGAATAAATAACTGGTGGGAATGCTTGGGGATGAATTACAGTGCATAGAAACCTAAACAAACAGAAGGCTTTCTTTCTTTTTTTTAATTAGAATAAGTCAAAAGGAAAGTCATCCTCGTACATTAAATGGCTCATCTGTGACTGAGCATTCAGAAAGACCTAGGAAAAGATGTCCCTTTGATGACTAAAACACCCCTGACTGAAGGAGTCCTCTTTTCAATCACTTCATATGCATGTGAAAGCTGGAAAAGGAATAGGGAAGAACAGATATATTCTAATGGGAGTGCTGGCCATGAATAATGAATATTGACTACTGACCAGGACACATCATCGGGAAAGACCAACCACTAGAAAAGAACATCCTATCAAGTAAGGTAGAGAGAGGGTAGTGAAAACCTGGGAAACCCTCTGTACAGGTTAGAGTGACACAATATTCACAACAATGACCTCAAATATACCTAGGATCGTGAAGGTAGGCAGGACCAAACACTATTTTTGTTGTAATCAGGTTATCCTGAGGCAGAGGCAACTCAACAGCATGAATACAAATTACATGCACAATAAACACTGATGCCAAAATATATACACGTTTATATATCCGAGGGTAAATAAAAGAGTATTGCTACTAGCATTATATTTCATACAAGCACACCGGTTTATTCCATACAAATCGTTTTTAAACCTAGGCGATCTACATCTGAAAATTAGATAATGAAAACCCTATGGATCACAACAGAACACTGCCTGCTTGACTCTCTTACTTTCGACATCATGTCTCACTGCCATCAATTGAATGCTGACTCACAGCCACCCTATAAAACAGGGTAAGCTGCCCCTGGGACTTTCCCACACTGTAACTCTTTACAAAAGTAGAAAGCCCCATCTTTCTCCCACTAAGTATGTACCTGGTGGTTTCCAACTGCTGACCTTGAAGTTAACAGCACAACATGTAAGCACTATGCCACCAAGACTCCTCAACACATCATCATAGGCACAGGAAACCATGTTTGGTGAAGTACAGGACCAGCAAGCACAAGGGAGATCCTTGGTAAGATCGATTGAAATAATAGTTCCAACAACAGACTCAAAACACCCCAGCAACATTGAGAATGACATAGGACTAGATAATCTTTTCTTTATTATTCTGTGTGCATGGGGTTGCCTTGTCAGTCAACTTGTTGACATTACACTATCTGTATCTGCACACAAATCTATGTCTACCTGCCTACCTACCTACCTTACTTTGATAAAAATAAAAGACTAAGAGGGGGGTAAAAAGCATTAATAGAAAAATATAATGGTGCCCCCCCCCCCAGAAGAATTCACTTCAGTGGAGAGCACTGAAGCTACACCTCGGAGAGAGGGACATGTCTGATCTGAGCACACAAGAGCAAACGAAGGGGGAGGGAGAGAGGGTGGAGCACATCCTAGTCCACCAAGCCCTGAGGATGATATTCCTGCTCAGAGCAGCCAATGCACAGAGAGGGTTATAGGGCCAGCCCCACCACAAGAAAAGACATCCCTCACTGACCCATAGCACTACAGGGGACAACAATGAAGTCATAGTGCAGTAATTGTTCCCATCTGAGGGAGGCAAAACACTAAGGGCGTGCAACAGAATAGCAAGGGGAGCGGAGCAATGAAGTCCCCAGGGAATACCAAAAATAGACTGTGGGGCCAGGGCATGGCACCCCATCAGACTCACACACACACACAAAAAAAAACACTCCTAAAGGTCAACAAGCAGGCCTTGAACTATTTATAGGCTTTTCTTTATTTTTTTGTCATTGATTTTTTTGTTGTTGTTGTTATTCTTGTGTTTCTTTTGTTGCTTTGTTTTGCTCTGCCTTGTTTTTGTGCATATTATTGCCTCTGCATGTCTATTTAGCTAAGATAGGTTGGATAAACAATTGGGAAGAGAAAGCGATGGGACCGACGGTTCTGGCGGGACATGGGAAAGGGGGAGGCAGAGGAAAGAAAGTGGGTATTAACAGACCCAGGGTCAAGGGAACAACAAGTGATAGAAAATCATTGGCGAGGAGTGTGTAGGAGGCCTGGTAGGGCTTGATCAAGGACAATGTAACTGAGAGGAATTACTAAAACCCAAATGAAGGCTGAACATGATAGTGGGACAAGAGGAAGGTAAAAGGAAATAGAGGAAAGAACTAGGAGGCAAAGGGCATTTATAGAGGTCTAAATACAGACATGTACATATGTGTACATGTACAGACATGTAAATATGGACAGATGTACATATTTATATATGATGTTAGGGAAATAGATCTATGTACATATATTTATAGGTTTAGTATTAAGGTAGCAGATGGGCATTGGGTCTCTATTCAAGTACTCCCTCAATGCAAAAACATTGTTCTATTAAACTGGCATTCCTTGATGTTCACCTTTCTGACACAATCACAGAAGACAAAGAGGTTGTATAAGCAAATGTGGTGAAGAAAGCTGATGGTTCCCGGCTATCAAAAGATATAGTGTCTGGGGTCTTAAAGGCTTGAAGGTAAACAAGCTGAGAAGCAACAAAGCCCACATGAAAGAAGCACACCAGCCTATCTGATCATGAGGTGTCAATGGGATCAGGTATCAGGCATCAAAGACCCAGAACAAAAAATCATATCACTGTGAATGAGGGGGAGTACGGAGTGGAGACCCAAAGCCCATCTGTAGGCAATTGGACATCCCCTTACAGAAGGGTTGGGGGGAGGAGACAAGCCAGTCAGGGTGCAGTGTAGCACCGATGAAACATACAACTTTCCTCTAGTTCCTAAATGCTTCCTCTTCTTCTCCTCCTGCACACTATCATTACCCAAATTCTACCTTACAGATCCAGCTAGACCAGAGCATGTACCCAGGTACAGATGGAAACACAGGGAATCCAGGAAAGATAAACCCCTCAAGACCAATATTGAAAGTAGCAATACCAGAAGGGGAAGGGGACCAGGGAAGGTGGGAGAGAGAGGGGGAACCGATAACATATAACCCCCTCCCACGGGGATGAACAACAGAAAAGTGGGTGAAGGGAGACATCGGACAGTGTAAGACATGAAAAAATAATAATTTATAAATTACCAAGGGTTCATGAGGGAGGGAGGGTGAAGGAGAGAGGGTAAAAAATGAGGAGTTGGTACCAAGGGCTCAGGTAGAAATAAAATGTTTTTTAAATGTTGAAAGCAACAAATGTACAAATGTGCTTGACACAATGGATGGATGGATGGACTGTGATAACAGTTGTATGAGCCCCCAATAAAATGATTTTTTTAAAGCAAGAAAACAATATAATAGAATGTAAGGAAAAGACTCAATACTAAAGATACTGATAAATTTCATCTTAAAATCATCTGGATTATTTAGAACCACTGAGAAAGCTCTATACACTGATAGAAATTTTATTTTCAATTTCCAATCCAACTCCATACAATATTTGGAGCAAATATTTTCAAATCTAACCTCACATGGGGCAATAGGATGATATCACCATGAATAAAAAGTACATGAAGATCACTGTAAAAAAAAAATCAATCATTTCATGAGCAAAGTTACTCAATTTAACCTTTTACTAATAGCTATTCTAAGTATTCTTAAGCACAACACTAAGTGTCACACTACTCACAAAGATTTACATTATTAGGTATCAACTCTATTTAGACTAAGCAAATAAAACTATCTATGAATTTAAAGTCGTCAAAGTTATTGAAAGGAACATAAATTTTGAGATGGGTACTTAGATTCAATCCTGGTCAGCACTTCCCCTTGGCCCTATCCCCACCCTTGCAAAACTAAGTTTTTTCCCATCATCTCCCCAGCAAGTGAAAGTAGTTTTCTTTAATTTATCCATACACCTTGCCAGTCAACATTCATTGAGCACTTAAAATAGACCAGATACAGCATCTATCCTGGCACTGGTAGGTAAGATGTGGCAGTCAGCTTCCACATCTGAGTAATAAAGACTATACACAAACTATTCAGAAAATGCAATAGTGATGGAGGACCACTTCATGTAAAGTAGTATGAGACTGCCTCTCAGAGGCCATATGATCTAACAGGGGTCCTCAAACTTTTTAAACAGGGGCCAGTTCACTGTCCCTCAGACTTGTTGGAGGGCTGGACTATAGTTTAAAAAAAAAAACTATGAACAAATTCCTATGCACACTGCACATATCTTATTTTGAAGCAAAAAAAAATGGGGCAAAAACACCAGGCTGGCTGGATAAATGTCCTCGGCGGGCCGTAGTGTGAGGACCCCTGAATTCTAGAACCTCATATGAAAATGAACCAAACATGTAAAAATGTGTTAGTAATTTTTCCAAGTTAAGCAAAGTAGCAAAGGCCCAGAGTCAGAAAAGCATTCCAAGAAAAAAAGGCTAGTGTGGCTAGCCTGGGAAGAGAGACAGGACTTTCAACTCCCATAAACAGTCTTGAAAACCCACAGGGGGTTGTTATGAGTCAGCATTGATTAGATGGCAGTGAGTTTTTGAGTAAGTGGCGAGTTTATAAGATGGAGATTATTATGAGAAAGGTTGGAGTCTTAAGCAGAAGCCAAATTATTTTGGGTCTTGTAAGCCATCATAAAGGAACCCTGATGGTATAGCAGCTAAGCATCTGTAGCAAAATAAAAGGTCAACAGTTTGAACCCACAGCTTCTCCATAGGAGACAGATGAGGCAGGCAGCTTCTATAAAGATTTAGAGTATTGGAAATCCTATGGGGGCAGTTCTCTCTGTCCTATAAGGTCACTATGAAACAAAATTTGACTGCAAGACAAAAGGTTTGGTTTAGGTTTAGGTCATTATATAAGTAGCCCTGGTGGAACAGTAATTAAGTACTAGGCTGCTACCAAAAGATCTATGGTTTGAACCCACAAGTCACTCTCCAAGAAATGTAGAAGTCTGCTCAGTAAAGATTCAGAAGCCCTATGGGAGAGCTCTACTCTTGACTCAATGACAGTGGGCTTGGTTTAGGGGTGGGGGATGGGAGGGTGGCATTATATGAACTATACAGTAGTTTATTCTACTAAAGTAATTGTAAGATTTTAAGGAAAGGAGAAGTCCTGGTGTTGCAATGGATACACTCCTCTGCTGACTGAAAGATTGGCTGTTCAAATCTACCCAAAAGCTCAATGGAAGAAAGATCTGGCAACCTGCTTCTGGGCCAGGAAACCTTCTGAGATAGTCAATGTTTATTGTGCCAACCTGGCTGATAAACACATGAGGGATTAATTGAAAGGTGGAGAGATAAATAGTTCAGTGAGCCTCGCCTTTCTAGTTCTCGGGTCTCTTGCTTCTGATGGTCGCACCAGAATGCAGCTGCCTTAGCCAGTTCCCTGCTTCAGCCAGCTGGCAAGGCTCACTTCCTGAGAAACACCCCTGAAAAGAAGCCACATGGACCTACCCTGATGCAGCCCTGGGTGCTAGAGCAGCCGTGTGAGACCCCTGTCAGCGCTGAGATGCTTACACACTCACTGATTCGGCTTTCCTCCTGCAGTCGGCGTCATTGTGTGTTTTGTGAGATTGAGGAGGACTTTGTAGATTAGTGTCAGACATATGGGCTAATGTTGGATTTATGGGCTTGGACAGCACTGGGTTGGTGTGCTTTCTTAATGTACACTTACCCTTTATATAAAACTCTCTTATAAACATAGGCGTTTCTATGGATTTGTTTCTCTAGTCTACCCAGACTAACACACCTTCTGAGGTAGTTCTACTTTGTCACATGTTGTTAGTTACTATGAGTCTATATAAACTATGACACACAACAATAAGAAAAGGAATGACAAGATCTGACTTAAACTTTATGACACTCACTCTGGTTGCTGTGTGAAACTATGTAGGGGGAAAAAGAAAAGAAACTATTTAGGGAACCACTGCATGGTGTCTTGGTAAGAGATGTCAGAAGCTTGGAATAGCATCAAGACAGAAGTTAACAGATGAGAATGAATACCACCCTCACAGGTCTTGGTAATAGATTCAAACTAGGAATAAGGGAAGAGGCCAGATGGTGAGAAAGGGAGGAATTGAGACTGCCTCCAGATTTCTGGTTTACCAACTGAGTGAAGAGTGATACCATATACTACTAAGGGAAAGCTAGGGAATGCCCATCTTGATAGAAGGGTTTTTTGTCTTTTTTTTCATAATGGAATCTCTCTAGACCCTTTCATGAGGGAAAGTTATTACTAAAAGGCATGAAACCATAGCAATTCCTAAAAGGCTTTTCCACAAGGGTAAGACCCTGGAACAATCTAACTTCTTTATAGAAATGAAAAGAGAAAACACAGAACTTCCTCAGTAAAACCACATTTTAGCAGCTTTACTTCTTAATGCAGTCCACTAAGAACCATGTTATAGCAAGAGTCCAAAATAAGTTTTCCTGAAACTTCATGAGATACTGATGAATTTGGAATTTCTATAAAAGAGAGCTTTATGTTAATGAATATTAAATCTCTAAACAAAAAGGGCTATGAAGAAATGGCTTTGAATACTGGTCATCTTTGAAGAGCGAGGTCTCTGACTATGAATTATTAACAGTAAATACCCCAAAAGCTAGTTTCATCAGACTTATGTATATTAACAATTCACCTCTGATCTTCAAAAGCTGTTTATTATTAAACTAGAAGTAAACTTAACAGCACTCAGAAAGAGAAGGGTGGCTCAATTTAAACAAAAGTATCATGTAACCCAAAGGTAAAAGCAGAAGCATAAACAATGACATGCCCTGAAAAGAGAAGTCAGGCTTCCTGGAAACAACATGAAAAGAGATGTCAATTTCACCTCAGCCTTTTCACTACCACTTTCCATCTACCAACTTTTAACCCAAATAAAAAATTTAAAAAGAGGAGGGGGGAGGGTCCCTCTACCACTGCAGCTGATTATACAGTACAGCTTCTAACTCAAATTCTCAGAATTGCTAGTACATGAAAAACAGCAGATTTTTCTTTAATCACAGCAAAAACAATCACTTCCCTTTTCCTGTGACCTATCATATAATCAAGCACCAAACATTTTGCCTTTGAGCTGAGAAAACACCTGATTATTTATTTACTATATTCGCAACCCTAGACATTTTTTTTCTGGGAAGCAACCCTAAATGCTGTTACTGTGATGGCCCAATATCCAAGCACAAAGAAAGACAATGAACAAGGAAAAAACAATCAACAGCTGTCAAATTCGGGCAATGGGGAGGTCACCGCTCAAGTGACATCACCTCATTCTGTTCACCGCCCCCCCAAATCCAGAACTCATTGGTGTATTTATTTCCTGTTACTGACACTCCAAAAGTATGAAATGAAAAGTATGAAGAACAAGCACCTTTGTAACTACTTAGTGCTTTAAAAAGGCTGTGAAAAAGGAACTAAAAAATAACTGAATTTTTCTACAAACTTTTTGAAGGCCCCTCATATACAAACAGACTAATTTAAAACTGCCTCTATTTTTCTTTGTAAGAAGAGATAACTAGGTATACTTGCAAAAGATTTCATGAAAACCTACCATTCCTCACTATTGCTAGGGAGCTCACAGATATATTTAACAAATTCAGATGAAGAAAAATAAATGCTCTAATAAGGGAAAATAGTGCATCCCAGAAAATAGCCTGACTGTGAAATCCTGTCCAGTTATACAATTATATCCAGTTATACAATTATATCCAGTTATACAATTATATATTATGCTTAAATTGCTAACATCAAATCACATGTAGTACAATATTAATGAAGGTTTAATACAATAAAAATTGGTGAACATAAAAATAATCATGGTTAGGGAGTCAAGGTAGTAGAGCATCTTAAGAGTTAATGGGAAAAAAAACTGAAGAAAAAAAGTTGGTGGATAAGCAAAATAAAAAGTACTGTATCTGCAACTATTACAATCTTAATTAATGCACCAGCCGACACAGCAACCTACTAGAGACTAGAAAATTAAATTTATAGAGCCATTAGATTCCTATAAGGAGTCCTAGTGACACAGTGGTTAAGTGCTCAGCTGCTAACCAAAAGATGGTGGCTCAAGCCCACAGGCTGCTCTGTGAAAGAAAGACCTACTGACCTGTGAAAATTACAGAAACCATGTAGGGCAGTTCTACTCTATTACATAGGTTATTATGACTAGAAAATCAATTCAATGGCACCTAAGATCAACAAGATTTCAATAAATTAATTCAAAGTGTTCAAGAGATAATATCTGTGGTAAAAAAAATCACATAGTATACACTGACATTAACTAGTAGGGTTAGTTTTTTTAAGTTAACTTCTCTAAGCCTCAGTATCTTATTCTGTAACTTCAATGACTATTGGAATGACTTAAAATGTTGTGACATGAAGTAAAAATTCAAATATTAACTAAATCAGAATGACAGGACTCCTTGCCTTCAGTTACTCCCTTTCTCATTCCACCTTCAGTGAGTTATTCTAAAAAGGAAATCATGTGATTTTTCCACTTAAAACTGTCAATGAATGGTTTTCTACATATTTGATAAAGTTCTAACACCAAAATTTGGCATCAATTCTTTTCACATGTGGGATCCAATCTACCAATTTACCTTCAAATCCTACCACTCTGCCCAAACACCACTCATTCATCCCACCTACTTACAGCAGCAGCTCCCAGATACAATTTTTTTCTAAAATATATCTTTGACTTCCCACACATTCAAGCCTTGGTACACACTACTCTTTCTGCCTAAATCCTGCTTCACCTTTCAAATCCAATTCAAAGGACACCTCTTCCACAATACTTTCCATCACACATACTTTGCATGCCAACAGCACTTCCTTTTATGCATCACAGGACAAAATATAAACTCAAAACTAAAACCATACTCACTGCTTTCAAGTTAATTTCAACTCATAAGAACCCTATTTAAGGTTTCTGAAGCTGTAAATCTTTAAGGAAACAAATAGCCTCATCATTTTCCCTCAGAGTAGCTGGTGGATTTGAACCTTTAACCTTGCAGTTAGCAGTCCAATGTTTACCACCATACCACCACCTGGGCTCCTTAGCACATAAACTCACTGCCATCGAATTGATCCTGACTCACAGCAACTCTGTAAGACAGAGTAGAACTGCCCCAGTGGGTTTCCCAGGCTATAAATCTTTATGAGTATAATGCCTCCTCTTCCTCCTGCAGAACAGCTGTGAGATTCCAACAGCTGACCTCATAATTAGGAACAGCCTAATGAATGTATAACCCACTACCCTACCAGGATGATTGGTAAATGATATGCATATATATTGTTTTAATATATTATTAAATTATCAAACATATCCTAAGCAGGACTATAAATAGAAGTTCTAATAGTCTATTGGAGGAGCACTGGTTATGCGCTCAGATGCCAAGCAAAAGGTTGGCAGTTCAAAAGTACTAGCTGCTCTGTAAGATAAAGATGTGACAGGCTGCTTCCCTAAAAGATTACACCCTTGGGAACCCTATAGGACAATTCAACTCTTTCCTATAAGGTTCCTATGAGTCAGAATACACTCAGCAGCAAAAGATAATATTCCATCATCCCATCTATGGTCTTCCATACCCACTGAGCTGTTGCACTTCAGTGAGAACACTGACTCAGGCTAGTGAGAGTCTTAATCATCTTTGTTTTCTTCAAGTCTAACTCGGCCAACATGCATTAAGAACTTCCTGAATGAACATTCAAAAAGATTAACCCACACAGCTAAGTTCATCACTTAGCTATTTAGTTGAATGTAAGTATCAAAGTCTACTTAAAGAGACTAGAAGAAATCTACCCACTATATAACAACAATTTAAAGGTAAGAACAATTTTAATTCAGCCAATCCTTTGGGGACAGGGCAGTCTCAGTTTCCAGAATAATGAAAGGAAAGAAAGAGAAACAGGGAAGGGAAGACCGAAGAATTTAAAAACTAGAGCTTTTTAAGGTTACTTAGAATTCTGAAATACTCATTTTTCACTTAATGCTCTTTGAATGGCAAACTATATTCCAAAGATTTAAGATGTATATTTTAGAAATACACAAGCTACAACTTTAAATGCAATAAGAAACAAGAGATGAAAAATTGACAGCTAACTGTAGCTAAACTTCCTTAGGAAACACACGCAATCTAGTTTTCTAGGGAAGGCTTACTGGTGTTGTACTCAATATGTTTAAGAAAGAAAAATAAAAGGTACCATTAATGTATCTCCTTCATTTTTTTAAAGATAAACTTCAAAAATATTTTTATGTAAATGGCACATATACACACACACAAAAACCCCTCCAAACTCACTGCCAACGAATTGAGAATCACATAATTGTATTAAAATAGAATGCATAGCCAATCTTGCTGAGTTCTGGAGCTTCTGTAATGTAAGTGAGAAGTCACTATCCTGCCCTTTCACTCAGCACTATTAAATGTTATCTGTCATTAACATAACACTTCATTCCCAGGCCCAACTCTCCAAGATAAACTGCAGACATTTCCACATTTGTATATGGTCATATATACTTGACTTTTTTAAAACCACCTAATTATGGGTAGGCATTATTTAATGCTCAATAATTTTAAGAAAAACCAATACTGAAATATTTCAGTAGTTTTCAAGCTTGTTCAATGATTCACATAGCACATATTAGAGGACTGTGTTTTCAAATCTTGCCTTTTCTTTTCCATCATTCACCTGAGTCACTATAAACAAACAAGTGAGAATAATGGAGGATGGTTTAGTAAATATGTAGATTACTCAAGATCCAAAGAAAAAGATCCCTTTAAAAGTTCTCAAACCTTATTCATTGTTAGCTTTATCAAGCTTTATAAACTCCTTCTATAACCTTATTGAAAGAAATTCTATATGAAAGTTTGACATTTACAAAAGTACCACATTTTAAAAAATACATCATTCCTGGTTTACTGGTAGAAATGTTAACTGATGAACTCCGTTCCCACTTTTGTTTTAATTTTCCTCTGCAGCAAAACTGGCAAAATATATTCACTCAAACAATAATTACAAATAAAGTTTTAACATTTTCCTCTTTCCAAATGCATGTGCATTAAAATTCAGTGGGCAGACACATCATAACAAATTTAACAAAATCTGTCTAAAATGCACAATTAACTTCACTCAGATTTACAAAGGTACGATCCATTGTTAGTCCATTAAGCAGGCTAAAATTGGACAAAGGTTTAATTTTAGGATTCCTTAATGCCGGCTACATCACTGATGTTCACAATCTCCAACTTCAGAAAGTAAACACTTCGGAACCTTGAAGCTGTCCATCAGTTTGACTGATGTTCTCTTTCATGCCATGTAAGCCATTGCCTAATTGAGGCCAGACCTGTCAGGCTCGAAAAGCATCCTGGAAATGACTACTGGGGCTGGAAACACATCAAGAATTTGGACTATTTCTCATATTGAGGCAGGGAAAAAAACCCTCAAGTAAGATTGATCCATAAGAACAATCACTGTAGTGTTCCTGGGGTGGGGGTGGGGGTGAGAGGATGACACATAAAAAGCACATTTCTGTTATTCTGATTAAGTCCCAAACCAACCCATCTAAATTCTGCATTGATTTTCAAGTGATGCTGACCCACAGATTCTCTCTTCTTCCTACATATGCACAAAAGTTCCCTATAACACTGTCACTTTGAATGCCTGCCTTTCAATCTAATTTTGATAGCCTTAGATCCAAACCCATCACCTAAAGAGCTTGGCTGCTTTCTTGATTGAAACCTGTTAACAGTTAATGCCAAGCACCTATTCTGCTTCGCTGTCTTCACGTCTTACCAAGAAAACCCACTACACAGCGAAAACAAATGCAAGCACACACACACACTCAAATCCCAGTGATGAACACATCCAGGCCATAAACTGTGCAATAGACACTTCCAGTTAGCATGTGCTTTAGCGATCTTGGACAGCGCTTTCAGAGTAAGTGGTAGGGGGTTGGGGCTGTTAGCAACAGACAGTGCATCAGAGCCAATAACCAGCAGGCCAGGGCTGGCAGCAACGGCAGTCTCCAAAGGGAGCGACCACACAATATCAGAATGCTGGATTTTCGAATACCATTTTATAGGGGGGCGGGGGCGAGAACTGGGAATCAAGTGCAATTAAAAGGCTTTGGCCAGCGTCTAAGATGGAATCTAAGACAAGGTCTTGTGGCAACACCAGCTGTCCTGCCTCATCTCACCTCAAACACAACTTAATTTCAGATCGTTCTGATCAAACTCCGTCGCTCAAAGGCTGCGGGGCGGCAGAAGTGGATGGCAAAGGCCCTCGGCAAAGACAGACTTCCCAATAGAAAAAAAGGGGGCCTCTACGAGCAGAGAAAAGAGCTTGGCAGCTGCCGCCTCTCTCCCTTCTAGCCAGGGCTGTTCGTGTGATTGGGGGGTTACATGAAGGAGTGATATGGAGAAAATGGCAGTAAACGATGGGGGTGGGGGGGCTGGAAGGGCTGCAGCCACCCAAGATAAGGCGGGGAAGACTTCCCTGGACACATCCAGGACAACAACGCCACCGGACAGCACGAGCATTGCTCTCCCAGCGCCTGATACCATTCCAACCGGAGAAAGCTTCGCCCCCTTCCAAACGACCCCAATTTCCAAACACCGCTTTCCATTGCTACCACCGCCCCCCTCCCCCTCATATCCCCCCACCGCTGGCCTCTTTCCCTTCCGCCTCAGGGGCCCCTACGCTCGCAACCTCCCCTCCCCTTCCCGGGTCACCCACCCTCTGGACAGCCTGTCGCCGGCCTCCCCGGCAGCTCGCCCAAACCCCTCCCCCCCTCACCTCTCCTCAGCGCCTCCTCGTAGCTGAGGAATCCAATCCGTGACTCCTTGGCGCCCATGCTCCCCTCATCCCCTCGGCCGGGGGTCGGAGCCTGATCTCGCCCCCACCCCCCTCTCGCCTTCTCGGCGTCCCTGGGTGACGGTGTCGGCGTCCCCCGGTCCCCTCCTCCTCCCCCGACACTAACAAGTGCGGCTTCTGGCCCGGCAGCTCCTCCCGGCCGCCGCCACCGCCTCCATGCCGAATCACGTGACCCGCTCCCACCCCGCCCCTTTCCCCTCCCTCCTACTCCGCCCTTGTCCCTCCCCCCTCCTCCCCTCCC
>NW_022111358.1:12868751-12873094 GCF_000313985.2 Echinops telfairi
CCCGGACTCCTGCCAAGGGTCACCTGACCCGAGGCCGGGGATTGTTCCGGGTAATGGCCGCCCAGGGCCAAACGCTCCGCCCCGCCCGACGCTACCGCGCGCAGGAGCGTAGGGGAGGGGCCCGCTCGCTGCACGTAACGCATCATCTCCAGCCTCCCGCCAATCCAAAGGCTCGAGGCCCGGAGCCTCCTCCCGTGAGGGGACTTCCGGGACGCGCGATGACGCCTTGTAGCGGGCGGGGCCCGAGCCGTCGTCGGTTGTTCTGGCAGCACCCGGGAGTCTAGCGGGGAAGAAAGAGAGTTACGACGGGGGTCGTGAGAACGGACACGCAGGAACTGTCGGCGCTCTGGAAATCTCTGGCCAGGGAACAGTTGCTAAAGGAGAATCCCAAGGGTTTTTGTGACCAACAAACATTCCTAATTTTGCCTTAGTCTTTTTCGCATTCCCCATCCCTCCCACCCAGGCTCGCGGCTGGGTTTTCCTTTCCCATGGCAGACCCAACGACCCCTTGGCCCACCTCTTCCTCTGGTCCCTCTCCAACTCTGAGGCAGATTCTTGGAAAAGTCTGCAAAAGACAGCCTTGGGTCACTCCCAAGAGTTGTCCCCCACCTTAAATAAGGGGTCGCAAGGTTAGAACAAAGTTCCGTGGTTTTTAACGAGTTTGTTTTCTTAACTCAAAACTCACTGCCATTAGGAGTTACGAGTTGCGCTGCTACCTGTAAGGCCACAGTTCAAAACCACCAGGTGCTCCCGCAAAGCTTTGCAGCCTCGGAAACCCGCAGTGGCAGTTCTACTCTGCCCGCAGGATTGCCATGGGTTGATTTCTTTAGTAAAACTTGCAGATAAGGAAACAGTTGAACCTTAGTGTTTGGATTAAGTTCGTTTCAAGGCTCCAGTTCCATCAGTTAGGTACAAAGGATTTCACTTCTAAAACCAACAGATTCTAATAAACTCTGTTAGACAAAGAATGTAATACTCTGCTTCACTGCTCACCTTTCCTGGCCAACCAGATTAACAGCGTGGCATTAGTCACACGCTCTGCCCTTTCCAGTTCACCGTGAAGCAGTTAATTTTAAAACCTCAGATTAGCTTCATTACTAAAAGGCAAGGACTTGGGAATGTACTTCAAAGCCTTTTTATTTCTAGGTCATTAGTTTCATGTAGACTACATCTCCAGACAAAACAACTCAGTCATATTCAACCATTACTAAGAAGTTTTATTATAATTGCTATAATTGCTAAGAAGTGGCGAGAAGAACCCGAAGAGTTTGATTCCAACATACCCTTGGCATTATTTCTGCCCTAAACAATCAGTACCTGAAGGTGACCTTGTTGTAGAGAGGTAAGCTTTGTTGTACTGTCTACATGTTCACCTGATGTACAGAGTAATAATTAGAGGCAGATTACTTCGTATTTCAGGTGCAACACTTGAGAAACCTGGACTAGATTTATATTCGGGGAAAATATAAGAACATCAACTTTAGACTAAAATTTAGAGCTATGCTTAACACTAGAGGCTTCTAAAATCTTTGCTTTAGCTTCAGGCCTGGCTTCCCCTGTGACCATAAAAATGTTCACCCTGTCCCAGATTTTATCCTGGATGAGGCATTTCTTTAAAAATTGGATTGTGACCGCAAACTAAGAACTACAAAGGGTTTTCAAAAAAATCATGGAAAAAAATTGAATTAAAAGAATGGAATTTTTCCATGAACTTTGGAAACTCCCTCATACTATTTATCCTTTGAGTTGAATAAAGCACATTATTGGGGGGAGAAGCACATTATTGAAGACAATGAAACAGATAGTAATATCTGATGGGAGTTATAAATGTTCAGCTGGGATTAAAACCTGCCTCTCAGTTTGTACTACACAGTAGCAGGCAGTCAAATATTAAGTAGCCCTTTCTAGCTTGAAATTGATATAGTACTTAAATTTGATGATGTAGAAAATCTAAAGCCTACTTGTCATGGTGAAAAGAATTCTATTAATCATTTCATTTGTTCAGTTTCATTATCTTTCCCCTAATCCATTGAAGAGTTAGTCAGCCAATGGACTTAAAACATTAGGTTCTATTAAGGAAACTATTCCTTTAACTATAATTACGTTCCTGTGAAAGGTTGTGCATATGAAGAATTGAAACATGGAAGATTGCTATGTAATCTCTCCTCTGAGTTAGGCAACCTAAATTCCAGTCTTCCTCTGTACTCCCAGAGAAATGGTACAGTCATTTAGTGCTTGCCAAAGAGGCTTAGGGAAGTAAATACAATAAAGAAGAGAAGAGTGGCTCAGCACCTGCTTTACATATAACTTTGCCAAGAGCGAGGCCAAGATGGTATGAAGTATGACTATAAAATAACAATTGATTTTCTGGATTCCAGAAAAGTTATTATGGGCTTAATCTTATTGGCATACAGTGACACTGTGTGAGGATATGGTCACTTCTACTTTTATTTACATTACAGCATCTTCAGGTGTTTTTTTAATGAAGCAATACATGTTTATTATAAAATATTTTCCATTGCAAAGATATATATATGTTGTTGTTTTTTTAATCACACTTTCTGTTTAACCCAGTCTTACCCCCTGGAAGTAAGGATTCATAACCTCAGGGTACATCCTTCCAATTTTCTGTGACTTTACCTACCGCATGTCCCATGCATACTGAATTGTAATTTATTTTATTCTAGTACAGTATTTCCCAAAGTGAAACACCACACCGCCCGGGGGCAATGGAACAAAAGCAGATGACTACACTTCATCCTGGATTATGGGCTATAGTACAAAAATATTTAATTGTCAGGAGGGCACTGAGTAATTTTTTTTTTTTCTGAAAGGGAAGCAATAGACCAAATAAGTGTGGGAACCTATGCTGTTGTCTCTCTCAAACAGCTCTTTATATAGTCTATCTTATTCCTTTTAATACCTGTATAGTATTCCATTGTGTAAAATTAGCAAGTATAGAGCAATGCTAACATCATACGATAGCTAAAATTATAAAGTTCATAAAATTCAGCAAGATGCATGGAATTTTGTTCCATAAACTAGAGATTAGCTAATATATATACTCGAGTATAAGCCGACCCAAATATCATCTGAGGCACATAATTTTACCACAAAAAGTACATTAAAAATGTCCCAAAAAAGCTCGGCCTATACACAAGTGTATACAGTACATTCCTTAGGCATCATCTGCGTCTGGCCATTAAGGTGTGTGAAAGTGATTTTCAGTTCTCCAGAGGGTTGGCAAGTCTATAATAGTGACTTGGCCTTCTTTAGTTGTGCTTAATGGACTCAAATCTTAACTCCACATGATTATTAAAGAGAATTAGATGTAGCCCTTTCCAATGAGATTCTAGTAAGTTTTATTTGATGCCTTTTCAAATATTGTATCCTGGAAAACATTAGGCAGATTTTGGGATTCTATTTCTGTCACCAAAGCCTGTTTTAAACTTTAAAATGTTCTCTAGAATATTGAATAGCAACTTTTTTTATTAATTTATTTATTTTTTTACTTTTTTTGAATGGCAACTTTTAAATGCCCATGGTTGGGGAAGGAAGGGGATAAAGAGGAGCTGATATAAAAGCGTTCAAGAAGAAAGAAAATGTTTTGAAAATGATGGTGGCAGTAATTGTACAATTATGCTTGATGTAATTGAATTATGGATTGTTATGATATCTGTAAGAGCTCCCAATAAAAATGTTTTAAATGCCCATGGTAAATGTGTAATATTTCTTAATAATAATAATAAAACTGTTTACCAAAGAAGAACTGGAAGGGGGACTAAGGATCATAGCCTTCAGCCGTCCACCTGTCTCTGACCAAAAAGCCTTGTCTTTTTGTGATTTTGAGTTTTGTTGCACAGTTCAGCCCACTCTCTCCAGGATCCTCTAATGTGAGCCTTGTCAGAGCAGGTAGTGGTAGCTGGACACCGTCTAGTTCTTCCTTTCTAAAGAACAGCTGTTTTGGCATGTAGTTCACAAATCATACAATCATACTAAGAAGAGTTGTACCATCATCACCATAATCAAGTTTAAAACATTTTCTTCCTTCTTGTGCTCATCGTTATTAGCTCCCCACTCCCCCCAACCTTCCCTGCCATACCCACTGGGAACCATTAATCCACTGATGGTGTGCATAGATTTACTTCTCCTGGCTTTCATATATAGAAAAACATTTTTTTAAAAGTAAAACAGAAAAAAACCTCAATTGAAAGAAAGCAGAAAATTTTTAAAATTAGAACAAATTTAAGTAAGTCAAAAGAGAAATCAAGTGATAAGGTATTACAACCTTCCTCTAGTTCCTAAAGGTTTCCTCCCCGCTCCCACTACCATGACTCGAATTC
>NW_022111358.1:12874223-12883871 GCF_000313985.2 Echinops telfairi
TACTTGAGCCCCTGGCATCAGCTCCTCATTTTCCCCCTCCCTCCCCAATCCCCCTGCCCTCATGAACCCTAGATAATTTATAAATTATTATTTTATCATCTCTTACACTGTCGGACATCTCCCTTCATCCACTTTTCTATTGTCCATCCCCCAGGGAGGAGGCTATATGTAGATCCTTGTAATCAGTTCCCCCTTTCAACCCCACTCTCCCTCCACCCTCCTGGTATCACCACTCTCAGCACTGGTCCTGAAGGGATCATCTGTCCTGGATTCCCTGTGTTTCCAGTTCCTATCTGGACCAGTGTATGTATGTCCTCTGGTCTAGCCAGATTTGTAAGGTGGAATAGGGATCATGATAGGAGTGGGGTGAGGAGGAAGCATTTAGGAACTAGAGGAAAGTTGTATGTTTCATCATTGCTGCGTTGCACCCTGACTGGCTGGTCTCCTCCCCGTGACCCTTCTGTAAGGGGATGTCCAGTGGCCTACAAATGGGCTTTGGGTCTCCACTCTGCACTACCCGCCTCATTCACTATGGTAAGATTTTTTGTTCTGATGATGCCTGATACCTGATCCCTTCAACACCTCGTGATCGCACAGGCTGGTGTGCTTCTTCCATGTTGGCTTTGTTGCTTCTGAGCTAGATGGCCGCTTATTTACCTTCAAGCCTTTAAAACTCCAGACGTGCTATCTTTTCATAGACGGGCACCATCAGCTTTCTTCATCACTTTTGCTTATGCACCCATTTGTCTTCAGTGATTGTATCAGGGAGGTGAGCACACAATGGTATGATTTTTTTGTTAATTGATGTCTGTATTTGTTTTATTTCTAAGGCGTTTTCATAATTTTGTTTTCTGTATGCTCCACCACCTTCATGGACATAGTTGTAATAAAGATAAATATAAATGTACATATATCTTGAGCAAACATGTATATTGGAAGGTATATTCCCATAGTTAACATTTTTAAAGAGCTTCCAATATAAAATATAATTAGCTTGAAAGATCACACTAAGTTAACAGCATATCAACTCCTTAAATATCTGAATAATAATCAACTTGATGGGAAAGCAATGTGAATTCCTCAGCTAAACTATTGGCAGTTAACGATGTTAGATTTAAAGGAAATAAAGTTACAACTAAGTTAGCAATTAAAATAAGGAAACAATGTGATTGATATTTAATATCAGGCAAAATTTATGGCATAAAACAACTCAAAACTTGGTACTTTTCTTAATTTGACAATCATTTCATATAATACATAACATGATTTTATTATTTTATATTATAAAACAGAAGCAAATCTTTTGTAGTTTCCCATTAGGTTTCATGATTGTCAGTTTATTGTAGGTTATCAAGAAACAGTATGTTACTTATTTAATTAAATATTTTAAAGCTAAAGCTTTAATTTACTCTAAAGCCATGTAACGTGGGTATTGACGAAGGAATTTATTCTGTCAAACTCTTATCTGTGAGGCAGATTACACAAAGATTCAAATTAACTCTTTAACCTAGTAATTAAAGAAAATGTTATCTTAACAGTGGAAAACCTAAATCTTTGCTTTATATGCTATTTAACATTAAAGCTTTTTAAGTCTTATATATTCAGCCCATTAAACTTTTAGCCACAGTAAATAAGGACTTAGATTATACTCAATACATTCCCTTTTAATGTACCTTCTTTTTTTCTTTTTTATATTGGGAATCAACCTAATTTCTGATAACTATATTAATATAGCATATTTTCTTATTTAAACCTCACTAAGTCCACATTATTTATTTTGTTTTTTCTTAAAAAGAGTTCCATTCGGTTGGGTCTTTCAAAACCTTCACTGGAGCAGTGTGGGTCTCAGAAGTCCATTGTCAAAAGACAATTGGTCACTCTCAACTCATTTAGATGTATTTAAGTCATCCTAGGTATTTTGAAATAAAAGAGATAATTAAATTATTTTTTCTTCAAATATTTTTTATTATTCTTTTGGTACAGTTTAGCCTCTTCATTCTGGAATTAATAAAAATAAACACAACAAACACCTCTACCAAATGAGTTTATTTTCATTAATTCCTCAATATTAGGGCTATTTAAATTTTATAAGCATTAATTTATCATTCAAATTATCAGAGTTATTTGAAGTTATTTGAAGAAAACCTGTCTTTTACAGGTTTTACAGGATCCTCTAGAAAAACAGTTTAGAATAAATTTCCTTTTGGGGGGAATTTTTAATGGGAGAAAGATGAGTCTTTCTCTTCCCATAGAAACTCACAGAGGCAATTCTGTGTCCTGTAGGGGCTCTGTGAGTTGGAATTAACTTGATGGCAGTGCGTTGAGTCCTTTTTAAGGTCTTTTACACTAATCAAAATAATTCATCTTTTTAAGTGCACCTTTCAGATAGACCAAATTCTCTCAATTTTTCTGAAGGGCTGTAAGGTCGATATCCAGTGAAATAAAGAACTGATAGGAAACTATCCTGATTGGTTGGACTTTACAAATTTTGCAGTCAGGTTAGATAAAACGACAGACATCTAAAAATGGTATCCTGACATTCTGTGTGAGCAGTTTCAACAGCATACACATTCTGGAATACTTTGATCGTATGATTTCTGACAGCAACAATGATGGGGCACCGAACACAGACACCTAGTCTCTATTAAACATCTGTTGTTTTAACTGTTCTTTTATTCCTTCCACAACCTTTAACTTAGACTGACTTTAAACCCAAACCAAATCCATGACTGTCTAGTCAATTCCAACTCACCAGTGACCCTCTAAAGAGCAGAACTGCCCCATAAGGTATCCAAGACTAAAATCGTTACAAAAGCCGATTGTTGCCTCTCTCGTCCTCGGAGGCCTGGTGGGTTTTAATTGTTGACCCTTCGTTCAGCAGGCAGATGCTTAACCACTGGGCCACCAGGGCTACCCAGGCTCACTTGAGAGATCCTCTCTTTCTGTTACTGCCAGAAGAAGCCAGCTCCTAGCACAATCACTACGGGTTCGGTAGGCACAATTGTACAGCAATAATAAGTACATATTATAGTAAAGTTATAGAGAGCATGAGAGATAAAGGAGATATATAGAAATAAATGGAGTCAGACACATTTCATGGTAGCATTGCTCACCTCAGCCCTGCTTGGTAATCCACATGGAGAGAGAGAGAACTTTGATGCTCCCCAAGCTTTTATACTCTCTGGGGACATTGGGGACATGCAAACTCCCACATTACAGGTGAAGACATACATCACAGGAAAGGGTTGTGCTATAGGTATTACAGTGATGTGAGGGGGTGATCTAGGGACATAACATGCTATAGAAAGAGGAGGAACAGCCGGTTTGGCCTGGCCCTGGCCCAATTGATAAAGACCATTATCAGTAGGATGCGAATTCCACCCACAGGAGCCTGTCCATTGTCCCCAGCAGCAGGGAGCAGGCCCACCCATGTGGTGGGATGAGACAGCAGTCTGACAGCAAGGATCTGACTTCCCCCCACATGTTACCACATTCCATCCTTGGCAAATAGCTGATGCTTTTCACTGAACCTGTAAGTAAAAATGTGTTCTTCATTGTATTACCATGTCACCCTTCTTCACCTATATTAGTCTGGGGTTTCTAGAGAAGCAAAATCAGGGGCGCTTTGACTTTGATTTCTTCATCTAATAATGAGAGATTTTCATTCTATCTGACTTTTCTCAGCCCTTAAGTTATGTTATTTTATTTTCACCTGAAAAACACGTCAGGCTTAAATCTGTTTTTATTTTAATTCAGGCTAAGTTTTTCTCACCTGGCTACTAGTAACATGCTTCGGCTCTGGTTCTCACCTTTGACCAACTGCCAGTCTGTTGTTCTTATATCTTCTCTTTCTTAACTACGACCTCCTTTTATCAATAACTATTATTCTGATACTAAAGTATAACTTTGATTACATGCTTATATAACTCATAACATAATTGGAGGCAAATTATTTCATTTCTTTGGACTAGAGTTGAAATGTGCCTGCTGATACTCAGTTATTAAATTGCAAGTAATTGTGACATAATTTAAAAATTCTCCACAATGTACAGTGAAAGTGAAATTAGGGTAAGAATATTGCAAAAGCACTAATGCAAGTGCTATTGCATTAGTTCCAACTCACAGCAGCCTTATGTACAGCTAAGCAAAATACTGCCTAGTGCTGTGTCATGCTAAAATGTTTGCTCTTTGAGCTCCTTGCTGAAACCTTCTGTCAATCCATCTACTTAAGGGTAGTTTGTTTTATGATCCTCTATTTCACCAAGTATAATGTCCTTTCTCCAGGGACTGGTCCCTTCTGATAACATGTTTAAAGTACATGAGATGCCATCTGAACATCCTTACTTCTAAGGAGCAGTGTTCCAAGACAGTTCATTCTTTTTTACTCTTAGAACCGTTTATTAAACAGAAATATCAAAATGTGAGGCTATTGCTTCTCAACATAGCCTCCATCTAGGTTAATACACTTCTTTTTTTGTTAATCATTTTATTGGGGCTTGTCCAACTCTAATCACAATCCATACATTCATCCATTGGACAGTTAATTCTTTTGGATATCCATAGTACTATCAATATCTTTCACACCAACATTATCATTCAAAGGCATTAGTTCTTCTTTGGTCCTCCTTATTAATTGTCCGTCTTTCCCATACTTATGAGATGAATGAAAACACCATGGGTTGGGTGAGCCACACCTTAGACCTCAAAGTGACATCTTAGCTTCTTAACACTTTCAAGAGCTCTTTCACAATAGATGTGCCCAATGCAATGTGTCATTCCATGTCTTCTCTCTGAATCTGGCTTGACTTTCTGGAAGTTTCCTTTCACCATGCTTCTGCAACTATTTCTGAATCATCTTCAGCAAAATTTTGCTTGTGCGTGTTATTAGTGATGTTGTTTGATAACATTTGTATTCTGTTGGAATGGGCACAAATATGTTTATGTATTTCTTTTAGTCAGTTGGAACTTTTTGACATAGACAAATGAGCACCTCCAGTGCTGCTCCCATTTATTGAAACATTTAAATTGATATTATGTTAATTCTTGGAGCCTTATTTCTTATCAGTGCCTTTGGTGCAGCTTGGACTGTAACACTAATGGTTCTTCATCATGGGTGCTAGCTCCTTTAATGGTTAAACATCAACCACTTCATTTTAGTATAGTGACCTTGACCTTCCATCTTTTAGGGTACTTCTATCTTTTTAGGTGTTATTCAATATCTTGCCATAGAATACTTTAATATTATGACTTAAGGCTTGAATTTTTTCTTCAGTTATTTCATCATGAAAAATGTTAAGCATGCCCTTGCCCTTTTAGTTTTCTAGTTCCAGATCTTTGCACATTTCATTATAATTCTTTACTTTACAAAATACCAATTTATAAACTATCAAGGGCTCATGAGGGAGGGGGCAGCGGGGAGGGAGGGGAAAAATGAGGACCTAATGTCGGGGGTTGAAGTGGAGAGAAAATGTTTTGAGAATGATGTACAAATGCGCTTTACACAATTGATGTGTGTATGGATTGTGATAACAGTTGTATGAGCCCCTAATAAAATGTTTTAAAAAAAAAAATTCTTTACTTTGTTTTCTTAAGTCACCCTTTGAAATCTTCTGTTCAAATTTTAGGCTCTTCTGATTTTCATTTTTCTCTTATTATTTTCCTGTCTTTTAAATGACCTTTTCCTTAAAAATCACTGCAGAACTTGTCAGGTCTTTTGTTATTAGTGTTCAATACATCAAATTTATTCTTGGATGATCTCTCAGTTCAGATGGGATATACCTATGCACTCGTAGGTAAGCCGAGTTTTTCCAGCACATTTTTAATGCAGTTTTTGTGGTAAAATTAGGTGCCTCAACTGAGTTTCGGGTTGGCTTTCCCTAGAGTATATACGGTATTTTGACTTGTGTGGATTTGTTTTTTTATTTTCTTCACCTTCAACTTTAAATTGCATATGAGTAATTGATGGGATGCGCAACAGCCATCCCTTGGCCTTGTTCTGACTGATGATATTGATTCTCTATTTTCTTTTTCCACAGATAGAGTCTTTTTAGTTCCTGTGTAAGGTTAATCTATTGGAACTCTTAAAAGAAGTTAGAAAGTGAAACAACATGTGAGTTGTGAATCTAGGTTTAGATCAAACTTTTTCTTCTTGGTACTGATCTAACAGTTAACATCTTTAAATATTCTGACAGTCATCCAAAAAAAAAAGCTGAACAGCAGCTATATGCAACCATTGGCACTGGGGGAGGGGAAGAAGAACATCAAATCTGGGGGTTGTTTCTCTTTTGAAAGCAGAAGGAAATTCGCATACAAAAAGAAGAAGTTAACAATTCCCTTACCCGTATTTAGTATCTTCTCACTACCCCAGGTTTTAGTCCAATTGCTGCAAATAGTTCATTTCAGAATTCATGAAGCTCTCTGCGTGCAAAGTGGGAGAAAGATGTGGTTTTCCGCTCCTGTGAAGAGTTACAGTCTTGCTTTGGGGTTCTACTTCAATCTTACCTCAGTATTAGAACGGTTGTTCTAAGTACTGCTTTGTATGATACCCACCTTCCTGAAGACAAAATGGGTACATAAGCAAATGTGTTGAAGAAAGCTGATGGTGTCTGGTTATTAAAAGATATAGCATATGTATGTATGTATATAAGTGTGTGTGTAGCTTCTGGGATCTTAAAGGCCTGTAATTAAATAAGCAGCCATCTAGCAGGGAAGCAACAAAGCCCACGTGGAAGAGGCACACCAGCCTGTGTGATCATGAGGTGTTGATGAGAAGAGGTATCAGAAGTTCAAAAACAAGTAACCAAATCAATGTGAAGGGATAAGAATGTAGTAGAGACCTAAAACCCACTTGTAAGATACTTGGACAGTCCCTCTCAGAAGGGCACATGGAAGGTATGATAAATCCAGGGTGTGGTATGGCACTGACAAACCAAATAACTGTCCTCTAGTTCTTTAATATTTTCTTCCCTTACTATTATGGTTTTTATTTGTTTTACCTCATTAATCATGGTAGCACTGGATATATTCATTTGTATATTTAAGAACATTTGGTACATGAAAGTCAAAATAGATAACCCTTCAGAAACAGTAACAGGAGTAATGGTCCCCTGAGGGTATGAGAAGAGAGAGATGGGGTAGGGGGTGAGGGGAAATGGGGAGCTGATAGCATTGATGACTGTATAACCCCACTCAGTGGGATCGAACAACAGATTTGTATATGAATGGATATGTTGGATTGTGTAAGATATTTCCAAAAAAAACTGTTATAGGACAAAAAATAGAAGAAGAAGGGGACTTGGGGGATATTATGGGGGAGGGAAGGGACAAAGGAGAGCTGATATCAAGGAGTTCAAGAAGAAAGAAAATGTTTTGAAATCGATTGTGGTAGCAATTGTGTAATACTGCTTAATGTGATTGAATGGTGGAATGTTATGCTGTCTGTACGAAGTCTCAATAAAACATTTAAAACAATTTTTAAAATATTAATAAAATTGTATAGTAGAATATACAGAAAATCATAATTAAATAATTGAGAGGGAAAAAAAAGAGGAGCTGATCCCAAGGGCTCAATGGAAAGTAAATATCAGAAAAGAACAAAGGAATATATGTACGAATATGTCGGAATCAATTGATGTATGGTTTGTAACAAGAGTTGTAAGAACCCCCAATAAAACCATTATAAATAAATAAGGAGTGCTTATTTTTAACTCCTAGCAACTATTTGTCTCTTTCTGCATATATATGTAGGTAACTGTAATTTAATTATCTGTGCTTTTTGCTTTATGTGAGAACAGAACTGAAAAATAGAACTTTCAAGAATGTTACTACTCAGAAATAATCATTGTTCACATTTTGGCATATAGCTTCCAGAATTGTACGAATATATAAATATATGTATACATCAATTGCAGAATGAATAAATGTTTATTGTCGCATAAAAAAAAAAAGTTAGTCTTGGAAACTCACAGGGTCAGTTCTACCCTGTCCTATACGTTGGCATTGAACTGGTGGGAATGAGTTGACTTGTTTGTTTGGTGAGATAGTTAGGTTTTGGTGTCTACACTGAGAAATATGCATTTATTTTCAAAGCTGTCATCGACATATATTTGTTTATGTGTATATGTATCTGTGGACATTTTTGTGTGTGTGAGTCAAAAAATATTGCTACAAAATAATAGAAACTTTATTAAATCAAAGTATCAAAATTTGAAGCTATGGTTTTTGATACATTCTTCCTCTAAGTCTGTACATTTTCTGCTTTTTTCCCATCCCTCTAACCCTCCCCCAAAGAATTCTGCTTTCTTCTATTCACACCATGTTACAACGGCAGTTTCCTCAAGGGACTGAGAATGTTCTAGGAGCCTGAGCACAGACTGAGGAGACGTAAGTGGGCAACTCCCAGATGTCATCCAGTGCTAGAGCATACTGACATTCTGACCCATCAGTAGAAAGACCTCAGTGACTGCTCGACATTCACCGGAGACCTGTGGAGATCAAGCCTCCCTCATAGTCCTAAGTGAGCCCTGGAATAAAGTATATTCTAGACTTGTTTTAACAAAGGCTTAAAAGAAGCTCATAAATGTCAAAGTAATCTGAAAATTTAACTGCCTGCAAGAACAAAGACCCGTCTTTAAAATAACTTTAAAAGAAGACTCCAAGACCAAACTGCTCAGCAATGTAGCATCGCAGCATCCTATCAAAAACGCGATGTGCCAAGAAGTCAGAAAAAATAACCAGGAGACAGACACAGAAATGACAAGAGATGACAGAGTTAACAACAAGAATGATAGAACAGCTGTATAACTATATTTAAGCATTTAAAGGAATACATGAACCTAATAAGAGAAGAAATGAAAGATATAAAGTCAATCAAGACTAAATTGAAAAACCAATTATCTGAAATGAAAACCCACTGGTTAGGATTTACAAGAGTAAATACTACCAAATAAAAAGATCAGCAAAACCTAACACATCGTCACTGAACTGGTTTTAAAAAGATGCCCGACTTTTTTTTTTCTTTTTTCTTTTCTTTTTTTAATGCTCCTTTTTTCAAAAGATGGAGGGAAAAAATGATAGCCTAATTTTCCTCCACTTGTGTGTGGGCTATATTAATGACTTACCGTATATACTCCAGTATAAGCCCACCTGAATATCAGCTGAGGCACCTAATTTTAGCACAAAAACTGTGTTAAAAGTGCTGGAAAACTCAGTTTATACATGAGTATATATGGTATTTTTATAATGAATAGAATATCAATTGTGGAAGTGACTGCTGGGACTAGATGTAATAGGTAGAATAAGGACCCCTCAAAGATGTCTAAGCATGGTGAATATGTTAAGTTACATAACAAACAGGAATTAAAGCAAAAAGAATTAAGCTTGCTAATTAATCGACATTAAAATAGGGAGATTAGCCTGGCTTGTCTTTGTGGGCCCAGTGAATGTAATCACACGGCTTCTTAAAAGTGGAAGAGGATCCTCAGGGAACACCTAAAATAGACTTTGGGGCCAGAGCTTGGCATCCCATCAGACTTGACCAGAAAACACTCCTAAAGGCCAAGAAACAGTCCTTGAACTAACTACAGGCTTTTCTTTCTTGTTTTGTTTTGTGTCATTGGCTTATTGTTGTTTTGTTTTCTTTTGTTGCTT
>NW_022111358.1:12884713-12892439 GCF_000313985.2 Echinops telfairi
TATCAAAAGATACAGCGTCTGGGGTCTTAAAGGCTTAAAGGTAAAAAAGCAGCCATCTAGCTGAGAAGCAACAAAGCCCACATGGAAGAAGCACACCAGCCTGTGTGATCACAAGGTGTCGAAGGGATCAGGGACCAGGCATCCAAGAACAAAAAATCATATCATTGTGAATGAGGGGGAGTGCAGCTTGGAGACCCAAGACCCATCTGTAGGCAACTGAACACCTCCTTACAGAAGGGTCACGGGGAGGAGACAGCCACTCAGGATGCAGTGTAGCAACAATGAAACATACAACTTTCCTCTAGTTCCTAAATGCTTCCTCCCTCCCCGCCCTCCCACTATCATGATCCCAATTCTGCCTTACAAATCTGGCTGGACCAGAGGATGTACACTGGTACAGATAGGAGCTTGGAACATAGGGAATCCAGGACAGATGATCCTTTCAGGACCAGTGTTGAGAGTGGTGATACCAGGAGGGTAGAGGGAGGATGGTGTTGAAAGGGGGAACTGATTACAGGGATCTACATATAACCTCCTCCCTGTGGGATGGACAACAGAAAAGTGGGTGAAGGGAGACATTGGACAGTATAAGATATAACAAAATAAAAATTTATATAAATTAACAAGGATTCATGAGGGAGGGGATAGTAGGAGGGAGGGGGGAAAATGAGGAGCTGATACCAAGGGCTTGAGTGGAGAGCAAATGTTTTGAGAATGATGATGGCAACAAATGTACAAGTGTGCTTGGCACAATGGATGGATCAATGGATTGTGATGAAAGTTGTGCTAGCCCCCAATAAAATGATTTAAAAAAAAAAAGGTGGAAGAGGGGAGTCGGAGGGAGACGTGACTACCAAAGAAGAATGGTCAGAGAGAGATGCTGCTGCTGGTTTTAAAGATGGAAGAAGAGGGCCATGAGCCAAGGAATGCTGGCTGCCCTCTCAAGCTGGAAAAATTCAAGAAACAGATCACCTCCTAGAGCAGTGGTTCTTAACCTTTCCTAATGCCACGATGCTTTAATACAGCTCCTTGTGTGGTGGTGACCCCCAGCCATAAAATTATTTTTGTTGCTACTTCATTACTGTAATCTTGCTACTGTTTTGAATCATAATGTAACTATCTGATATGCAGGATGTATTTTCATTGTTACAAATTGAACATAATTAAAGCATAGTGGTTAATCACAAAACAATATGTAATTACGGTATAGATTGTGAAATATGTATGTGTTTTCCGATGGTCTTAGGCGACCCTGTGGAAGGGTCTCGTTTGACACCCAAAGGGGTCATGCCCCACAGGTTAAGAACTGCTGCCCTAGAGTCTCTAGAAAGAAACCGTCCTGGTGTTAAGGGTCTGGGATGGTTTTCCTCGGTTCTTAATTCTCAATGCTGAAAGAATTCACGTGGCGAAATCACTTTGTAAATCCAAGTAACTTCTATGAGTGAAAGGGAAGTTTTGGGTAATACAGTCTCAGATAGTACATGCTATCCCTGGACAGCGTGCAAGACCACATGGCAGGGGCGTGGGAAAGTTCTCAGCTATGCATGAAAAACCACTTGGAAAAAATGACTGTTAAGAGGAGTTCACAGAATCAAAAGAGGAATCTGGAACTGAAAAAAAGCAAGTGTGAGCAGGGAGCGTGTGCGCGCTGCACACTCGGTGAGATCCAGCTGAAAAGAGCAGCCTGCCCTCCGATCTCCACTTGGAGTGGTCGAGAAGGCGCGGTTGAGGGTATTGGCCATTTTAGTGGCTAAGTTCAGTCACACCTGTGACATGATGTCGCTGGTGCCGTATGTGTGCACAGGTTGACCTTCACCTGTGTCTAGGTGACCTTGGTCTTTGCTTGCCTGGCTTTGGATTGCCCCCATAGGTGTCTAAAGTATGCCTGATTTCTTCCCAGCCCCTTCGTTGTGGCATGGGCAGCTAAGTTTTGTTTAGCGTAGGCATTGGGTGGAGACAAGCCCCTCTGTGCCTAATATCCCTCCTTATCACTGGCAGCTCTTCAAGTTCATTCCAATGAGACTCACACGTTTACAGAACTGTACAATAAGAAATCTGTGTTGTTCGTAGTTACAAAGCTTGTAACTTCGTCACTTTAGTTCCGAAGCTTGTTTATTACAGGAACAAAGACACTGGGTCATCAAGGGCATTGTGCCTTCCCCTCTGCTCTCCCCTCTGCGTTTTGACTCATTCATCTCTTGCTGTTGTGGAAGTCAGCCGACATGTTGAAAGGAAACTCAAGTAGCCCGGAGGCAAGGAGCAGGTACTGCGGAACTGAAGCCCCCTGCCAACAGCTAAAGCTACATTCCCAGGGATGTGAATGAGCCATTCTTTGTTTTGTGGTGTTTGTTTTTCCCAATGGATGATCGGTTTATTAAGAGAGTTGATTTAAGCATCTGCAGTGGTGACTTCAAACTCGGCTACAGGCTCAATACTGATGGCAGCCATCTGGTTAGCCCCAGAGCAGTGACCATGGTTTCCTAAGAGAGTGAGTGAATCATCGGGGAGGTGAGTCCTCCAATCGTCGTCAAGCCTTAAGCTGACTACTGCCCAGGTGACGTTTGGACTGCAACCTCTTAAGACACCATGAGTTTCTATCACCAAGCTAAGTCAATGCCAGGTCCTTGATTCACAGAAACTGTGAGATAATAAATATTTATATTTCAAGCCGCTACATTTAAAAAGAAGTTGTTTCTCAACAGCAGGTAATGAATGCAAGAATTTCTTCAACAAATAGTGCTGGAAAAACTAGATATCCATATGTAAAAAGGAAAAAAAAAGAAATCTTGACATTTTCCTCACACTACACATAAAAATTAATTTTTATCTGCTTTTTCTTAGAATGTAAATTAAGGTCACTTTGGAAAAGGGTTTCATGTAATGCTAAATAATCCCTTACCATAAGACCCAGCAATTCTACTCCTAGGTATTCACCCAAGAGAAATAAAAATAGCCACACAGGGTGTAAATAGATGTTCATAACAGCTTTATTTTTAACTGTAACAAAGTGAAACAGGACAAGTGGCCCTCACTAGGAGATGGCATCAATAAAGTGGTATGCCCACACAAGGAACTAGAACCCCGCCATAGAAAGAAAGAACTAGTGATAGTTGCAACAACATGGATGGATCTCAAAACCGTGATGCTGAGTAGTTGGACACGCCAGTGCATCCTGCGTTATTTATTCACATGAAACTCTTACTCACTGTCATTGAGTGGATTTTAACTCACAGTGACGCTATAGGTCAGGGTAGAACTGCCCCTGTGGGTTTCCGAGGCACTAAGTCTTTACAGGAGTAGAAAGTTCTGTCTTTCTCACGCAGAGCGGCTGGTGGTTTGGAACTGTTGACCTTGCAGTTAACAGCCTTCTGCCACCACGGCTCCTAATGTGAAACTACAGAGAAGACAGATCTACCGGTAATAGAAGACAGAAAACAGCCCAGTGGCTGCCTGAGGCTGGGGGTGATGGGGAGAAAAGAGGATCAACTGACAAAGGACAAAAGGGAACTCTGGGGAGTGATGGAAACGCTGTGTTCCTTGATGGTGGTGGTGGTTCGGCGTCAGTTCCCACTCAAGCGGCCCTGTGTACAGCAGGATGAAACCCCGCCCAGACCTGGGCCATCCTCACAATTGCTCTGATGTTGGAGGCCATTGTTTCAGCAACTGCTTCAAAGACACTTCCGTGTCTTCAGAGATTGTTTTCAGAAACTGGAGGGGGAAACAATAGTGAATGATGTGCATGGCAGGCACAGTTCAGTACAAGGAAAACCCAGTGTTACCTTCTCAGAAGTCAGCAAAGGACCTGTGGTTGTCCTTGAGGAGGGAGTTCTGCTCGATCACAGCTTCTATCCTGGGAGGTAACCCAAGTGTGGGAATGAGGCTTTCTAAGACCCCTGGAACAGTGGACCAAGTTGACCTGGGGGTTCTTAGGGCCTTGTCTTGGAAAGACCTTGAAATACACTTACAAGCACATCGTAATACACACACATAAATCACAACCAGGAAATAAACAAATGGAGCCTGCCTTCCTGGTTCTTTTGTCCCTCTCTTCCCTTCTTGGACGACTGCATACAAGAGAGTTCGGCACAAAGTTGCTCAAAGGAAGCCTTCCTGAGGAATTCCTCCCACCCCAGTGTGCAGGCCGGCAAGTGAGCCAGGTTCAGTCTTACAGAAGGCGTTTAAAGGAGTACGTCGCTGCTGGGACTTGGTTTCTGAGCTCAGCTCTTTGTAGACTAAGTAAGGATGTTACTACTTCTTTGCCAGTGAGGATAAACTCAGACCCTTGAAACCTACGCTGCCTTTGGCAGGAATAAGATCCTACCATGCTATTGCCTTAGACACAGAGCTCAGGAGGGAGGCATACATGGGTGCCCTGGGTTCAACCAAAGGTTAGGCAGCTCAGAGTTCAAAAACATGAACCATTTATTTTGAAATAATTTTATTTACTGAAAACTTGTAAAGATAATACAGAGAACCTCTGCATACCCCTCACCCAATGTCTCCTGTTGTTAACAGCTTCCATGACTGTTTTTGTTGTTGGGCGTCTCTGACTAGCCGTTGATTCATAGTTGGCCTATGTGCAACAGGAAAAATAAACACAAAACCCTGCCCAGTCCTGTGCCACCCACATACTTACCGTTATGTTTGGGCCCATGGTTGCTGCCATTATGTCTATCTGTTTCATTGAGGGTCTCTTCTTTGCTGACCCAGCAGGAAGTCATTTCCCAGGAACTAGTCTCTCCTGAGAACATGTCCAAAGTACATGAGAGGAAGTCTTAACCATCCTCCTCCTGAGGAGCATTCTGGCTGTACTTCTTCCCAAGACAGATTTGTTTGTTCTTCTGGCAGCCCGTGGTACTTTCATCATCCTTCACCAACCCCATACTTCAAAAGCATCAGTTCACTCGGTCTTCTTTATTCATTGTCCAGCTCGCACATGTGTAGGAAGCAATTGAAAATACCATGGCTTGGGTCAGGTGAGGAGCCTGGTGGTGGTATAGTGCATTTTTCATTGGGCCCAAGGTCAGCAATTCAAAACACTAACCACTCTAAGAAGAAAGATTTCTTAGAAGTCCACGGGGTAAGTTCTACTCTGCCCTCTCAGGTCGCTATAATCAGAATTGACTTGATGGCACTGAGTTTTTTGTGTCAGATGCACCTTAGTCCTCAAAGTGACATCTTTACTTGTTAACCCTTTGACGAGGTCTTCTGAAGGAGTTGTGTCCAATGCAATGTGTTGTTTGTCATGATGGCTGCTCCCATGAGCGTTGATTGTGGATTCAAGCACAATGACAAGTTCAATCTTTTCTTTGCTTTTTGTATAATTGCTCTAATTATGAAGATTTTTTTAATTATGAAGATTTTTGTTTGCTTTATATGAAGGTATCATCCATACAGAAGGCTGTAATCATTGATCTTCATCGGCAAATTCTTCACGACCTCTTCTCTTTCATCAAGCAGGTCTGTGTCAGATGCACTTCGCAGTTTGTTTGTCAGTCTTCCTCTCTTCTTGACCCACATTCTTCTTCATCTAGTCCAGTTTCATGGATTATTTGCTCATCATACCGATTGGATAGGTATGATACAAGGATACAGCACTGACACACATCTTTTCTGATTTTAAACGACCTGGTATTCCCTTGTCCTGTTTGAATAAACAATTGCTTCTTGATCTTTGTGCAGGTTCGACATGAGCACACTGAATTGTTCTGGAATTCCCTTCTTTTGTGAGGTTAACCATAGTTTGTTAAAATCCACACAGTAGGATGCCTTTGCTAGTCAATAAAACACACGTCAGCATCTTTCTGGCTTTCTCTGCTTTCAGCCAAGATCTCTCTGACATCAGCAACGATCTCCCTTGCTCCACGTCCTCTTCTGAATCCCGTTTGAATTTCTGGCAGCTCCCTGTTGATGTAACATCTTACATCTAAGGTTTGTGTATGCATCTTATACCACCATCATATATTTGTCAGTGCTGAGAAGTAGGCATTGGGATGTTCTTATTAACTAAATTTCGGAATTTATGTGTGCTTCACCAATTTTCCCATGAACTTTCTCGTTCTGGTCCAATGCAGGTGCCACATCGTAAATTCATGCTGGGCTTTCCCAACCTCCTTGTATCTGTCCCAGCTTTTCAGTGTTTTCTTTTTCATGATTTTGACCGTCGTCCTGAGGAATGCTAGCTGAGTACCCTGCAGAATGTCCCTTAGTGCGGGGTCCTCTGGCGGTTTTCTCGGGATTCGGGAAGAATACCAGAGAGGGTCGGTGTCCTTGTCATCTCATCAGGTCAGGGAAGGCACGGTGACCGCCGGCATCATCAGCAATGTTAACTGGTTTCAGCTGGTGAGTGTGTTTGTCAAGTTGCAGCATGGAGTTCTTTTTTCATAAATCATTTTATTGGGGGCTCGTACACCTCTTATCACAATCCACACATCCATCCATTGTCAAGCACATTTGTACATTGGTTGCCATCATCCTTTTTTTTTTTGCCATCATCATTCTTGAAACATTTGCTTTTTACTTGAGCCCTTGGTATCAGCTCCTCATTTGTCCCCTCCCTCTCCGCTCCCCAACTCACAAACCCTTGATAATTTATACATTATTATTTTGTCATGTCTTACACTGTCCGACATCTCCCTTCACCCACTTTTCTGTTGTCTATCCCCCAGGGAGGGGGTTATATGTAGATCCTTGTGATCTGTTCCCCTTTCTGCTCCACCTTCCCTCCACCCTCCTGGTATCGCCACTCTCACCACTGGTCCTGAGGGGTTCATCTGGCCTGGATTCCCTGTGTTTCCATTTCCTATTTGTTCCAGTGTCCATGCTCTGGTCTAGCCGGATTTGTAAGGTAGAATTGGGATCATGATAGTGGGAGGGCGGAGGAAGCATTTAAGAATGAAAGGAAAGTTTCATGTCTCATCAGTGCTACCCTGCACCCTGATCTAGTGTAGAATTCTTAATCTTGCCCCTTTGCTATTTTATTCTTTGGATAGTTCAGAATTTGATCAGCATTGAAAGCTGTTTCAAAAGAGAGACGGGTAATTTGAGACTCTAATGGCCCTAGGTGTTATGGACTTAGCCAGAATATTCTCAATTCAAGCTGGAGTCTAACAGAAACAAACAATCGCCTCAAAGCCTAACGCTCTGAATTATACGAATTAGCCAAAATATATTAATGGCCTCTGGTCAAGCAATGAAATACACAGCTCTAAATTTCCCCCCCAAAATACCACAAGAAAATCAAGAGCATGTGGCTGCTAGCAGAAGAGCCAGAGCAGGCTGGAGTCCCATGAGCAGACCAGAGATCCACAGCAGGTAGGAGAGCCAAAACAGGCTGGAGATCCAGAGCAGAGCTCTTGTCTTCTCTGGGCTGTGCTTACTAAGCTACGTGAGTCAGTTTCCGAGGACATCCTTAGCCCTTGGCAACAAGATGGTCAAACTGCCCACCCTCACATCCCCTTCCAGCCCTCAACATCAGAATTACAGCACTGAGGGTAAGGGAAGAGAAGGGGCACGAAGGGGGTAGGGGGAGCTGATAGCATTGTTGACTGTACATCCCCACTAGAGGGGAGTGAACAACTGAATTGTATGTGAATGGATAGATTGGATTGTGTAAGATATGGCAATCAATCAGTCAATAATAAGTAAATAAATAAGGGTTCCTGGGTGGATGGATAAAGGGGAGCTGATATCAAGGTGTTCACGAAGAAAGCAAATGTTTTGAAAT
>NW_022111358.1:12892746-12901011 GCF_000313985.2 Echinops telfairi
TGTGCTCATGTAGAAACTGCACATAGACCAAAAGGCAAATGTTTGAACAGGACAAGTGGACTTTAAAATCAGTAAAACTGTGTGTCAGGATTGTATGCTTTCAGCCTGCTTATTCAATCTGCATGATGAACAAATAAACCAAGAAGGTGGACTGACTGCATGAAGAAGAATAGGCATCATGCTTGGAGGAGCGCTTAATAACAGCCCGCAATATGCTGATGGCACGCCGCTGCTCGCTGCACGTGAGGAGGACTTGAAGCACTTGCTGATGATGATCAAGGATTGCAACCTCCAGTATGGACTGCAACTAAATAATGTGAAGAAAGCAAAAATCCTCTCCAGGGGGCCATGGTAAACAGAAAAGATTGACATTAAGAATTTTATCTCCTTGGATTCACAATCAGTGTTCATGGAAGCAGCAGTCAAGAGATCAAGAGCTGCCTTGCATTGGGTAAATCTGCATGAGACTTCTTTGAAGTGTTGAAAGGCAAGGATGGCACTTTGAGGGCTAAGGCGCACCTGACCCAAACCAGGGTATTTTCCATTGCCTCGTGTAGACATTGAGTAAGGAAAACCGAAGAATCGATGCATTTGAATTTTGGTGCTGGTGAAAAGAATTATATGAACCATGGACTTCCAAAGTACAAATTTATCTTGGAAGAAGAACAGCCAGAGTGCTCCAGAATCAAGGATGGCAGGACTTCATCGCATGTGCTTTGGACATGTTATCAGGAGAGCAGTCCTTGGAAAAGGACATTATGCGCGGCAGAGGGGCAGCGACAAAGAGGAAGACCCGTGGGGAGAATGGATCGACACAGTGGCTGCAACAATGGCCCCACACGTGACACAGTTGTGAGTGTGTTTGTTCTGTTGTTCACAGGGCTGCAGTGAGTCAGAGCTGACTGGATGCACCAACAGCAATAACAATTTCAAGATGATTGAATGCAAACCATTGGCTGCTGGTGTCCCCCAAATCCTTAAGAGCTAAGTGAAATTGGCTCATATTTCCAATGAGTTGGTCCCTGAAACTAGACATTTGTTCCACTGGTAGCCGGAGTCCTGGTTCCATTCTAAACCCTGCAACACTCCTCAAGCTATCGTGAGTACCTTATACGCACGTCTGACCACTAAATTGCCAAGGTGAAATCCTACGGAGACAAGGAAGGGCAGGAGCCCTGATCAGTCTCCGTGATAAATTTGGGAAGGCAAGGAGAGGTAGTTTGCCTATGGAAAGACAGATAGTTTGAAGTATACACACGCAAAAAAATCAGGAAGCTTGGCTTAAAGATGTCCTCCTCAGAACTAAGACTGAAGATGGAGGGAGGTTGCCAGTCTTCTGTCCTCCCCTATTCCAGCTTGTTGGTTCAAGCACAGAACAAACAAACAAAACACCAAGTCTCACTTGACTGTCCTTACCACAAAAACTTGTATTAAAGACCTTTAGAAAATCAAGGATTAATGTTTAGCTTGTCTCTCCCCATTTTGTGTATAAACTATTCCACCTTAGATTATTCTTCAAACTTGGTCATACATCGCTTTGATGGCATGTTTGTGTGCTTCCCATCTCTCGTTTCTCTTTACTGAATACGCAGACTCAAAATGTTATTTTCCAGCTTCTCGGCCTTTTGGCTAAGATCAAGTGTAGTAAAAATTTTATTTTCCTCACCATTATAACTTTGTGATAATTCTCCCCTAGGACACCGATGTGCAGATTATGGAAGGCCAACGTGCTTCTTCTAGGGGAGAGAGGAGACCCCCACATCTCAAATGTAATTTATAGAGACACATTTACTAAGCCTGAAATAGGACCAATAAAAGATAGGGGGTGAAAGAAGACAAAGCCAAGGTCAGTAGTTTAAAACCATCAACCTCTCCAGTCTCAGAAATCCACAGGGGCAGCTCTACCCTGCCCTGCCGTCGCTAGGAGTTGAAATTTACTTGATGGCAGTGAGTGTACCTTACAGCAAATGAGCGCAATCCAGTAAGTCTTCCGGCTACCCCGTCCCCAGGAGCTTCTCATTGGAAGTGTCGTCTACACTCATCCCCACCCCCAATTTAACCCATGGTGAGCTAGTCTCTCCTCTCTATTTCGGAGCCTTCTAGCTCTTCCGTGTGAAGCCCTGGTAGCAGAATAGTTAGGGTTGTGCTGATAATTATAAACTCAGTGTTTTGAAACCACAAGAGAAAGATGAACGTTCTACTCCCTTAAAGATCTGCAATCTCAAACACTCACAGGGGCAGTTCTACCTCGTCCCTCTGGGGTCACAATGAGTTGAGATCAACTTGGTGGCAGCAAGTTTGGTGTGTTAGTCCGTGCGAACTAGAGAAAACAGATCCACAGAAACTCATATGTATAAAAGAGAGTTTATATAAAAGGTAAGTGTACATTAAGAAAGCATCCCAACCTAGTCCAGGCCAAGCCCATAAAGTCCAACATTAGCCCATATGTCTGCCACCGATCTACAAAGTCCTCCTCAAACTCGTGAAACACACGCAGTGATGCCGACTGCAGAGGAAAGCCGAGTCAGTGAATGTGTAAGCACCTCAGCACTGACAGGGGTCTCCATGCGGCTGCTCTAGCACCCAAAGCTGCATCGGGGTAGGTCCGTGTGGCTTCTCCTCAAGGATGTCTTGCAGGAAGTGAGCCTTGCCAGCTGAAGCAGGGAACTGGCTAAGGTCCGACCATCAGAAAGCAAGAGACCCGAGAACTAAAAGGTGAGGCTCAAGGAGCCATTTATCTCTCTGCTCTTCAATTAACCCCACATGTGTGTATCGGCCAGGTTGGCACAATAAACCTTAACTATCTCATTTGGTTTTGAACTCTTTAGGCATGGGAGAAAGATGAAGCTTTGTCCTCAGAGAAATCCACAGTTTTGAAAACCCACAGGGGCAGTTGTGCTCTGTTGTTCTCCGGGGCCCCTAGGAGGTGGAATGGGCTTGACGAGCGAGTTTGGAGTTTTTATCTCTTTCAGTGTCCTTCCTCTCGGTATCCAAAGCCAAAACGAAGGTCAAACTCTTCTCCTTTTCACTCTTTAACCAGCTTAGCTATCTCCTTGGTGATAAAAGTCCGACTATGCGCTCAGCGCTCACCTTCCTCCCCAGGAGCTAAGTAACTTGGTTTCCGTGTGTAAAAGTCGCTTTGGCGCCAGCTGCTAAAGTAATAAACTTCCTCCTTGAGTTGTACCAGGAACATCCATCCATTCATGCATTATCCAAGTCAACAAGCATTTACTGACGCCCTGGAAAGGAGACGTGGGGGTCATCAAGCCAGCCCTCCCCCATGGAGAGGAGAGCAGTGCAGACAGAAGGCTGCTGCCCTTTCCCTGTTCTCGCAAACCGTTCATGAGCCTGGCTGCTGATTGACCAGTTGGAGGCTTAAGTTCCACCCAGAAGCACCTTAGGAAAAAAACCCCACAAACCCCCCCTGGCAATTTGCTTCCGAAAACTCAGCCACTGAAAAGCGGAGGGAGCACAATTTTACTCTGGCACACCCAGGTGTCGCCAGGACTCAGAATCCCCCTAAAGGCAGCTGGTGATGGTAGTGGTGGTTTACTTGTTCCATAAATTTCATTCTCAGAGGAAAACTCTGGGAGCTAGGCTCTGGGGGGTTTGTGTTGGCCATGGATGAAATTGGAGCTCAGAGGCCTAGATGTGCTGGTAAATGCTTAAGCAGCAGCCTAGGGGAGAGGAAGGGAGCCCTGTTTGTAGCACTGCTGATTTCTGTGGGTGGTAAAGTGCTCCCATCAGAGCCAGTTCCCTGCCAGCCTGGCATCACGTTTCCCAGCCTCCTTGAGTCAGTGGCAGCTTCTCTGTCCTTTCTTGTGTTTCGATTTTTATTTTTCATGAACTGATCATGGTATTGGGAAATGATGAGCAGTAGCACATCCTTACCAGGGGCTTCAGGCAATTTATGGAAAAACGGAATTAAAAGATAAATGAAAGAGTTCTATGAACTTCCTGAAGCCGCTTGAACTGGTAAAATAAATGTAAATAGCCTCAAAAGCAGAGAATTATAAAATGTAGAAAATAATTAGGAAGAGATGAGTTATGTGTATTACTCGTGACTTCAATGTAATTTATTTTATTATAAGTTGATATCATTTAATTTTTAATAATGCTTGTGTCTTAAAACTGCTGGAAAATTTCCTGAAAGTTTAATAATGGGCTCTAGTGGTCTATTAGAGCCAGCTCTAGCACATCATTGACAAGGTCCATAATTTACCCTAGTAAGCCCTAATAAAGGCCAATTCCGATTTAGTTTGCAAGGGGAAGCCAACATTATCACAGGTCCGGTAGGCGCAATTGTACAGCGATAATAAGATAATAGTAAAGTCATAGAGAGCATGAGAGATAGATGAGAGAGATATTGAAATAATGGAGTCAGACACATTTCATGGAGCATGCTCACCTCAGCCCCGCTTGGTGGTCCACGTAGAGAGAGATATTTAATGCTAACCAAGGCTTTTATATTCTCTGGGGACATGCAAGCACGCTAATTACAGGTGAAGACATACATCACAGGAAGGGGTTGTGCTATAGGTGATGCAGTAATGGGAAGGGGTGATCTAGGGGTATCCGCGCAATAGGAAGAGGAGGGATTGGGGTCCGCACAATAGGAAGAGGAGGGATTGGGGGTATACATGTGGCAAGATGGGCGGATCCTAGATGCAGGATGGCAGCCTAACTTTGGATGTCACAGAGCCGGTTTGACCAGTTCCCTGGCTCAACTGATAGAGACCATTATGGGTAGGGTGTGAACTCTATCTACAGGAACCAAATCAATGACTGTGGGCCTGTCCATTGTCCTTGAACAGCAGGGAGCAGGGTAGTCTGGTGACTAACTGCCTTGGGGAGGATGTCTGTAAGTATCTGACCTCCCCCCACATAAGTTCATCAAATTAGTATTTTCCAGATTTGCCTGCTGATAAGCATTGTCTGGGACAACTATTAAACATTCAACACCCGAGCCCTAGGTTTATTGTTGTCATTGATTTGCTTTTGACTCACAGTGACCCCATGCACTGTGTCATTCTCACAAGGTTTGAGCCCAGTGTCGCCCCCACCATGTCGATCCATCTCTCTGAGGGTCTTCCTGATTTTGACTGACCTTATACCAATGCTCATGGGAGGTCATGATTCTGAAGGTAGATGATTTTTGTCATCAGGCAAGTCAGGCGAACTCTTGAGATTAGCCTCCAACACCATTCCATCAGATTCGGAAAGAACGGTAAGCCTGAGCCCAACAGAAGGACAGTACCAGCAGTGTCCTGGGAGTGCGGAGATAAGAGTGTCCTTGAGGTGGGGGTGGAGAGATTGAGATGGCACATTTTCCTCTACAAAACTGTTTCCAGCTTCACCTTTAATTGACTCTGCAGTTCTCTCCTGCTCACCTTCCTGAATCCCATTTTAGGGCAGCGCCTTCCAGAAGGAGCCCGGGGAACTCAGGAGGCCCAGCAACGTGACACCATCACACACTTGTACATCATTAGACTGGTTAGAAGCCTGCTCTGAAGATTGTGACGATGCCATTCTGACGTGTTATTTTGAGACCCTGACAAGATATTTTTAGAGCACCCAAAGCAGGAATTAAAAGATTGCTACCAAAAAGTGTGTGTGTGTGTGTGTGTGTGTGTAATCAGGGCTTGAAGAAATGGGAAACTACAGTCAATATCAGATGGGAGTGGAGAGGAGAGAGCACCATACAAACCAGAGAAGGGTTTGGAGAGGGAACAGGAACGGCTCCTGACCCGTGTCCAGAGTTGTGCCTTCGTCCTGCCAGCAGGGAAGGGGGCAGGGAAAAGGCCTCATGCATGGAGGCCCGATCCCAACTGACCGACCGACTGACCAACCAGATGCCTGGACACACGCTAACCCATGAGGACCTTCTTTAATAGTGAGGACCTGAACGTAGGCTGCTGGTGGCAGGGGGTACGTGTGGGTCAGGGAGTGGGGATCTGGGGGGTGGAGTGAGGTGTGGGGTGAGGAAAGGGATGCTAACTAGGCATAACCAGGCAAAAGGGAAGAGGGTAACAAAGGGGAAGAAGGTGTCCATGGAAGGAATCGTGCCTGAAAGAGAGGTGGAGCCACACTTCCCACGCCCAAGTGCCCCCTTCAGTTAACTCATTCATTCGGTTCAAACCTTTTCTCTGACTCTGGACTGAAGGCTGTCCCTCGCCTGCATTTTTTCTTGTGAGCAGAACAAGAACTGAGAGGAGAGGCTCACAGCTGTGAGTCTCCTCCCAGTAACGGGGTGAGGACAGTGGCCACTGTGCCTAGGACACAGTCCTTGTCTCATCATGAGTGATCCTGGATCTCACTGGCTTCTGCTTAGTCCCTAATTTCATCACTGGGGCCTAAAACTGGGCTTGTTCTGCCCCCACTGCCTCCATCTCTGAGGATTATCCTTGCCTCTGGTGTTTGTCACAGTGTTTCTATTTGAGGGGCTTCTATGAGTTCAAGTTTAAAGATCCATCTGACCCCCAAACGACTGCTGTTAAGAAAACCCACACAGAGGTCCTTGGTTCTTTGGGGGAGCGTCAGACTGATTTTAATGAAGGCGGTCGAGACTTAAAGACAACTTCCTACGAGCTTCAAAGCGTTTGTCCACTTTTGCAAGCCCATCAATGGATCCCAGGTTAAGAGCCTTTCTCTGCCTTAGAGAGATTCAGACCACAGTGCCCTTGGAGAATGGGTATCAGGCCTTGGTTAGGAATTGCTGGCATCTCCTGCAGACTCAGCAGGCCAGTTACGCAGGAAATTGGACTCCAGCTCTGCTGGTGCTGTGGGCTCAGCATCGGGCTGCTAGGCTTAAGGTCCACACTTCAAACCCACCAGCGTGCTGACGGGAGACAGAGAAGGCTGTCTGCTGTGGGGGAAATGAGTCCCCACAACCGACAGGACTATGGAGTGATTGTGTAATGGAAAGGAACAAATACAGAGACAAATACTTAGGGGAATGTGATTGGGACTCTTCGCCAACTCACAAATGTGAAGGCCTCTTTCCACCCAGAATCCTGGCCTTCGCGCCTTCTTAATCAGGAGTGTAGACAATCTGTCCCCATAAGCTCTTTCCGGTCGTTGACTTCTCTCGGTCTGCTCCGGTAAGGAATTCGTCTCAGAAGACCAAAGGAGCAATTCTCGCTGCTCTGCAGAGCGTCCCGGGAGTCAGAATGGACTCGGTGGCAGTGGGTTTGAGTGCTCCGCTTTCTGTTTTTCTTTGATTCCCAATATAATTCGAATTGGATAAATATTTCAGAGGAGGAATCAAGAGGCCTTTCTTTCTCAGCTATGCCGGGGCTTCCTATCAAAGGAAGAAGAGAGCAGAAGTCTCCGCCACTGTTCACCTGGACAGAAGCGTGGGCAGAGCTTCAAGCATAGGCGGCAGATGCTGAGCGGCCCTTTCCGTATCAGTTAACTCCAGAGCCCTCAACATCGTCTTCAGCTCCACTGTGTGTACGGGGTGGGGGCAACCTTGATGAGCACGAGTGGGCCAGCCCACGGAAAGAGGAAAGGAGTTGCTTGGCTGCTAATCACAAGGTTGGAGGTTCAGAGTCGATCCAGAGGTGCCTTGGAAGGAAGACCTGGTGACCTGCTTCTGAAACCCCTTTGTGAGCCCTGTGGACGCGACTCGCCTCTGGCACACACGGGGTTGTCACGAGTTGGAATTGACAGGATGACAACTAGCTGGGGGTTTTTAAGACAAAATAAAACTTGTCCCTCTGTCTTCCAGATACCTAAGGCATGTGGCACTTAGGGCTTTGTTTTTTGTTTTTTTTTACTCTTTAAACAAATGTTTGGAGAACGACTGTTGAGTGAGTTGACTTGCCCCAGGGAGTCATTTTATGCTGACCAATTGAATTTTGAAGAAAGTCTCTCAAAGGCAATGATTTTGGATTTGTCTTAGTTAATGTTGAGTAGTGAGTCATTACTTCTGGCTGCGTTGAGGATCAATTGTTTCTTCGGCTGATAATCGAACTGTGGTGGAAAGAGGGCAGGGATCCAGAGTGTCCTGCTTGCTGGAGGCTCTGCAAGGGAGAAGGAGAGTAGAGTGGGGGTGAGGAGCGGGCTGGAACAGACAAAGCTTTGTGATTCTGACATTTCGCTCCCTTTTCTGAACTGTGGATGAAAATACACACGTATACAACCTTCCTCTAGTTCCTAAAGGTTTCCTCCCCGCTCCCACTAACATGACTCGAATTCTATCTTGCAAGACTGGCTAGACCAGAGGAGGTACACTGGTACAGATAGGAACTGAAAATACAGGGA
>NW_022111358.1:12901473-12906895 GCF_000313985.2 Echinops telfairi
CCCCATCCCGCCACTGTGTTTTCTTCTGGTTTTGGTCCGTATTCGTGCCCACTTACCTATGCAAGAGTTATAATGTACACCCCCCCTGTGGTCTGTTTTTTCATTTATTTTAGAATGTTTTTAACCGTGACATTTTAAGACCAACACCCCTCCTCCTCCTTCTCTTCTTGATTGTAAAACAAAACAAAATGAGAGCTCTTTCCGCCATCTTTCCGTGCCGCCATCATGGTGCGCATGAACGTCCTGGCCGACGCTCTCAAGAGCATCAACAATGCCGAGAAGGGAGGCAAGCGCCAGGTTCTCATCAGGCCATGCTCCAAAGTCATTGTCCGGTTTCTGACTGTGATGATGAAGCACGGCTACATTGGTGAATTTGAAATCATTGATGACCACAGAGCTGGGAAAATTGTAGTGAACCTCACGGGCAGATTAAACAAGTGCGGAGTGATCAGCCCGAGATTTGACGTGCAGCTCAAAGATCTAGAGAAGTGGCAGAACAACCTGCTCCCCTCCCGGCAGTTCGGTTTCTTAGTGCTGACGACCTCCGCCGGCATCATGGACCACGAGGAAGCCAGGCGAAAACACACGGGCGGGAAAATCCTGGGCTTCTTTTTCTAGGGATGTAATGCATCGAAACAAATAAAACGCCGAATGGAAAAAACCAAAAAAACAACAAAATGAGAACAGATCATAGGCAAAGAAAGTGAAAACTCTTCTTAGACGCTGAAGTGTCTCTTCAAGAGTTTTTCCCTGTTTCTATTAATACATCATCCTTTTTATAAAAAAAAAAGTGGAACCATAGTGCACAGCTGTTTAAGTTCCTGTTAATAAGCATAGACAAAGAGTAGCATTTTCCTGGGTTGTAGGAATATAGTACAATTTATTCACCCTTTTCTATTGTTGGCATTTCAAGGGCTGAGGAACCCTGGTGGTTTCCTGGGGGCTGCTAACCCCCAAGTCAGTAGTTTGAAAGGACCAGCTGCTCTTTGGGGAAAAACAAGGCTTTTCACCCCTGTGAAGAGTTACAGTCTCAGAAGCCCACAGCGGCAGTTCTACCCTGTTCTATAGGATCACTATGATTTGGAATTAACTAACTAGTAGTTAGTTGTTTTTAAGATTGGCCACTATTGCAAAAATCTCCACACAGAAGGGCACATCTCTCCTTAGGACTAATTCTTAGAAATGGAATTGATAAGGCAAAGGGAATGCCCGTGTCAACATTTTGGAACGTGCTGGTTGTCCAGGCTCCTCGCTCCCTGTGGAATTACCTGTTCACTCTGCTTCCCGGAGTGTCCTTCCCATTGCACCCTTCCTCTCCCGCGTACTTGGTTCTCAGGAGAAGCCAGTCCCTGGAAAAGGACATCTTGCTTGTAAAGTATAAAGTCAGCGAGGGGAGGAAGACCTTCAATGAGATGGATTGACACGGTCGCTGCAAGAATGGGCTCAAACATGACTATTTGCAGGACGGGGGCAGGGCCGCGTTTCCGCGTGTGATAAGGTCGCTAGGACCTGGGACCGACTGAATGGGCACCTAGTCCAACAGAGCTGCACGAGGACCAGTGCTGGGAAACGAATAAACCGTCTAACAGCCAGCTCGTTGCCCTAAGGACCGTTTTAAGCATGAAAAACGATACACCGAAAGGTAGTTTATTATTTCAACACGGAATCCGAACCCTGCTGTAAGCAATTGAATTCGTATTTCCACCTTGGGCGACTGCGCAGCCTCCCACCTTAGAGAGAACCCTGATTGTAGTGCCACTGAACAACCGGTTCTCCGAAAACAACAATAAAAGTTAGGGACGGGCTCTGCCCAGCCAGCACGAGCCTACCGAATCCCCCCACTGATAATGACTCTTAATTAACGCTCAAAGACCAGATCTTCCCGTCTACAGGCAGGGATTTCTTTCCTCCTCAAAGAATCAAGGGCTTTAGTTAAGCATGATGTCATGGAGAACTAGTTTTATAAACATCTCAAAGGGACCTCTCCAACCCAGGTACAGGCCATCGCCAGAAAGCCTTGGGGAGGCACCGTGTCCCTGCACGCGCCCATGTCGCCGCTAGATGGCAAGAGAGAGGCCTCCGAGGACCGAACGCCCCAGTCCCAGCGCCGCCCGCCCTTCGCCTGGATCGTCCAAAGTCGTGCCCTGCAGAGGAAACGACCCGAAGGTCCAGGGACCCCGAAGACCCGGGCCAGGAGATGGGTTCAACTTTCTAGGAAAGCAAGTGTGGGCTAAGGAAGTGAGGTGCGGCTGTCTCTATCGCCGCCCAGAATCCGCTCTCCACTTGGCCCTCACCAAGTTACAGGCTCCTCTGTGATGCTCAGGTTCGACTGGTACATAACCTGGGGAGGAAGCGTAGGGGTTCCACGTTGGGTTGCGAAGTACAAGGTCAGCAGTTGAATCCGCCAGCCGCTCCGCAGGAGAAATACGAGGCTTGTAACTCTTCTTTTAGGTAAAGAGCTCGTCTTGGAAACCTGCAGGGGCAGTTGTCCCCTGCCCTATAAGTCACCACGAGCTGCAAACGACTTGATGGCAGTGTTGTTGTTTTTTTAACCCTGGGGGAAGATTGTTGTCATCTTCATTGAGAAAATACATCAGGGCTATCATCCTATTATCGCTATACATCACCCCACCCTCTTAAAAACAATTCCACTCTACAACACCTAGTGTTGGTCTATTTCCTGAAAGTATCTTTGGAGGACCAAAGAGAAGACTACAGATTTACTCCATTCTCTCTTTAGTGCCCCCTCTAGCCCTTTATCCCCAATCCGGAGAGGGATGCTGTACATCCTGGCCCTGGCACCAGGGAGCCCAGGAGTGGTCCACATGCAGGGAAATGACTTCGGATGTTTTGGGAGAGTTCAAAATTAGCATTTGGAGAAGCTCATCAGGACATAGTCTTGGGTCCACCCTGCACCTCTGCTCAGTTCCCTGTTGGAGGGGGTGCGTGGTGACAACCCTTAGGAATGAAGTGGGGGAGGGGGCTAGGCTCTGTGTTGGTGGTTGCCATGGTTTTACCTTGAGTTCTAGAGTCAACCTTCCCATTCCCTGGGTGACTCAGGTCAGAGACCACAACAGACCAAAAGCCTGAGAGGACATGAGGAGTGCCACCCTGGAGTCTACCAGCAAACCTCTGGAGATGGAGGTTTCAGAGGGGCACGGGGGTGAAGCAGACAAGCCACTAGAGAAGGTGATGTGGGGCTGGTGGTGCGAGGGAAAGATGGGGGGAGCGTCAGTGTCAGCCAGCGGGAGTTCCTGGGAGGGAGAGAAGAGAGGAAAGCCATGGGATCCGCGAGTTAGCCAGAGGCGTAGAGCACAAGGGGAGGATGCGTCATCCAAAGAAAAAGTTACCGAGGTCATTTATTCCTGGCAAGATGATGAGCAAGAGTCCCAACTTAGTGTTGGTTATGACATCGTAAGGGTGCGTGTGTGCTTGTGCGTGTGTGTACGTGTACATGTTGATGGTCAAGCCAAGTTCACTCTCTAGTGCCTTCTTGAGGGGCAGGCCTGGAGCATCCTTATCCCCCAGAACAAAGGTAGAAATGAATGGTCCGTTTTCAGAGGCTCCTGAAAGATGAGATGTCACCTCAATGGTATCAATCCATGCTACGCTCTGATTTCTAGTATTATTTCACCATTGCTTTGCCTCCATTAATTTTCTTGATTTTTCTCCCTTAATTTTACTGTTAAAAAAAGTAAATACATTTTTTTTTTTTTGGCTGCATATCTTGATGCTACATGTCAGGGAGGTGAGAGTGTAAACCTGGGACCTAACCAGAAACCAAAGCAAAGATGTCGCCCTCGAGTTAATCCCTGTCTACCCTATAGGACATGTAAAACTTCCTCCCAGGGTTTCAAGGGCTGGAATCAGACTGCCCCATTTTTCTACCACAGTAGCTGGTAGATTTGAACTGATGACCTTTTGCTTAGCAGCCAAATGCTTAACCACTGTGTCACGAGGGTTCCTTCATCCTTGGACTTTGCTGGATGAATTAACCAAGGACGCTCTCTGTTCATTCAATCCTCAAGGCATCATTTAATTCTGTTAGTACCTAGGATCCTCATTGATACATAGAGCTAATGATATAGAACCTCACAGAATTTGTGAGAGAATAAAAGGAGCTAATACAGTGAACCCTCGTTTATCGCAGTTAATCGGTTCTAGACCCTACCGTGATAAATGAAATTCCGCGAAGTAGGATTCCTTATTTGTAAATCAAACATTTTCGTAGTTAGAGCATAGAGGACATGAAAAAACACCCTTTAGTCACCATTACACTCGTATTACCCAATTTATTAAACGAAAAAGGGAAAATACAGTAAAACATTTTGGACGTTACAATGATAATTTATTATTTATTATATTATTTATGGCATCGTGTACAATATGAGCCAGTGGCAGTAATGACAGAGCATGCGCTGTTACGCAAAAACCGCGATAGAGTGAAGATGCGGAAGTCGAAGCGTGAAGTGGCGAGGGTTCACTGTACTTACCAAGTGCTTTCCAAAGTGAGCTCGTGGAATATGCTGTGATTATGATAAAAATAAATCATGGGACATTCTAGATTGTCTAAGTGGGGATTATCAGAGATTTGTCCAGGGCTCACTCCCGTCGATGCTGGTCCAAGAAGAGGCCATTGGGAAAACAAAGGAGGACTTTGGCAGGTGTTTGGGTCAGCTGTGGTTATCCTGCGCCACTGCTCGTGAACAACGGTCTAAACCTCTCCTGCCGGTTGCCGTCCTCTACCCCCCACCCCCCACCCCAGGTGACTGATGAGCCCTTCTTGGAGAGGAGCTCCAGCCCCATCCGTGCCGGAGACTCACTGGTGCGCCACGCCAAGGGCCTGGATCAGGACACCTTTAAGATTGTAAGTGCGAGGCCGACCGGGGTCTCTGTCCTCTATTCTCTGTGAGCCGACCTCAGACTCATAGCTCACAACCCCACTTGTTACACTCAGGGGAAGGGACTGGGCTAAGACTTCAATGGTGCCTCCTTGCCACAAACACACAATTATTTTGGGGCCAAGGGGGCTGGACTCTCCTAGTTATCCGTGGCTTCTTGAGCCTACCCATCGACTGCTACTTTCCTCCCATGATCCCTCCTCACTGGTTGCTTCCTCAGTGTAAAGAATACCTACGGCCTCTGAAGAAGTCCCTGCGAAAGCTCCACTTGCCCACGGACCTTCCCCAGAAAAAGAAGCTCAAGTACATGAAGCAGAGCCTGGTGGTCCTAGGGGACCACATCAACACCTTTCTGCAGCACTACTGCCGAGCCTGGGAGATCAAGCACTGGAGGAAGTAGGACGGGCTCTTTGACCTTCTCCCTCTGCCCGCTCCTGGGCCACTTCCTCTCCATTCAAAGTCACATGCCAGGCAGAATCCCAAACTTCTTCATCTGTCTATGGAGGAGTCAGGATCTTGGC
>NW_022111358.1:12907713-12911964 GCF_000313985.2 Echinops telfairi
CCGGGAACCACTGACATCACTCTGACCCGGGCTTCTCCAGAATCATAGTTGTCAATCATTGTGGTCTCAGCATATTCTGACACCCTTGAAAATCACTGAGAACCCCAAAGCATTCATTTATCTGGATGGTATCAATTGATATTTACCCAATTGGGAATTAAAGCTAAGGACAAATATAAATATGTAGTTATTTACTCAATTACAAATAAAAACAATGAACCTATTACTTGTTAGGATAAGTAATAGAATTTCATGGCAAATAACAATACTCCCCTCCAATTTTAGAAAGAAAGGTGGCATTTGTTTTACATTTTTGCAAATCTTTTTCATGCCTGATCTGACGGGAGACAGCTGGAGCCTCATAGCTGCTACGCAGCCAATCTGCTGTGATGCATAGTTCTGACTGAGGAACATGTAGACAAATCCAGCCTCACTCAGATAGATAAGTGGAAAAGAGCCTTTTATAAAAGCCTTTTCAGAAATTATGATTTTTTTTTGTTGCTACCATACGCAAACTTGATAAGTGGTTGTTACCGAAAGCTTAGTTGAAATGTAGAATTTGTGACCATATCTGTGACTTTTCATGCGAGGTCACATTCAAGGTCATTGGTCTCATACTTTGAGTGAACTCCATTTTTCAGGGCACTCATGAGGTTAAACAAAATCTCAGTGACACCCCACATGTACACCCCGCCGCCTCCCCAGGAATCCACCAGCCACACTTGCAATACCACTGATTTGAAATGGTGCTGATAGGCCACAATGATAGAAATGTTCTATGTGTCACGGAACATAACCATTTTCAAAAGGAACCCGAAGTGGTCGTCCGAGCTAGGAGTCACAGTTTGTAAAGGAAGAACTAAAACGCAGAGGGCCAAGGCCATTTGCCGCAGATCACAGGCAAATGGGAAGGGCGAGTGGAGACGGCAGCCAGGTCTGTCTCGGACAAAAGCCCAGCTCTCCCCACACACGCACGAATAACCGAGAGCTTGGAGCCATGGTGCTGGTGAAGCGTATTCACTGCCCCATGGATGGACTGCCAGAGCAATGAAGAGGTGTGTACAGCAAAGGGAAGTGAGCAAGGCTTCATCTCACATGCTTTGGACGTGGTCTTAGGAGGGCCATCTGCTTTGTAAAGTAGAGGCCAGTGAGCAAGAGGAAGGCAGGCACAGTGGTGACAGCACCGAGCTCAGACATAACCACGGTGAGGCTGTGGATCGAGCCAACGTGACAGCGTCCCAGCAACTTCACAGCCACAGCCTCTCTCGCTGGGTCTGCTGCCCCCTCTCCACACTCACAGCTGAGCCGTGGCCGTGTGCACTGCTCACAATCGGAGGGGTTGTCATTTCGATGGTACTTGAGTTTCCCTGGTCAGGAAAACACCAAAAATCACTTTCAGACTCCCAACTTTAATTTCACCTAAAAAAGGACTTGAAAAGAAAATCAGCCCCGGTTTTTCATTGCCAACACACAAACAAGTTACTTCAACTCTAAAAAGAGGGAGAGGCCGGGATTGCAAACTAGAGCCAGGTGACCACCTGGCCTGGCTCTGTGGTTTCTCCCCGTTTTCTGGTGAGGCGGGAGGGGCAGCCAGACAGCAGCAGTGTCCCCACAAGGGCAGGCTAGGGGCAGGCTAGGCTAGCCCCTCTCTTCTCAAGCCTTCTGAACACTGGCCTCATTGCAGGTGGCATTCTGCCCCTTTGATGCTCTGGAGGGCTCCTTGCTGGCCAACCAGGAAGACTGTCTGCCCAAGCTCTGTACGGCCTGGGGACTGCACAGCAACATCATGGGCATGAAGGAGAGGCTGTCCAAAATGCAGAGCCCAGCCCGGAAGCTGGCCCTGCTGGGTGAGCTGGGGTCCCAGGTCCATGTTGGAGGAGGTAACACCCATTTGAGGCTCTGGCACCCGAGTGTGTGAGTACGTGCGTGTGTGTGAGTGTGTGCTTGTGTGTGTGTGCGTGTGCGTGCGCGTGTGAGCATGCACACACAAGCATGCAAGCGCATAGTTGGGCAAAAGGGTTTGAGAGTGGTGTCAGAGCCTCTGTACTGATTCAATCCCACAGCAGTGGGCTGTTAACCAGATGGCTTGGGACCAGCCTTCCCATCAGCTTTGGCCTCCGTGATAATCTCAGCACTTGCCTGTCTGGAGAGAGGCTGTGGAGCACTGGACATAGTCTATTCAATGAGAGGGGCCCCTAGACAAGGTTAGGGCCTATGAAGAACCTTCCCATGCATAGACAGATAGGGGTTGGACACATCACCCCCACTTGTCTGGGCCCACAACCAGCCAGGTGCCCTTGCCTGACTTCTGGTACATGGCGAAGGTGAAAGCCAACAGGGTAGCCTGAACCTTAGAGCATGCTTCTAAGATGGACCCAGATGTTCTCCTGACCAAGGTGAATCCAGGGCAGTGGATAGACCAAGGGTGGCCTCAGAGGCAGCTCTTCCACCTGCCCAGCATGAGACAGGAGGTCGCACTGGTCAGGGCCAGAAGGTATGGGATAGCAGCCACCCAGCCCAGGGCCATGCCTTGGCTCTGTGAGGGCCCAGGGCCCAGTGCCAACAGTTAAAATTGAGGACATAACACATGTCACGGGACTTGGAAGAATGAAGAACCGTCTGTTAAGACGATGTACATCAAGCAGACCAGGTCTCAAATGAAGAAAATGAGCTCCTGGCTTCCAGGCCAGCCCCTCTCTGTGCCATGTGCTTTGTATGACATACCCGTAGTTCGCCCTGGCAACACCCTGGCAGATGAGCAGTGCGATTCCCCTCTACAAATGGCAAACTGAGTCTATAACAGTGAAGGGTATCAATGAGACAGACTGTCAATGAGACAGACTGCATGAGGCTAGGCTTTAAAAAAAAGTGGGGAGGGGCAAAGGAGATGGTGGAAGGGGACGAAAAAGTGTGAGGACAGGTCCGTGCAGGAGTAAGTGGGGTGAGGGGCAGTGAGCAGAGAGCCTGGCCTTGGAGTGGAATCTAAGAGCAGATTAGAGAGTTTGTGGGTGGGAGAGGGGCAAGGATTGAGAGGTTTGCTTTCGTGCAATTAAAAACCAAAACTTTTCATTATGAACTGAGCGATGATTTACAGAGCAGGTCCATTTTCCAGTCAACGACCCACACACGTTTTGTTTCATTGCCTTAATTACAAACCCCACAGTGCAGCATCACTTAGCCCACTTCCTCCTGGTGTTTCCTGCTTCCTTTCCTCCTCCTCACCTCACCTTCTGAACTTTGTCCTTGGGCAAATGCTGTTCTTTTGATCTCAAATGGATGATCATTTTAAGGTATGCATACAATACTAATATTCTTATTCCTCTTACAGATCTGTTTACTCTTTGGCGGAAAGTTTAGTCTCAGGGGTGAGTTCATCTCTAGACCTGAAGAGTGACTAAGGGCCATGGCCTTGGAGAGTCCATCAGCCTCTATCCAACCAGAAAGCCTGGTCTTTTGATGATTTTGAGTATGTTCCACATTTGTCTCCAGCTCTATCCAGGATCTTCTACTGTGATTTCTTGCAGAGCAGTTATAGCGGTGGCCGGGCACCACCTAGTGCTTCTGATCTCAGGGTCATGGAGACTGGTGTTTGCAAGGCCCATGATGCCATTGGATTCATTGTTTCCATGTATCTTCAATTTTCTTTAAAAAAAATCATTTTATTGGGAGCTCGTACAACTCTTATCACAATCCATCCATCCATTGTGTCAGAGACATTTGTACATTTGTTGCCACCATCATTCTCAAAACAACTTCTTTCTACTTGAGCCCTTGGTATCAGCTCCTCATTCCCTGCCCCCCTCCCCCCAACCCTTGATAATTTATAAATTATTATTTTTTCATCATAGCTTACCCCATCCGACGTCTCCCTCACCCACTTCTCCGCTGTCTGTCTCCCAGGGAGGAGGCCATATGTAGACCTTGTCATCTGTTCCCCTTTTCTCCCTCTCCTTCCCTCCACCCTCCCACTATCACACTCTCTCCACTGGTCCTGGGGGTTCATCTGTCTGGGTTCACTGTGTTTCCAGTTAGGTAGGAGAGTTTTGATGCATTTTGAATCCCCTTTTGGATGTATTTGTTGCAACTGCTGCCTTTTAAAAGAACCCTGGTGGTGTAGTGGTTATGCATTGGGCTGTGATCCTCCGGGTCAGCAGTTCAAAACCATGAGCAGCTCCTCAGGAGAAAGACCGGATGCTCTACTCCGGTAAGCATTTACAGTCTCAGAAACCCACAGGATATTGATGTGAGTCA
>NW_022111358.1:12912064-12916130 GCF_000313985.2 Echinops telfairi
CTGGTCCTGAGGGGTTCATCTGTCCTGGATTCCCTGTGTTTCCAGTACCCATCTGTACCAGTGAACTTCCTCTGGTCTAGCTGGATTTGTAAGGTAGAATTGGGATCATGATAGTTGGGGGGAGGAAGCATTAAATAACTGGAGGAAAGTTGTATGTTTCATCGTTGCTACCCCACCCTCCCAGTATCACCACTCTCACCACTGGTCCTGAGGGGTTCATCTGTCCTGGATTCCCTGTGTTTCCAGTTCCCATCTGTACCAGTGAACTTCCTCTGGTCTAGCTGGATTTGTAAGGTAGAATTGGGATCATGATAGTTTGGGGGAGGAAGCATTAAATAACTGGAGGAAAGTTGTATGTTTCATCGTTGCTACACTGAACGCTGGCTGGCTCGTCTCCTCCCCGCGACCCTTCATTAAGGGGATGTCCAGTTGCCTACAGATGGGCTTTGGGTCTCCACTCTGCACTTCCCCTCACTCACAATAATATGATTTTTTTGTTCTTTGATGTCTGGTACCTGATCCCATTGACACCTCGTGGTCACACAGGCTGGTGTGCATCTTCCATGTAGACTTGGTTGCTTCTCTGATAGATGGCTGCTTGTTTACCTTCAATTTTCATCACTCTTCTTTCCTCCTGACAGGGAGAGATCAAAGATTAATAGTTCCATCTTAGGTAGCCACTCACGAGCCTTTAAAACCCCAGCCTACTCACACCAAGGTAGGATGTAAAACATCGTTTTTGTGGATTATGTCAGTTAACATTAGTGTCTTCTGAGCCTCAAAGTCATTTTCTCAGTTGTGGGTTATATCCAAAATGTTTACATAACTTCGCCCACCTCTGTTTTATCATATTCTTGGCTATATTTGGAGCAGAGATAAAGACCCATGTACAAATACCTCTGACCAACCTATATAAACTGTGAGAATCCCCCAACTCTCCCTCTCACACCTACTCAGCCTCTTGTCTATTTGCAGCTAAGTGTAGGCAATCTTTATCGCAGGCTTGTGTATACAATAATCTTTACTTCTGCTGTCTTGAACTCTTACTATCCTTCCAGGAACTCTGTGCCTCTAACTTAAAAAAAATTTTTTTTAATGCAAGCTTATTTTTTTTTATTAAATCATTTTATTGGGGGCTCATATAATTCTTATCACAATCCATACATATATCCATTGTGTTAAGCACATTTGTACATATGTTGCCATCATCATTCTCAAAACACCTGCTTTCTACTTGAGCCCTTGGTATCAGCTCATTTTTTTCTCTCCCTCCCCGCTTCCCCTCCTCCTGAACCCTTGATAATTTATAAATTATTATTATTTTGTCATATCTTACACCATGCAAGCTTATTTTTTAAATGAATTTATCAAGGTGAAATTTACATAGCATTCAACTAAAGATTTAAAATGAACATTTAGTATGCTTCCAATCTTGTGCAAAACATTTCCATCACTACAAAGTCAAACCTTCTACCCACTAGGCAGTTAGTTACTCCCCCTCCCCAACCACCAGTCTTCATTAGGTCTGTATGGATGTATCTATTCTTGAATGGAATCATACAATATGTGACATTTTATGTCTGGTTATACAAGTTTCAATATCAGCTTTTATCATTACAAGCAAAATAGAGCCATATCATGCAAACGAGCAAAAAAGACGCAAGTGAAACCATCACCTTGTTATCCCCACTGGGGGAGTCGTGGGTTACAAACCACGAGCAGCTCCGGGGGAAAGACCAGGCTTTCTGCGCCCGTCCAGAGCCACGGCCTTGGAATCCCACCGGGTCGTTCTGCCATGTTAAACAGGGTGGCTGTGAGGCAGAAATAGCTCGATGCAGTGAGTTTGGTTGCCACTTTCCAAATCGTTCTTTTTAATGCGTACATTTCCCGACCGCCCCAGGCAGTTGTTCTGCGACTGTCTCCCTTTCTGATTTTTGGCTTGTTGCTTCTTCCTGGCATCTTGGAGCTTGTTCCTTTATCTATGAGCGGGACTTTAGATCCAAAAGCTTGAGGAGCTCCAGCTAACCATGTTTTGGTCTAAAATACACCAGAGGTGAAGCTGTGCTCCACATACTTTGGCATGAGCAAACAGGTGATCTGGAAGCCCATCATGACTGGGCCAAGGTGAATCGCTGGGCCTACTCCTGGTGGTGAGCAGGTAACTGAATCCCTGCATACCAGTGTTCCATGCAGCCTTCATCGCAGCAGCCCAGAGGTGCAAACAACCCAGGGGTCCATTCCCAGATGAATGAGTCTGCTCTCTACACAAAGGGGGAATATTATTCATTCATAATGAGGAGTGAAACTCCGATAAGTGCCATGATGTGGATGAAGCTTTAAAATCAACTGAATAAAAAGGTTTGCCTCAAAAGAACAGATATTAGATGATCTTATTTAAATGAAATACCCCAAACCCCAAAGCCAAACTCACTGCCACCCAGTCAATGGTGACTCATAGTGACCCCTGCTGGTTTCCGAGACCCTACTTGTTTACTGGAATAGAAAGCCCAGTCTTTCTCTCTAGGAGCTGCTGGTGGTTTGGAACTGCAGACTAGGTGGATCATAGCCCAATAGGTAACCCCTACACCACCAGGTGAATGAACTACCCAGAACAGACAAGATGCTGATTTGTGGTCACTAGGGAGGGCTGGAAGGGGGAAATGGGGTTTCAATAAAGGGTACTGAGTTTCTGCTAAAGGCGAAAAGACCTGGGGAAAGGTAGCAATGTGATGATGTTTGCACAACAGAGTGAAGGTAATTGACATCACTGAGTGTAGAACAACAGGGAAAAAGTGACAGGTGTAATGTTTCTTGGACACTGCAGCTGGAACAGCAGTTCTGAAGTTCAAGGGATGGCAACAAGGTGAGCAAACAGTACTAATAGCAAAAGGCAGCGGATTGGGGGCATGACACCGGGGAGAGGGGTAGGGAGAGATTAGAAGTCAGAGGGCAAGGCATTTGGGGTTCTGGCCCAGACTGTGCTCCAACCGGCCCTCAGGGTGTTCGGCAGGTCCTTTCCTTCCTCTGTGTCTCGGTGAGATTTCTCATCTGTAAAGCGAGGTCACATCTTCTCCCCACCTCACAGGGCTTCTGTAAATCAGGGCATAAGTTGGAAGTAAGATAAGATGTTGTCCTTCCTTCTCTCTACCCCTACCAGGACCCCCCACCCGAATGTTACAGACCCAGACCTCTTACTACTTATGGTGTCATCAGACTCTGGCCTTCCTTTCTCAGGTCCTTTAAGGAAACTTCCTCGAAAATCAAAACTGAAGCGGATGAAGATTAAGGAAGCCTCAGACAATGGCCCGTAGGAGGTCCCAGGTGGGATGGAGGGTTGGCTCACCCCGGGAGGCCCAGGGCACTTTTTGTCTTCAGCAACTCTGTCCCGGGGAGGGGAAAGATGAACACTGACCTTGTCAAAAAGATGTTCCCTTGTTCGTTATGAATCAACAGAGGAGGAAAATAAACATCCCTAAGACAGTTTTACTTGATTTGACTAACTCATCATTTGTTCACTTTTATAGTTTAAAAGATCCTTGATCACTGTGCCAAGGACTCTTAGTCTAACGGAAGCGAGAGACATGTAAGGAGATAGTTCAACTGGTGATGCGACACAGATGACTGGGAAGGCCCAAACCACGAATGTGGGGAAGCCAAGGGGTAGAGGTGGATGGCGTTGGCCCGGGTCAACCAGAGAGCGACAAACCTGGCAGGCTGGCCTGAGTCCCCTTAGTTTCATCTCCTGGGTCATGGGCTAGTGTGTTGGGGGAGCAGTGGCAGGGGAGGTGTCAAGTAAAAGGAGAAGGTCATTTGGGTAGTAAGGAGTTGGTCTGGGGGCCTTCAGCAAAGTACATTGGAGCGAGTGAATCTGGTGGTGAGAAACCAGACTATAGGTGAAGGGTCTTGGCCAGGATGGTGATCCAAACAGTGGTTAAAAGGAGGAACTGGTGCTCGCTTCGGCAGCACATATACTAAAATTGGAACGATACAGAGAAGATTAGCATGGCCCCTGCGCAAGGATGACACGCAAATTCGTGAAGCATTCCATATTTTTTTTTTAAAAAAA
>NW_022111358.1:12918654-12948970 GCF_000313985.2 Echinops telfairi
TGTGTGTGAGGCAGCACTGCCACCTAGAGGGCTCATGGGACGCTACGGGATTATTCCCAGGCCGGACAAGGGGAAGACTAGGCAGAACCCAGGAGCTCTGTCTGCAAAATGAGCCACAGGGAAGGTCCAGTTTGTAGCCTCGATCGTTTTCCTCAAGCTTAGTAGGCTCTCAGACTTCTAAATCGTCGGCCCACACGTGGTTTTTCTGTTTAAAGCCCTTTAATAACTCATCTCAGAGCGAAAGTCTTCGCAAGGACTTACAAGCAAGGAAGGAGGAGGAGAGGTTTAACTGGTGCGTATGCACCTTACACAGCCACTACCAATGATCCTTTTACGCTGAATTAACTTGGTCATGAGAGGTTTCTCATTTCTTCTGCCTGCACTTTTTGATTAAGCCAGTTCATTGGCAAGTTCGCAATTGCCAGAGGGGTTTCAGCGCCTCACTGAAAGTCTCGCGGAGCTTGAGGTGGCCCTGCTTCTGGGGACACTGTCCAACCTGACTCATCTCAGTGGCAAGGGCTAGGCTGCTGCTGCTCCTATGCTGGCTGGGCTCCCGGAGGCTCCTGGAAGGTGATGCCAAGCCCAGGGGACTCAGCCCTGCTCCCTGCACTGGAGGCTGCAGTGATGGTGCCCCACCGCAGGGCACACTAGCTGTCTGTCCTAGTCCCCATCTAGGACATCAGACCGGGCGGCTGCTGGTGGATGAGCAGTGGGGACCGGCCACATGAGAAGTTCCGCTCCGGGTTTCCACGAGGCATCCTAACTACGTGGTGAGGCAATTTCTGGACAGCAGGCAGTCAAAGCAGCTTCGGCAGCCGTGGAGAGATGTCCACTTGCCATCAACTTGATAACATGGCAACTGCAATTTATCAGAGTCGAAATGAGCTCCATTTCACAGGGTTTCCGATGGCTTTTCTTTCTTCTTCTTTTTTACACACCAGGGCGCTTTACTGAGCTTGCTGAGAGATGGATGCCATCTCCTGGGTGGGAGGGCACCGAGACCTGCAGAATGGGAGAGGCCCCATTGGCTTTTCAAATTCTTCTTTGACCAGGTCATTCTTCTGACATCCTCTGTAAGACGCAGGCGGAGTTTCATTGTCTTTGCATTGAGCTGCTTGCTAGCCAAAAGGGCAACAGTGTGAAACTACCGACTGTTCCAAAAAGGAGAAAGGCTTTCTATTCCTGTAGTTAGTTTCAGAAACGCAGAGGCAGGTCTACCCTGTCCTCTAGGGTCGCTATGAATCGGAATGGCCTCGATGCCAGTGAGTTTGGGATTTGGAGTTACTGTGGATTGTACCTGGTGACCCACTTCTAATGCGTACAATGTGACAAAAATGTGGCTTCCCTGAGCAGGCCATAGACATTGTGGATTCTGCCTTGCATTCTCTGTTGGATCCCTCATCGTGGAGAAGCCTGCTAGCATGTCATGACACGTGAGCAGCTCTACGGAGAGGCCCCGGAGCTGAGGCCTCGAACTCCAGGCAAGTTTGAAGGTGACTGCTATCTTGACTTGACCTCATGAGACATCCTAAACCAGAACCAGCCAGCCACGCTGCTCCGGGATTCCTGATCCACAGGCATTGTCAAATGATAAATGTTTGTTGCTCAAGCCACTAAGTTTTGGGATAATTTATTCCATATTGATAAATAGCTAGTATTCCTAGCAATAGTGGATGAGGTAAATAGACTATGGCACAACCACACTGGGACACACATGAGTCATTAGAAATACTTTTTCATGTGCATCTAATAATGATGGAAATAAGGCTGGACAGCAAAATGAACATGAAGTATGAAAGAAATAGAAAATACACACAGAAAAAGCACCTGCCAGGAAAGGTCCCAAAATCTTACATGCAGTTTTCACTTGTTTTTAAACATTAATTTAAAAAAATTTACTATTTTCTACAATTAAAATATAGCACATCTAGAAGATTGCTTGGTTGCGTGCTATCAGTTCAACACTCTAGCCCCATCCGACAGAGCGACCCTTCTCCCAGGCAAAGTTAGGGCTGAGGAAGGAGATACCCTAGCCTTTCCCTCATATTCGTGCGACCTCATTTATCACTTTTTTTTTTAACCACACACAAACCCCACCTGTTTCCAGTTTTCTCCTTCTCTTTGCTCTCTTTCCTATGAAAAAAGAGCTCGTGGGGCTGTGGGTGAGAAACACTGGGCCGCAGCTGGCCCACCACCTTGTTCAGCGACAGAGATGAGGCAGTCTGCTTCCTCAGGAAGATGTGCAGTTTGGAAGCCTCAGGAAGCAGCCCCCGACCTCAGAGGGTTGCCGGGAGTCGGAATGGGCTTGATGTCAATGGGCCTGGTTTGGGTTTCTGAGGCCAGGAGGGTAGCCTGGGAGTCTGCAGCCAGAGAATGTGTAGCTTTGTGAGCAGAGGCAAGGACCAAATACTACTAGCCCCTCATAAACTCTCCCTGCCATCAAGCCCAAGTCTACTCAGTGACCCTGTGGGGCAGATCTACCCCTCCCTGTGGGTTTCCAAGACTCTTACAGGAGAGCCTCCCTTCTCCTGTGATACAGCTGGTCGCTTCAAACTGCTCATTTTCAGGTCAACAGCCCAGGGTAACCACTCGTCATGAGAGCTTCCTGGTTTTCCCCGTCATGGGGGTGGTGTATTTTAACTGCAGACGTTACAGTCAGCTTAACCTGCCCAAAGACCTTTATGAGCATTATCTGGGATTTTAGGACCTTTCCAGTCTGTGCTCCCTCCACTGAATGTGGATATCCTTGTTGGTGGTGCCCATGGAGTTCTTTCCCTGGACATTTCACTCAATAGAAGCTTACAGTATGTGGCCTTTGAATCAGGTTTCTCTCAATTGGCATGCACTCTTACAAACCCTGGCCAGTTCAGGTAAACACAACTCCTGTTAGGTTTTGACGAGTTTTCCAGACTTATTTGGTTGGCCTTGACAGGACAGGGCCCTCTTCTCAAACTTCTGACTTTCCCTTTCTTAATACTCAACTCCCGCCATTGTGTTGCTTCTGACTCAGCGTGACCCTTCACTAACATTACTAGATAGCAACTTACCTGAAGTGGCTTCTCTAACTTCAAAGGGGCATGATCCACCAGCACGTGTTCCACAAACCTGTCTCCAAACCAAATAGCTTAACGTCCACTGCTACTTACCACTGAACTCAAATGTCAAGGCAAGGCTTCCCTTGACAGAAATGTGAGCCTTTACTCAGGAAACGGCACACGTTCAGTCATGACGATGCAGAAAGAAAAATCCAGACATTTCATGCTGCTGAAGGTAGCATGACAACGAGTATGTTGGCTATTCCAAGTGAAAGCAGGGCTTTGTCTAAAATGGTATCTTCAAAAAAGTAAAATAAAATGTTATCTACAAATGTTAGGCTTTATTTCCTGTGAATGCTTACAATTTATACTGCTCATGGTAGATTATTTACAAAGATCTAATTTGACTCCATACATGACTTATGTCACATTTCTACAGTTCAGACAGTTGGAACAGCAAGCTAAATCTAGTATTTATTCCCCACCATTCTCCGCGGCCTATTAGCACTGACTGCTAAGGAAAGGAACGGGGTCAAGACTAATATTTCTCCGTGAGTTAATGTAGTGCTTCGTCTTTTCCAAAGTAGTTGAATGAGCCTCATCTTCCAACGCTGTTTGCACGTACCTCTTTTGCCCTTTTTTTCTTTCCACAGGACTTTTGTTCTAGTTTCACCAGTTTTTCGCACACCACTTTCTAACAAAAAGTGCAAAGTTTAAGTAACGCCGAGCCCCAACAGAAACTGGTCACAACTAAACTGAAAACAGATACACTCTAAGTGCAGGAACACTATATTTATTAGGTCAATAATTTTTAGCAATACAAGTACAGAATATATCACAATGCTGGTTACAAACATACTTAATATGGTTGAATGGATACAAATAATGGTGGGCACTACAAATCGGAGAGAAAAATGATATGGAAGGTCATTCTCAAAACAATAAAGATCAGTCTTCAAAAGCCTATTAATGACTTTATATTTCTATAGAAATGACTGTGGCACTATTAGTGGGGATTTTCATGTAAAGATTTGTTAGTGATTTGTTTTGAATTGTTCCATTAGGACTTAGCTTATTTGAGCCTATTAAACTAAAATCCCCCGTTACTTGGTAAAGTATAAAAATAGTACTGACCTGGTAATATTTAATAAAATGTAGCATTCATTCTTATCATAAAAGTATAACTAAATTGAAAATGTTTAGTTACCATGGCAATGTATCTTTCCATAAAAGGAATATACAGAAATGGACGTTACACAAATGGTACCTGTGGTTATTTAGTGATCCAACACTTAACTTGTGCACCACAAACCAAGTTTTCTAGATATCTCTCTATATATAGTATATATTTTTAATCTTAAATTTTACTTTTGAAAAAAATGTGCACTTCAACAGACTCACTAAGGCCACTCATGCTACGGATACCTAGGATTGCAATTAAAGAACAGTATTATTTAATAAACCCCAACGCGTACTCCTTCAGTCCATCAAGAGAGTAAAACCACTTTTCTGCCTAAAACATTCCTGAGATTTGGGGACACTACTAGTGTTTAAACTGGAGATTAATCCAGATGTTAGACGGGTGTTTATGTGAGTGCAGGAGGTGGGGAGTGAAGGTGTTCCTTGCTTCCAAAGCCAGGAGTGAAATGTGTTACTTTTTTAAGGAAAAAGTAAAATTTTAAAAAGATTTTTTTTCCCCAGTAGCAATTCTGTCACCAAGGGAAAAAAAACCTAGGAGCCAAGTGGTGGGTTTCAATACTCAGCAAATTGTTCTTTCAATTTTTAGTTTTGGCCCAAACGTCATTGTTTTAGGCATGTTTACTTTCCAACATTCTGTTTGCACTACAAGGAACAGCCAAACAGCACCGTCAGTATTTATAAAACTGTAGCCGCTGTACTCAATTCTTATAAAATTATGAACTCTTCTGAACAGGTCTTTTTGTCTTGGAAAAATCCTTCATTTTCACAGATGAGAGCAGACCCAGGAAGGCAGTGCTGCAGAGCTATGCTGAGCTCGTTTTTAAACAAGCAGGCAGGTTTAACGGTACTGAGTCCTAATGCTTTGGGGGGCCCCTAATAAAGTTTATGGTTCAAAAAACCCACATGGTTCGTGATTGGCCACTGTGAAGCATATGCAAGTGTGGGGAGAGCTTCCCAGTGCACGTGACCTGAGTAGCACCAAACGTTTGGAAAGTGGGTGGTAAGGAAGCAGTATAGGTAGGGAGGGCTATGACCCAAGTCTCTGGAATTAATGTTACTTCGCTGCACCTTCGGGAAAATCAAGTGACCTGGGCTGCCTTATATACAACTCTACCATCTGTGAAGTTTGTGCAAGCTATGGGTTATAGTGAGGGAAATGTTCTTCCATGATTTTCTTAAACCCCACACATCTGATTTATCCCAAGCATCCCCATGACAAGGAAAAGTCCCACACTTAAAATGATTATTCTTCTTCATCAGAAACAGAAATAATGGCCTACTAGGTCATCACTTTTCTTGCGCTAGTGTTTGCCTTAAATCGAAGGTAGGAATTTACATAAAACCACATTCAAGCAGTACTGACACAGAGTAACTGTCAACAATGACGTTACCAACCAAAAAGCAAAACTGGCTGTCATCTTACAATGCCAACCCTGTGACCTTAAGCTTCAAAATACCTTGTTACTTTATCACTCAGTATGAGCTAAATTGAGTTCAGTTTGAATTCAGAAAGGATGAGTTATTTGATTTTATCTTACGAAGTGCTGTATGTGCCAAAAAATAAAAATAAACAAAAAACAAAGCAAAACCATAGATTAAAAAAACAAAAAAACCCAACTTCATATGGAAACAGAAGTTAAAAAATATTTATTGAAAAACATTTTACCATGACATTCCCATACCACAAACACACCACAGGACTCCAAGTAACCAACAAAAAAGTATACAGCACCTATGCTAAGATATCTTTGGAGGTATTATATTAAATATATAGGCCCATTATGATAAAGCTGAGTAACTTTAAAACGTTAGTCCTTGGTCACAGAGGCAATCTGGTAATGAACCAAGAAGTGCCAGCTGGCATTAGACTGCAGTCCTGGGAGGGCGCCAGCTTCACAAACTGCAGGGGTGGGCCAATGTACTCTTTCTCAAATTTAAAGAGAAAGCAATTCAATTTAAGGACTAAATGGAGGTTTCTTGATCACACCCCTATAGTCTTAGGATCTGGGCTTGCTTCATCTCCATAGTTCTATCCCCCATCAAGCCTACCCTGGTGACTTAAAAAAGGAGAGGTTCAAAACTAACAAGATTGCAAACAACAGTTTTAAATAAGGTTATATTAGGGTAGTCCAAAAATAGAATTACAATTAAATGAGTTTGAAATTGCCAAATTTTCCGTACAATTTAGATTTTTTCTCCCTCCTCCCACTCAATGTGCAAGTTAAAAGAAAAACAAAATTCAGCACACATCCACTCACCCAGTTACTCAAAGCGTTAGTTGGGAGCAACATCACTAACAGCCAAGTCATGAACCCCTGAAAATAGGGGGTAAAAACTCAGATTCTTGGCTATAGTGGACCCAAATGAGCCACCATAGTAAGAATTGAGGTAACAGCAAAAAAAAAACCCAAAAAAACCTTTTGTTTCTTAGACTGCTACATATCACAACACCTCAGATTTGATTATTACCCCAACATTAAAAACAAAACGAGGGAGAACTCTAACTGGCTTAACAAACCAACCAGCCAGCCAACCCAGTGAACAGTTAGTGGAACAGCGGTACCATTAGGGAGTCATTCCACTGGACTCCTGGATTTCAATTAAAATGACCAATTTGTACTAGCATTTGCCATAAAAACAAAGGATTCCTACGAGATGTACTGTATTTGGGGGGCATTCATTCCATCCTCCAGCCCCCAACAACCCCGACAATCACATAGTAACCTCAAGTCTTCATTCATGGGCATGAGTTATCGTATGACATTTAGCCAATATATTGTAAACTGCATTGATTATTATGGTAATGTTGAAAATGAGGGCGGTGACTGCAGCAGATATAGAGAGACCATATTTACGGACTTGCATATGGCATTGCCATCTGTGCACCTTGACTAAAGATATGCTACTGAAATTGCCAAATTTCCCTCATCTGGTATCTATTACACAAATATAATTTTTGCATTATGATTTCTCATTATACATCTAAATGAATCACTCTATTGAAAAAAAAGCATATGCAGGGGCTAAAATAATAATCTAAAGCCTCTGGTCCTTTTCCATTAGGCTGGTCCTTTTTAGGTCCTTCTGGTCCTGTTAGTAAACACTATCAGAGCATTTTGCATTGTTGTACCCCGAAAAAAGTTAAAACTGCTGACCTATCAGATATTACTTACAGATCAACACTGGTCCAGTTCAGATGAATGTCGGCCCTTGCCTTATAATTTACCTTGAAGTGGTTGGCTCCACTTCTCGAGTAAGATAGCCAAAGGATGTCCCTCATTTATTAGTATTTGTATTAACATTTTTATACTGCATATAAAGATTTCTCAAAATGTCTTTACAATACAGTATTGAGTATCTCCATATGGAAGAATTATATGTTAAAAAATTATTAAAATCATCCTTACATAATAAGAATGCAACTCTTTTAAACTCGTACATCGTTTTATTTATGGGTTCTTTTGTCTTTCAGGCTTTTTGTAAAATGAATGATTTTAAAAAAGAGAGGGGAAAAAACACCCAGATTTTCCATTGTATGGTCTACTACGCTGAAAATGTGGGCCAAACTACTTATACATGCGGTACATGCGGAATATAACTGAATATATGCCTATTCCTACGGACACTCTGCAAGATAGGGATCACCCAAGCAGGGTCTTCGATGGACTGGACCAGCGTTTCAATGCAAATTCCAGCCCCCCAAAACATCATGGTTTTGATTTCACAGTATGAATTCCCTGGAATCTGGGAAAAGGTAAATGGGTTTACTGAGGTCCTTCCTCAGCAGCTGGGTCCTTCAGCGTTCTGAGAAATCAGGAAGGACTGCACCACTTCTTCAGTGGACTGGGGGCTGGTGTTGACATCTTCCAGAGCATCGGTAACCGAATACTGCCGATCTCGCAACCGGTTCCAGTTAGACAGAACATTGTGATATTCAAACACTTTCTCATAATTTCCAATGGAGTTGTACAGTTTAATGAGACCTCGGTAATCATACTCCAGTCCACTGTAGCCTTCACCAAAAAGTTTCTTCCCTGAAAATAACGACACATAATAGAAAGTTCAGACAAAGCAATAACAAGTGGCGTCAGTAAAATGAACACATTCAGCTTGGTTTTGTTCCCTTGAAAGAAATAGTCTGAATTCTTAAGTCAGTACTCCCACCCCTCAACCTCACCTATGACTTATCTTTGTGGCTTTTTAAAAGATTTCTCTTGCCTAAAACAGCTGCCTCTACTAAAATTGGAATAGGTTCATAGGTCAAAGGATTTAACCATACCTCTGTGAAGAGTATACTAACAGCCAGAGTTGGGGAAAGCTCATTTCCCTGCATTTCTTCCACTCACCAACTCTGCATAGACCATCTCAGTTTACTGGCTTATCCGGTCTCGGAATTTTTAAAAAAAAAATACAAATGAGCAGATATATAGGAATATTTTTCTGTTTTCTCACTGACATAAAAAGTACCATATTATAGATACTGGTTTGCACTTGGCTTAATTAAACTTATTAGCTAATATTTTGTAACTCATACCAGATCAGTTCAGAAAGCTCCCCATTTTGTGAACCATAGTTCATTCAGCCAGTCTTTTCCATAAGCTCATTTGCTTAAAACTTTTTTTTTTTAACTCATTTTACTGGGGATTCATACAACTCTTATCACAATCCATCCATCTATTCATCCATCATGTCAAGCATATTTGTATATTTGTTGCCATCATCATTCTCAAAACATTTGCTTTCTACTTGAGCCCTTGGTATCAGCTCATTCCCCCACCCCCCCATGAACGCTTGATAATTTATAATTATTATTTTGCCATGTCTTACACTGTCTGACATCTCCCTTCACCCACTTTTATGTTGTTCACCCCTCAGGGAGGGGGTTATATGTAGATCCTTGTGATCGGTTCCCCCTTTCTACTCCACCCCTTCCCTCCACCCTCCTAGTATCGCCACTCTCACCACTGGTCTTTAGGGGTTCATCTGTCCTGGATTCCCTGTGTTTCCAATTCCTATCTGTACCAGTGGACATCCTCTGGTCTAGCCTGATTTGTAAGGTAGTATTGGGATCATGATAGTGGCAGGGAGGAAGCATTAAAGAACTAAAGGAAAGTTGTATGTTTCATCGTTACTATACTGTACCCTGACTGGCTTGTATCCTCCCAAAGACCCTTCTGTAAGGGTCTACAGATGGGCTTTCGGTCTCCACTCCACATTCCCCTTCAATCACAGTGATATGATTTTTTGTTCTCTGATGCCTGATAAGTGATCCCATCGACACCTCGAGGTCACACAGGCTGGTGTACTTCTTCCATGTGGGCTTTGATGCTTCTCAGCTAGATGGCCACTTGTTTATCTTAAAGCCTTTAAGACCCCAGATGCTATATCTATTGATAGCCAGGCACCGTCAGCTTTCTTCACATTTGCTTATGCACCTGCTTTGTCTTCAGAGATCATGTTGAGAAGATGAGCATCAGGAATGCCAATTTAACAGAACAAAGTGTTCTTGCATTGAGGGAGTACTTGAGTGGAGACCCAATGTCTACCTGCTACCTTAATACTAAACCTAGAAATATATGCACATAGATCTATTTCCCCTTCATCACATATAAAAAAATTACTTAAAATATTTTGATTATAAATAATCCTTCAATGAACATCTTTGTGCATATTTGAAAACTTGGCAACAGTAAAAGGTTTCTGAACATGTAACAAAAACAAATTCAAAATCAAATGCTTAATGAATCCAAGGTGTTTCTGGCAGCACTTGCCCATGTTATAAATTTCTTGGGCCAAAAGGGGCGGTGTGTAATTAAGAAGCTGTGGCCTAGAAATTTCTATGAGGCAGTTCTACGAGTCAGAAATCCTTGCATATTTACACAAAAGACATGCTCTAAAATATTCAGTATCTTATTTTAACAGTAGAATGAATGATATATTGATCAAATATTATATAACATTGGAAATCAATAAGGAATGATATACAATAGCACAGATGTACTTTATAATGAGTGTTCATCAAAATATGTGACACAAAAATATACAAAGTGTAGAATAAGGGTTACTGGAGATACAGTGGGAAGGGGTATAAAGGGTAGATGATATCTCAGAGTTCAAAAAGGATGACAAATGTTTTGAAACTGATGGTACAAGCAACTGTATAAAATTGTTTGATGTGATCAAAGTATGGAATGATGGATCTGCATTAGTATCCAATAAAACGGTTTTAAAAAAAGGTTTTGGAAAAAATTAAAAACAAACAAACAAAATAAACATTCAAATCTGATCTAGGATGTTTAAAATGTGTGTGTATGGGGGAGGCAAGGTAGGAATTGCATGAAGAGTTTAAAATAACTACTTCTGACTATACTTAACGCTCTATTACCATTCTCCGTACATTCTCAAAACATTCTGGATGATTTTGGGGTGGTTCCTATTCTCAGCAGCTTCGAACACATTTAAACCTTAATAAATTAAAATGAGAAGTTGATGTGACTCCTAATCAGTTGACTTAAGAAAATTTAAAGGTAACATACCAATTGCTATAGAACGCAGATAAAGTTTCTCAGCATTTTCATATTGATTCATGTCATAGTTATATAAAGAAGCCAGATGTCCTACTGAAAGGGCTACTTCATAATCTTCTTGACCAAGAAGTTGCTCTTTAATCTGAATTGCTTTGATGTGCATTTCTTCAGCTTCCTAAAACACAATAAGCCATATTAATCCTTAAGACTGTATAGGCTCTCATTTCAACAATTGTTACTCAATGAACAAAGACATCTTATGAGATGTCACTGATGACTCTATTATTCCAAAAGCTACCCTGGAGAGAAGCATTACTAGTTTTTGGAAACCACTCATATAAGTTGCGAATAGGGGAAAACTTGTCCTGATAACAAATGATTGTTAGAAGAAATTAACATTAAAACATTCTAAAATGAAAATGATCCCTTTTAGCTGACATATTCCATTAATTTTAAATCTCACTAAGAAATTCTGTATCACAATAGGTTAATTTAGGAGTAGGTTTTAGTTCATTTAGTTTTAAATTTTTGACAATTGTGATTCCAACAAACTAAACTCAGGCCAACTAAGAATATGTGGATTGAATTTTCGCGTAAAGAACAATTGTCTTAGGCAATGACCATCCGTTCTTTACTGTGATCCTACAATGAAGAACGTTAAGAATTCATAATGTAGAATTCTAAAAAGGAACTAAAGTGAGTATATTTTTTATTACGATAATGACTGGTAGCCATATCTAACCTTTCTTGCAAATCTACTAAGTGCTGAACATATGAACCCTAGCTGAGAGCTATGGCTGAAGCCCAGCTTCAACTCTATTCATTGTATCCGTCCTTATAACATGATGTATATGTACCTTATTTTTCCCGAGGCATATTTTAAATGTGCTATTTTATATACTTGTCTCAATTTTCTCGTAGAATGAGAAAAATCAGTATGAAATAATGATACAGAAAAATGTAGTAAAAACCAACTCTACCTTAAATTTTCTCATTGACTGGTAAAGTCTCCCAAGGTTTCCATAGTGTTTTGCAGTCTGTACATTAAACTCTCCAAAAGCCTTTTTAGCTAGTTGGAGTGATGACAGGTGCAAATCATGAGCTTCTTGAAGCAGCCTCTGTTCAGTCTCTTTATTATGACAGTCAATGGCAATCTCTTCTAAAATTAGTGCTGAGTACAGAAAGCAATGGCATCAGTGTATTTTACCATCATAACTGCCAAAAGCTAAGCAGAGCAGAATTGAAAAGTAAATTCTACAAATGTTTGTGGAATACATTTATTTGTCCTGATGGCTTAAAAATAGCCCCAACAAAAGTGCTCCATTTTAACAACAACAAAATAATACACTTTTGGGCACCATTCTACTTTGCACAGTATACTGAACTCAAAGTAAGAAATAAGGGTATGCGGTTCATTAATTAAAAACCAAGCCCACTGTGACTGAGTCAATTCCAACTTATAGCAACTCTGTAGGACAAAGTAGTATTGCCCCCCAAATTTCCAAAGCTGTACATCTTTAAGGAAGCACACTGCTACGTTCTTCATGGTTGGAGTGGCTGGTGGGTTCAAACGATTGACTTCCACTTAGCAACTGAGTGCTTAACCACTGTGCTTACCAAGGCTCCTGGTACAGCTTATTCCTTGGTAGATTGACTTCTTTTTTTTTGGATTGCTTTAGCTTACTGATAAAAATGTAATTTTTAAAAAAATCAAATAGAAGGAATAGGAAAATTTTGAAAAGTTATAAAACTGTTTAAGGAGTAACTAAGCACTTTTGAAAATTTTGAAACCAGCTTTTATAAAACATAAGCCACCCCCCCCCAAAATAAAACATAACCTTTTAGCAAACAACTAAAAGATCTGTTTTCCTCCCACTCCCTTGGATCAACCAAATCAGGCAAGAGGCACTGCAACGCTAAAGTCACATTCACAACTATAAATTCCATCTAAAACTTTTAAGCTTTTATAATCCTTCACGAGGTAATTCTAGAAAAACTTGTATATGCATGCAAACAAAGCTTTAGGATTTTTCAAAAGAATACAAGGTTGAAAGCAAGATAAAGTTCCAATAGTAAGGATAAAACAAAGGGCATATACTACTTTCATGTTCTAAAATGAAAATGTTCATGATAGATATAATCAAAAGCAGATTATAAAACTGAACAGAAAGACATTTGTTTTATTATCTATTTGAAGGAAGGAAAATCCCCAAAGGACATTCACCAATCTGTTGACTGTGGACTGGTGGGATTTCAGGGGACTTAATTTTTCATCTAAATTTCAATTTTGACATTAAGCACTTCTGCAACTACAACACTGCAAACCCAGTAAAGGAAACAAAAACCAGCTCCAGAAGTAAGGTAACACATATCCCATCACATGCATGGTATTATCTCAAGAGTGACCCATCCGATCTCGCAAAATAAGCGCATCAAATGATGGGGTCTTGGGTAGTGAGTAAAGTAAAATATAAAAAAAAAAATTAGTATTTGGCAAGAGCCTTGCTTGACATGAAACCCGGTGTAAGAATCCTGTATTCTACAGCTGAAGGTGTGCGCAATGCCCACCTTCAATTTGCTGTCCAAGCTACTGCAAATTTATTACTCCAAAATGAATGAGTGAATGAAAGGAGAGATGAAAATTTCTAGGTTATTAATTACAACGTTAACAAAGAAAAGTAAACATCTTTCATCATGAGCCAAAGGAAACCCTTAATTAATTAGCACTGCAGACAGTACTTTCAATCTGTGAACTGGACATTTTAGTACCATCAGAGGAAATAATTAAACACCCCTGTTTTGTCCTATGTATCATCAGTTAAAAACCACTTGAGACTAGATAACAAAGGGTACCTTTCACCCTCTTTGAAGAAGCCAAAAGAAGATGATCTTCAGGTAGGATGTGGGTAATGATACCAATAGCTCTTTCTGCATGAAATCTGCAATATAGATAGAGTCATGTCATTTTAAATACAATGTTTTTTAAGCATTTAAATATTACAATGGATGAAGAGGGTGAGGGGAGACGTTGGATGGTGTAAGAAATGACAAGGTAATAATAATTTATAAATTATCAAGGGTTCACGGGGGAGGGGAGGATGGGGAGGGGAAAAAATGAGTTGATACCAAGGGCTCAAGTAGAAAGGTGTTTTGAGAATGATGATGGCAACAAATGTACAAATGTGCTTGACACAACTGATGTATGTATGAATTGTGATAAGAGATGTATGAGCCCCTAATAAAATAAAAAATAAAATATTACAACATGTAATATTGACAGAAAGTGCTTCTAAAATTGTGATAAAGATTTGGCTTCCCAATTCTGGCTAGCTGACCTAGCTCTCATTCGTGCCATCAGAAATCCTACAAATAAACAGTACCTTTAAAATATAGCCAAATTAAGTAGAAAGCAAAAGTTTTGAGAATGATGATGGCAACAAATGTACAAATGTGCTTGACACAATAGATGTATGTATGGATTGTGGTAAGAGCTGTACGAGCCCCTGATAAAATAATTAAAATAAAACGAAAAAACAAAACAAAACAAAAAAACAACAACCAAAAAACAACACCCCCCCCCTCCCCTACCAGACTGCAAATTCTATCCGGGGCTCTCATCTGTATTACGCCAATAGCCTCCAATTGCCTTAATTCATCTATAGCCCATCATTACAAGGACAGAATTACCCACCTGAAAGCTAAATCAGATCCTATAATTCCAATGAGAGTAGATGACATAGGGCACCTCCTCACCTCGCTCAGAATAAAATCTCAAGTACGTACTACAGCCTTTAAGGCTTAATGTGACCTTTCATTTTGTTTCTGACCTCACTGTCTACCATCCTCAGAGCAACTTATTCCTTCCCTCCAGCAACAGAGGTCTTGCAGTTTCCTGAACATGCAAAACATGCCGTCACCTTAGAACCCTGTATTCATTGTTTCTTCTGGAATGCTCTTCTCCTGAAAAGCTACATGATTCCTTCCTCCTTGAACACACATTTCCAGACTAGTCTAGTCTACATAAAAGTTGCTAAAAAATTCACCTTCACTCCCTAAACATTTATCATTTGTTAGCCTTCTTTACAGCACACATTCTCAGCTGCCATGTTTATTTATTAATTTATGGGTTATCTCCCCAAATGGAAGTTACAAATCTATTTCATCTGCCACTAAGCTTTCTTACTTCTCTCTCATTACTCAAACTTGTCTTCCAATTCACCAATTTTCTATTTAGTACCATCTAAGCTGCTGTTTAATTTGTCCACTGAATTTTTAATTCCTATTACTACTTTTATTTCTGGCTATTCTATTTGTTTTCCATTTTTTCAATAGCTATAACACATGTAAAATTTTCCATTTTAAAGTTTATAGTTCATTGGTTTTTAGTAGTTTTGCACCCATCAACACAATTAATTTTAGAATATTTTCATGATACCCCACTTTCCCTGCCAAACAACAGCAAAATACAAACACTGTACCCATTAGGAATCACTCCACATTTCCTTCAGGCCCCGAGGTTCTAGACAACCACTTTTAAAATCCCTATAGATTTGCCCAGTCTGTACAATTTATATGAAACAGAGGACTGGTTTCCTTCACTTAGCGTAATATTTTCAAGATTCATCCAGGTTTTTCCACGTATCAATTATTTAATTTTTAAATCTGCCTTTCTTCTTCTTTGCTTTTTCTCACTCTCACTTCAAAATATTACTAATTCTTTCTTTTATATCAGGTTTGGAAACTTCTTTAAAGATCACCTTTGTGGTTGTAATTTTTCACGGTCAGTATATCTTAGCCATTATCTTTGGGTAATTTGTATGGTTTGAACTGAGATAGTTAATCCCCAAAGCTTTACATTTTCTTCTGCAAGGAAATTCAGGAAAAATGTAGCCTTAAAATTGCTTTATCTTGTTTTACTTAGTTTGGGGGTTCCTGCATGCCTGGTGACCGAACTCAATTGTGGTATAGGTATAGCTTCTTAGTTACAAATTGCCAAGAGGCATTCTTCTTTTTGAATTGTGGATTATCCAACCTGAGATGAACAAGGTACTTATCAGACCTTTCCTGGTGGGCATATATTTTCTTCTCTGACAATGTAGCCTCGATCTTGTTTTAATGTGAATGTTGTAATTCTAATTCAGTCTTCTGTTGATCAAAAGTCTTGTCTCCTAAAGACAAATTATTGTTCCTAATAATACAGGAACCTCTAAACTGTCTCACTACCCCAAAACATGAACCAGAGTCCACACCTACCCCTTTAGACTTTAGTGTCCATTATTGTCCTATGGGATTTTCTCCCTGTCTTATAAGCTCAACTACAACATTCTAAACAATACTGGTGTTTTACTCAACATTTCTTTTGTGTTTGGAGATATTTTCAGGAATTGAATCCTCTGTAATTATATGTAGCCAGAGGCTATTATGGCACTCAAAGAAAAAAATTAAAGGATAAGGTAAGTTATAATCTACATGAAGATATTTAGTAAGTCTCAATATTATATCACATAAAGTTTACATGAATGGCTTATGAATTGGTATATGATTTTAAATAACTTCAAGACATCCTACCATCAAAGCGCTAGGAAGACAAATTTCATTGCTAAAGTACATTAAGTAGTATTGTGCTCGGGGGAGACAAAAAACCCAGTTCATTTTTCCCTGAAAAGGTACGTGGAACTTACAGTGCATTGTCAAATTTCCCAGAACTATATTGGTGAACATAAGAAGAATAAGCCAAGTCTTCATGAGCCGTTGCTACATGGATATTTTTGCCACCAAACACTGACTGCCGAATATCAAGGGCTGCCTGAAATAGTCATGAAAATATTTGATAATGCTACAAATCTTTAAATAAAACACTAAAATAATTGAAATATATTCTATATGTACACTTACATGAGTTTTGAAAAATAAAAAGCCCAATGTATTTAAATCATAATAGAAAATGAAAGTCATTTATAAGGCGTGATTTGATGAAGGTTTAGTGGAATATAAAAGGCAATGGCTTAATAGCAAAAGTTATTCAAGTCTTAGGAATCATGCCAATTTTTCCTCTTTCTTCAGAAAAAAACTGCAAAATCAAGGACACTTTATCCAAGGCAATGCCATAGTTCATCATTCACCTGGAATGACTGAGTTAGGCCTAAATGGATTGCTATACAAAGGTAGCTATTATAATGACAACTGCTAAATCAACTATAAATGCAAGCAAACCTAAAATGGAAAATGTACTTTTAAACATAAAGTCCAGTAACTCTTCCAGTGGATAATTCTTTAATTCAATTTTCTAGTCATTACTTAGCTATAAAGATCTGCATCCACTTTATGAAGGAGCTTTAGAAGTTTGTTTGTATAGTATCCTTAATACATTATAATTAAACACAGGTCAGCAAGTCAATTGAGGTAGCAAGAAAAAAGGTGTAACCTTTAACATACCTGATAAATTGCAACAGATTGACATATATTATCTACATTGAGTAAGTAGAATCCATAATCTAACAGTGTATCAGAATATTTGGGGTGTTTGGATCCAAAGTGATCCCTATTTAAAAAGGAAACAAATAACTATTAGTACATAAAGTAGAAAGACTATTTGAAGTAGCATTTTTTATTAATAATCACCTACCGTGCCAAATAAACGGCATGTTTTATCAACTGTTCTGCTTTCTTAAATTCACGTTTTACCACACAAGCCTAGAGATAAAAAGATAAATTGTTACACAGCTCTCAAAACAGGTAATTTGCATAGTAAGTATAGATTATTTACTCAGACTATTATGGCCAAAAGGTTCTCTTTAGAATTACTTTCCTCCAAGTACTTGAAAAAGCCTATTATACACACACCTGTAGATACTCTAAAACAAAAGAGAAGGCTTGGACAGTCATGCCTAATACAAACATACGAAAACAAAGTTATCATACAAAGCTAATACACTCTCATTCCTCCGTTTTTAAAATATAGGGGCGTAGGGGGAAATCACAATGTTATTTTATAAGGTATTTGCATCTCAGTTCTATAATTATTTGCAACCATCTTTTGTAGCTTGTATCTAATAATTGTTAAGTATACAAAATTTCAAATTTTTTCCTTAAAATATATTAATGGATGAGGACAGGCAATTGTTTTAAAATTATAAACGTAAATTGCACATAGGAATGTAAACCTTAATTTTGCTGTATTTATATCAAATGTTTCATGTTTTGAAATAATTAAAAAGATAGTAAAAACCCTTTTACAACTCTGCATTATTTCTGCTGTTTCCTTGTGCTAAAAGGACTGAATTGCTACTTCCCTGAAATCTTGGCCTCTTCTCAATCGACAATCTTGACTGAAATTCCTGTTATCTCAGCCAGTAAACTGAAATATCAAAAACTTAGCAACCGGTGGGCAGAAATAGTATTTGAAAAGCACCCTAATGCTTTCAGGCCTCAGGGCACCATAGTAGTAATATTAACTACTACTCAATGGCCTAAAAGAGTTCAAGTATTTATGCACTGAACAAGATAATCTAGACAAAAATCAAAGAAGGACTGACCATCAGGTCAAGTATAGAAAGCTGCCAATCTGTGCATCTGCGATACTATGACTGAGATATAATAACAGGCTACCTGTCAAAAGAAAACACACACAGCTTTGGCATAAGGAATTTAGATCACTGTAAAGGCTTAAGAAAAACAAACTCAAGATAGAATAGCCCCGATACATTACTTTGACATTTATTTTTCTGTGAGCTGAAAGTGAACGGTTTTCTAAGTGAAAGAAAATTAAAGTCTGTAAGAGAATTCTTAGAAACTTAGATTTCTAAAACTGAACTATTTAGAAATGGATCTTGTTACTCTGTGGGAAAAAATGCAATAACGAGTTTGTTAAAGAATAGGCTAATTTTGAAAAACCTGATAAGCTCTAAAATTAATTTAAATTTATATTCACCTTAGAAGCTTGTCTTAAAACATCTACTACAACTTTGACAGGCAAGCCAGCTGTAATTTCTTTCATTGCTTCAATGCACCATTTATATGCCTTAAGGAGAAAAAAAATTAGAGGCAAAATTTTTTCTTGTTAAGCTTTCAAATATTTGATTAAGAACACACACCAAATGCTCATGTTAAAACTGAAAGGCTCTTGTTAAATATTTCAAAACTATCTCTTGTAACAATCAGAACTTGGGATTATGGGACATATATTCAGGAAATCAAAGGCAAGTTCTTTTCTGCCCAGAAGCATTTGCACATACTGCTCCCTCTGCCTTAAAATGCATTCCCACCTTTCTCCAACCTCTTAGCTCACCTAACCTAGACTAGGTTTTTCTGTATTTTCCCATACTTGCCCTACTGTGTTGTTAGGCTGTAGTTGAGTAGTTGTGACCCAGTGATTCCATGTGACAGGGTGGAACTGCTCATTGGATGGTTGGGGCTGTAGCCTGTATGGAAGTAAGCTCCAGGTCTCAGACTGCCAACTATTCAGTTACCAATTGAGCACTTAACCATTCTCGTCACCAGAGCTCTTCCTATAGCATTTCTATTTTAACTGCCTGTGTAGTTGAGTGTTTCTTCAGTCATCTCTTCTAAGCATTTCATGTACATGAGCACATTTAATTGACATACTATCCCTATGATTATGTGAGAAAGTGGCAGGCAGTATCACACTTGGGTATCAATGAGGAACAGGTGAAAATGCCCTTCCTCTTAGAATGCTTAATGAAAGAAAGGAAAATAGTATACAGTAAGTATTTTGGATATTAGTAACTACTACAAAGAAAGAGACAGACAGGTCATTGAAAACACAATGCCATCGAGGGCAGTCCCACTCACAGTGAACTTATAGACCTTACAGAGTAAAAATGCCCCAGAGCCCTTCCAAGGCTATTGTAACGGAAGCAAGCTATCCCATGTTCCTCCTGGGGAGCTGTTGGTGGATGATGAACCATCAACTTTTTGGGGTAGTAGCTATGTGATTAGTACCACCAGACTCCTGAAAGATCATGAGAAAGGGCCACTCACTCAAAGCTCACTGCCACAGCATCGATTCTAACATAGCAACCCTGTAGGACAGGTTGGAAGTGCCCTTGTGTATTTCCGACACTGGGATTTTTTATAGCAATTTCGAATTGCTGACTTGGCAGTTAGCAACCCAGTGCATAACCACAACTCCACCAGGGGTCCGGAGGGTCACTAAGAAGAGCATTTTTCAGAACGGGTGGTTGGCAATGCATCTGTACAAAGGAAGAGATTTAAAGCCATTGGTTGTGCACCTAAACAACAGCTAGCATCACAAAGAGTGATACAGACACAGCATGAGGCACAAAGAAAGGACTGTCAAGTCATGGATCCTCAAATTGACATTGTATTCCACCAAGCTACTGCCTGGGTCAAGGTTTCTCACCTGAAAAAGAGCCGAATGTGTAATAAAGCCCAACCCCATTTCCATCAAGTTGATTCTGACTCAGAGTGACCCTATCCACATAAGGGAGGTTTCAGAGGCAGTCCATCTTTATGAGCAATTGTTTCCTCTTTCTCCTGCAGAGGGGCTGGGAGGGTTGAACCACTGACCTTTTGGTTAGTAGGCCAATGTTTACCTGACAGAGCATACCAGGGCTCCTTAATACCTTGCTGAAAGTAGTCTTTGTATCTGTATCCTTTCTGCTACAATAAAACTGTAATAACTATAACAATTTTGACGTTCCCGAGGTGGCACAAATGGTTTGTGCTTGACTACCAATCCAATGGTTGGTTGGTGATCTGTACCACCCACGGGTACTATGGGACAAAAGATCTGGCAAACTGCTTCTGTGAAGATTACAGCAAAGAAAGCTCTATGGAACAGTTGTACTCTGAGACACATGGGAATGGAGTAGATTTGATGGCAACTCACAACAGTACGTAAAGCATTTTCCTGAGTTATGTGAGTTGCTCTGGTGAATAATCAAACCAAAGAAACTAGAGAAGACAGAAGGGAAGAAGTGAGAGGGGCCATGGGCTGCAAGTTTGCTGCCGGCATCTGAAGGTCTAGAGCAGACTTGAAAGTCTGGAGGACTGTGCCTATTTAATTTGTGAGATCTGACCAGCTTTAGGGCAGGGGTCCTCAAACTTCTTAAACAGGGGGCCAGGCCGTTCACTGTCCCTCAAACCCGTTGGAGGGCCAGACTACAGTTTAAAAAAAACTATGAACAAATTCCTATGCTCTAAGGAGCATACTGGCTGCACTTTTCCCAAGACAGAGAGGTTTGCCATTTTAGCAATTAATCACTTACAAACCTCCAAATCGAAGTGCAAAAAGTAACTGCTGGTTAAATTTCAGTTGCTCACTACAGAAAGAATGGAAACTTAAATAAAAGACACGTTTGCTCTGCTGAGTGGGTCTGACCTCAGATTAAGACGGATGGGCCTGGAGCTGGATATAGGTATAGAGGATAACAAGATATAAATTGCTCTAACAGATAGAAAATCGTGGAGTTCCAAAGGGCAGTAAAGATATTAGGGGATGAAATGATGAGAGTAGAACTAGAGATGGCTAAGTTCTTATGCAAAGAGAGAAAAGGTCCGTTGGGTGGCAAACGGTGTGTGCTTGCCTACTAACCTAGAGGTGAACCCACCATGAAAGCCTGGTAATGTTTCTGTAAAGAGTTATAATCAAGAAGACCCACACGTGGCCATCATGAGTCAGATTCTACTAAATGACACACTGCACAGATCTTATTTTGAAGTAAAAGAACAAAACGGGGCAAAAACACCCGGCGGGCCGGATAAATGTCCTCGGATGCGGCCCGCGGGCCGTAGTTTGAGGACGCCTGCTCTAGGGGTTAGGATCAAACAAAATACTCTATCTACAATTAGAAATAAAATTAAGAGTGGAAATGTATTGGAATTAAAGTCATACATTCAACCATGAGAATGAACTGCTCTTAGCAGCTGCAAAGACCAAGAGTGAGGTAGATAATAAACACAGAAATGATTCTGTCATCTGTGTCACATAAACACCACCGTACAATTATTCTAGAATCTCTGGTTTCCTTCTAATTGCAATTTTCCTTTAAGATGGAATTCAGGGTTGCTATGTGTCATAACTGGCTTAAGGGCAATGGATTTGATATATAAATGTACATTTATCTTCATGGAACAAAAAACTAGGAAAATCAAGATAAGGATAATTTAAAATAGGAAAACTAATGACAACTTTCTGACAGTGTGAAATAATTAGATTCTTCCACTAATAAACAATCTAAGTACCCACAGAGGATTTCCCAACTATGGGCTTATTAACACCAAAGCATTAATTTAATAGTGTAAAACTAGAATTGAAGCTATCTTTTAGTGTGAGGCAGGGGAAGGAGCAAAGTAATGCAATATAATATACATAAAACTTAGCTCCCCACTAAAAGTCCTGAGAGTCCAACTAGAGCTTCATTTTATCTATTTAATTATTTACATTTTAAATAGAACACAATCATTAAAGGTTCATTTGACCAAGCAAGCCCATTAAAACAATTTAGGTAGAGATCTATTTGCTTAAAAAAACCAGTCTTTAAGTTTTACATGTCTGAGAGGGCTTCAAAAGTTCATGAAATTAAAAAAAAAAAAAATCAATCGCTTGGAATACTTCTGTTAAACCTTATTCAACTACAATTGTGTATTGCTGGAAGACTAAATTGTGAAAATGACATTTATTGCACAAATAGATGATTATTTTACTCATCATCCTGTTTTACAGGTTCATATTGTCACAACGAAATTCACTTCAAAACACTCACTCACGTGAACGATTCAATGTATGATCTCTAAACTATGTGCTAATAAGACTGCTGAAAACCTAAACCACTCACCTCATCATAGTGACTTTTTGCAAACAGGAGTGCACACAATTCCCCATAGAGTGCGGCTTTATTTGCTTGTTGGCCATGTGTTGACAATTTATCCATAAACGTCTGAGCTAACTTAAACGTTTCTTCACCTAAATGATATTTGCAGTTTCCGTTCCGCACATGAAGCAACCTGTAAAAACGGAAATATTATTCTTCTACTTTTACACTGCTAACATATGATACTGAGAGACTCTAACCAGACACAAGAAATGGAGCAATGCTCCTGACTCGGCCGGGGACTGGCTAATGCCCATGAACGAAAGGCTCTTCCCAGAAAGCTTTCCATGATTAATTTCACCTAACCTTGATTCCTTACCCTTTCTACTTTGTGTACTCAGTACAAGCTACAGCTAAAGTAACAGCATTTGTTTTCTGTTGCAAACCCCAAAGTAATATAGTTTCATAGATAATTTGGGAAATAAGACCCCATATGTGGAGGCATGGATAAATAACAAACTCTGATACAGACACCCAATGGAAGATTATACATCCTGAAAAAAGAATGACGAGCCTGTCAAACACGTCATAACCTGGGCAAGATCAGAAGAAATTATGCTCAGCAAAGTTAGTCAATCTCATAAAAATAAGCATTTCATGACACCATTATGAGAGAGGAAAAATTTGTTTCAAACTAAAGGAAAAGATTTTGAAGACTGATGAGTGAGGAGAGGGAGAGCCAGAGCTAAAGGGGGTGGGCTGGAAAAGAGCAAGAACAAACTACACATAGGTGGGGTTTACTAGAATACCATCACAGCTCTGGTACAACCGGCTGTGCAACTACTTATAGTATGCTTTTCTTTGTATGTGTTATATTCCACAAATAAAAGGGGAATAAATAAGCAGAAACAGAGAAGGGCCACAGCCTTAAAAACCCTCCAACTACAAGGCTGGCCCCAATCAAAACCAAACTGACCCCCTATCCAGAAGTTGTGCTACAAAGGACAATAGTAAGCCTACAGATTGGGGAGAGGGGCCAATATGCCACAACTACATGGAAGCAAACCAAGAAGCAAAAGAGAGAGAGCAACGGTCTAGACCCCCTATCGGCACACTAAGTCTGGAGGACGACGTTCCTGCATGGAGAGAGGACTGTAGGACCAACAACAGCTCAATACATGATGTCCCCTCACTGGAGCACACCCAGACACAGGACAATACTGGGGACACATGGTGGCAACAAAGCCCTTGAGGAGCCCCCCAAGTAGACTTCAGGCCAGGAGGGGCAGCTCCCGGAATTCCCCCAGGTCAGTGGATAGATCTGGATTATGCATTTTTTGGTTAGTTATTATCTTTTTTTCCTTTTATTCAATTTTTGGTTTGGTCTCTGTTATTGTTGGTTTGCCTACTTATATTAGATAGGCATGGAAAGCAAGCTCAAGGAGAAAGCAACTGAACTGATGGTTCCAGAGCGATTTGGGGGGAGGGGCTGGAGGAACGGGGCAGGGAGCAAACAATGCCAAAGACAGGAACAAGTAGGGAATTAAAATCAACAACAAGAAAGATGTAGAGACCTGGAGATGTCAGAGCAACAACAATGTAGCTGAGAGGAATAACTAAGAGGCAGAAGGGCGAGTGTGATGGTGGGGCAGGAGAAAGGTAAAAAGAAACAGGAAAGATCGAGGAAGAAAAGCTATGGATAGAGTATAAGCATAGGTGTGTACACATATAAATACATTACATAAAAATAGAGGTATTGGCCTATGTACATATATTTATATGGCAATACCCTGAGGTATTGGACAGACTTTGGGCCTCTCCACATGCCCTCCCTCAATGCAAGAACACTTTGTTCTAACAACCTGGCATTCTGTGATGCTCACCCTCATGTTCCCTATGCAAATATGAAGAAAGCTGATGGTGCCTGGCTATCAAAAGATAGTGTCTGTGGTCTTAAAGGCTTGAAATTAAACAAGCAGTTATCTAGCAGAGGAGCAACAAGCCCACATGGAAGAAGTACACTAGCCTGTGCGATCATGAGGTGACGATAGAATCAGATAACAGGCATCAGAAGACTCAAAACACACGAACAAATAAAAAAACACATTGTTGATAACGATGTGGGTTGGAGCAGAGACCCAAAATCCATTGGAGACAAGGGGACATCTCCTCACAGAAGGGTCACAAGGACGGGATGAGTCAACCAGGGCGCAGTATAGCCCTGATGAAAGACACAATATTCCTCTGGTGCCTTGAGGCTTCCTCATCCCTACTATCATGACCTCAGTCTTGCCTTTCACTGTGGGCTAGACTGGATCATGTGCACAGGTAAAAGTAAGAGAATCCAGGAACAGAAATGGGAGTAGCACTATCAAGAAGGTAGGGGGAAGGTGGGGAGGAGAGGGGGAAGGGGGACCCAATCACAATGACTGACACATAACCCCACCCTCCCCAGGTGGACGAACAACAGAAACCATGTGGGGATGAGAGATAGCCGTCAGAGTTAAGATATGAAAATAAGAATAATTTATAACTAACCACGGGGTCACGAGGGTAGGTGGGGAGGGAAAATAGAGGAGCTGATGCTAAGGGCTCAATAGAAAGTGTTTAGAAAATAATGATGGCAACATATGCACAAATATGCTTGCTACAACTGATGTATGGATTTTTATAAGGGCTCTAAGAACCCCCAGTAAAATGATCTTTTATTTAAAAAAAAAAAAAAACCCTCCAGATTTCTTATGCATTTGATGGCTTTCTGTCCAGTAAGACAAGTTCACTACACTTTTATAACTTTCATCCTCTATGATGGAAAATACAAAGTTCTTTACACAAAGTAATTGTACAGCTATGCTGACTAAAATGCTCCAGGTCAGAATGCATTCTAGACAGTAACAGATTGTATATCCCCTAAGCCACAGTACTGGATATACATGTATAATGTTGGCTTGAACATTCTGTCCATGTACCAGGCTAATACAACTTTCTCAAAGTGCTTGGTCCCAGGAGGAATAAAAGCAAGGAAACAAGTATGAAGAAGTTAGGAAGCACTCTTCAGGAATATGAAAATCATGTTGTTCTTGCGGCCAGGTGCCTTAGAGGGCGTTCTGACTCATAGAGACTCTACATACACAGAACAAAACACTGCCAGTCTTGCGCCACCTTCATAACTCTTCTTATTTTTGAGCCCCGTGCTACAGCCACTGGGTCAATCTATCTTGTCAAGGGTCCTCCTGATTTTCACTGTCCCTCTACTTTAGCAAGGATGATGTCCTTCTTCAGGGACTGGGGTCTCTCCTGAGTAATACTTAAATTTCCTTTTTCTCTATATCTAAAAATCCTGAGAAATCAATAACCCCAAATGAGAACAATGAAATAATCTTCTAATGTCTGTTATCCTTTTGTAAGAGTGGAGGGTGGTAGTGGGATAGAACAACTTCAAACGAACCAGGACTTCTCAGTAAAGCGGTAAATACAATACAATGCCAGAGTATATTCTTCTCATAGTCATTATATAGTAAACTGCCTTTAAAAAAGCCTAGAGCCATCAAGCAAAACAATCCAGGACCAAGGCTAATCCAAAATTTTCAATAGAGAATGCTTCCTATTACCAAATTCTAAATCTAAAGTTGTTAAAAAACAGTAATTTATCATGCCACACTAGAATAATGAGTTGACTGAATCTTGTTTTTAACTTTCTTTGTTTTTTATTTTGAACATTTTATGATGGTTTAGATGAAAGTTTACCAAGCAAAGGGTTTTACCATTTCACAATTGATATATTTTGTTTTGTGACATTAGTTGAAATCCCCTCAATTTTCAACAGCAATGGTTCTTCTTCCCTTAGGCCATTTTCCAATCACTCATCTTTCCTGCCTCTGACCTTTGTTTTTGGGCAAACTATATTCTTTTCTTTTTTAATCATTTTATTGGAGGCTCATAAAACCCTTATCACAATCCATACATACATCAATTGTATATAGCACATTTGTACATTCGCTACCCTCATCATTTTCAAAACATTTGCTCTCCACGTAAGCCCCTGGCATTAGCTCATTTTTTTCCCCCTCCCTCCCCGCTGTCCCCTCCCTCCCACATGAACCCTTGATAATTTATAAATTATTATTTTGTCATATCTTATACTGTCCGACGTTTCCCTTCACCCACTTTTCTGTTGTTCATCCCCCATATATGTAGATACTTATAATCGGCTCCCCCTCTCTACCATACCCTCCATCCACCCTCCCGGTATCGCCACTCTCACCACTGGTCCCAAAGGGATCATCTGTCCTTGATTCCCTATGTTTCCAGTTCCTATCTGTACCAGTGTAGATCCTCTAGCCAGATTTGTATGGTAGAATTGGGATCATGATAGGGGGGAGGGGGGTGGGGGGAGGGCACGGTGGAAGCATTTAAGAACTAAAGGAAAGTTGTATGCTTCATCGTTGCTACACTGCACCCTGACTGGCTCATCTCCTCCCCGCAACCCCTCCACAAGGAGGCATCCAGTTGCTTACATTCACAATGTTATGACTTTTTGTTCTGATGATGCCTGATACCTCATCCCTTCGACACCTCGTGATCACACATGCTGGTGTGCTTCTTCCATGTGAGCTTTGTTGCTTCTGGGCTATATGGCCGCTTGTTTACCTTCTAACCTTTAAGACCCCGGACACTCTATCTTTTGATAGCCTGACACCATCAGTTTTCTTCACATTTGCCTACGCACCCACTTCGTCTTTAGCAACCATGTCGGGGAAGGTGAGCATCATGGAATGCCAGTTTAATAGAACAAAGTATTCTTGAATTGAGGGAGTACTTGAGTAGAGGCCCAATGTCTATCTGCTACCTTAATACTAAACCTATAAATATATACACATAGATCTATTTCCCCACCCTCATAAATATATTTACATATGTACATACCTTTATTTAAACCTCTATAAATGCCCCTTGCCTCCTAGCTCTTTCCTCTATTTCCTTCTACTTTCCTCTTGTCCCACTATCATGTTCAACCTTCATTTGGGTTACAGTAATTCCTCTCAGTTACATAACCCTTGTTCACGCCCTATCAGGCCTCCCACACCGTCCTAACACCGATATGGATCACTTGTTATTCCCTTGTCCCTGGCTTTGTTAACACCACTACCTTTCCCCCCACCTCCCCCACGCCGGCGGTCACATTGTTTTCTCCTCCAGATTGTTCATCCACCCTGTCTTATTTAGACAGACCTGCGGAGATACTAACATGCACAAAAACAAGACAGTGCAAAATCAAGCAACAAAAGAAAACAAACCTACAAGCCAATGACAAAACAAAACAAACAAAAAAACCCAACCCAACCCAACAACAAAAAAAGAAAAGCTTGTAGTTGGTTGAAGGACTGTTTGTTGGCCTTTAGGAGTGTTTTCCAGTTGAGTCTAATGGGGTGCCAAGACCTGGCCAAAGTCTATTTTTGGCATTCCCTGGGGACTTCGTTGCTCTGTTCCCTTTGCTGTTCTGTTGCACGCCCCACCACATGCAAACTACATTCTTAAGCAAAAATTAAGGGAATAGGATGGTGTTTTAGTGTATAAATGCGAAAGCAAGTCTACTGAGACACCATTTGTTCTATTGATGTAGACAAAAACTGGTAGTTTGAAATAACCTGTAAGTCAATGGAAAACAAACCACACAAGAAAATAACTGAAACAGAAAAAGACCAAGTACAAACCAAATAATGGTAATTCATAAGATAAAGTTTTGAGAAATTCCTAGTCAACACCCAATGTATTATGTGCTAGTCATTTATGAAGGAATAAGCGATGTAAGGATGAACAGGACAGAGTCTTTTTGCTTATAAGGCACTTAAATTCTACTAGTGAGAAATGTGTTTAAACAATTTTATTTAAAGGTAAATACTATAAAGGTTGCAAAAATAGGCAATGTAATCAAGAGGGTTTTTTGTGGGGAGGGTGAGGTATGTTTAGGACGGACAAGAAGAACTATTTTGAGGAGATAACATTGAGTTGACATCTAATTGATGAAGAAGCAGTCACAAGGAAAAGGAAACAGAAGGAACAAAAACAAAAACTGAAAGTAAACTCACTGCCATCCCGGTCATTCTGGCTCACAGGGACCCTATGAGACAGCAGAACTGCCCTATGGGTTTTCAAGACTGTACTCTTTACGAGAGTAGAAAGCCTCTTCTTTCTTCTGCAGAGCAGTATCAAACTGTGGTCAGCAGTCCAACACATAACCCACTACGCCACCAGGGCTCCTTCAGAAGCAACGGCAAGTAGAAAGACTAAGAAGGGAGAAAATCTCGTATACACAAAGAAAAAAGGAGACCAATGTGTGTAGAGTGTAGTAAATTTTTAAAAATTACATAGAGATGAGACTAGAGAAATAAGCAAGATGGTAAGTTGTTTTGATTTTAACAAGTAAAGTGATCTAATTTGTGCTCTAGAACAGTATTTTCTAGAGTGAGTAATACAGTCCCTGGGGGGGAGGGGGCGCGCATTGGACAGATCCATGATGGCTGCAAATGCAGATACCTATACTTTAGCATGAATTAACAAAAGTTTCTAATTGCTAGGGGGCACTAAATATATTTTTCCTTTTCTGAAAAGAGGGTGGGGGCAGTAGTAATACTAAGTTTGAGGATGTTTGTGCTAGAACAACACTGTCCACTAGAACTTTCAGAAATGTTCTACATGTATTTTAAATGTGACAAGTCTGAGTGAAGACTGATTTTTAATTCAATGCATTTGAATAGTTATATATGGTTAATGACTACAGCATTAAGCAATGCACTTCTATAAAGATTACGATGGCAGTAGAATGTGGAGTAGACAGAGCACAGTCAAGAATGAAAAGAAAGCAATCAGGAAAAAGATCTTACAATCATCCAAAGGGAAAATTTCTTGAGGGGGACAGAAAGTATGGCATTACTAATACAAATTTAATAGTTATCAAAGAGGGTCACAGATTGAAAGAAAAAAGATCACGCAGGGAGTCTAAAGTTAGAAAATGAAAAGAACAGTGCTCCCTTCTCATTTCCACAATTCTAAGAATTACATTTCTAACTATGTACATTTTCATTTAGCTTCATGGTAGATTTTTCCCATGATACTAAAAAAATAATAATTGGTATATAATGAAATAGCAACTTAAACGTATTATGCCAGAAAGGCATGGCTTGATATTTTCTTCAGTCCCTGCTAGTTAACTATTGAAAATAAAGGGCAAACTGAACACACGGAGACTCTCCAGAGTTTGCCTGTCCATCTGGGCTGACATTAAAGCAGGATGCAGAATCCAAGATATTTTTGGCCTAAAAGAGGTTCTAATTTTGTCTCAATACCCAGTCTAGTGAAAAGGTAGCCTTTCAAGGTTCTCCAAATGTGGCTCTGCCATGCAAACAAAACATTTATTATAGCAACATTAAAATGTCTGTTTGGTCAAGAGGTGTTATTATAAAAGCAAATAGCATTTGATTGGTTAAACTCTTTACTATTTGAAACGGAAATTCAAATATACACAGCATTAGTTTCTGGAAATTATAAGAATGAACACAGTGACTGAACAGATTCTTATCAAACACATGACAAAACTAAAACACATTAAAAGAAAACCTAGAGGAAAATGACCTCTTGCCTTCTTACAAGCGTCTTTACTACGATTTTGAAAATCAAGATGGGAAAGTATTTAAAACAAAGACTGAGAAAACAACGGGACTGACAGTTCCGGGGGGACATGGGAGAGGGGGAGGAGGGG
>NW_022111358.1:12950376-12995714 GCF_000313985.2 Echinops telfairi
ATGGAGAGAAAATGTTTTGAGAAACGATGTACAAATGCACTTTACACAATTGATGTGTGTATGGATTGGGATAACAGTTGTATGAGCCCCAAATAAAATGATTTTTTTAAAAGAAAAAACAAAAAACAAAGACTGGTATGCTTTCAGTTCTACACGAGGAGTAGAGCATGTGGTTGGCTCCCTAACCAACAGTCATTCTCACCTTCTCAGCTTGCTAGCAGAGCCCTGATTTTGCTCATTAAAAAACGTTTTATTATTAACTGGGTGAAAATTTAGTTATCCATTTTCCATCCAGTGATTCATACACATTTTATTCCATGCCACTGGCTACAATTCCTGCAATGTAACATGAATTCCACTTCTAACCTTGTAATTCTTTTCCTCCTCCTTTCCTAGCTCTATCTGTCTTCTGAATGTTGTCTTCAGACAAATGCTTCCCTTTTGAGTTCAAATGGTTGATCTATGGAGCGCTTACTATACCTTATATATTGTCTATTGTTTGGCTGAAAACTGAGGGGTGGGAGTGTACGGCAAGTTTAGTTCCAGAAACGAAGGATGACTAAGGACCATTGTCTCAAGGATTCCATTAGTCTCTATATGATCAGTCAGCCTGGTCTTCCTTATGACTGTGAATTTTCTCCCACTCTATACAGGACCTTCTAGAGTTGAACGTAGTGGCAGCCAGGCACCATCTAATTCTAGTCTAAAAGTCATGGAGGCTGAGGTTCACACATCATTAGTCCTTTGGGTTGTTTCCATGCATCATTTCTTTGCTCCAGAAGGGGAGAGGCCAATAGCTGCTCCTTAAATGGCACTGCCTACTTTTCTATACATGTCAGGAGTAAATAAAGATTAATTGAATTTTAAGTCAATCATTCCTCCTTCTAGGGGCTGATTTAGAGTTCATCCAGGTTAGTCAGTTTGGTAGTTTCTGGGAAAGGTTCCCTTGACTCTAAATAATGTTGCTTGGGAAGGGAGTCTTTCTTCGGCAGCACCTTATGGAATCTGGGTGTGATGTCTCACACAATAGCAGTAATCTTATAACCAAAGACAAAACCAGCACATAGAAACTAGAAGAGTAGAAAGATATAAGGAATTTTGTTTCTTGTTAAGCTCTATTAAATGCTCACATAGATAGCTCCAATGTTGTTTGATATATACATAGGTTTAAGACTATTATCCTAAGTGATCTATTTCTTCTATTATTAATATTACCTACATATCAAATGATAGTTTTTATCATAAATTTTGCTTTATTAGTAGTATTATCGTTTTGTGGTATGCTTTCTGCTCACAATATCTAGCTAGCTTTTAATCCTCTTACTAGTCTCAATTTTTAGAGAGGAATGAATTTAGCTAGTTAACTTGTATAATGATGGTTTCATATCTTTTGGTCTGAATTTTCATTCATCATAATTAGTTTCCTCTGGTCTATTTCCTAAAACTTTGGTTGGGTTGTTAGTCTTTTTTTTAAAAAAAATTATTGTGGAATAGAAGATCATCAGTCAGACACTAAACAGTTCACATACATTGTGTTTCCTCTTCCACTGCAATCCCTTCAACGCACATCACTCATCTTACACGTCCGTGTTTCCTGTTTCTTTTAAAAAACTCATTTTATTGGGGGGCTCATACGATTTTTTTTGCTATTCTTAAAAAAAAAAATCATTTTATTGGGTGCTCATACAACTCTCGTGTTTCCTGTGTCTGTTCCTCCTCCTTTCCTAACCCTCTGAATTCTGTCCTTGGGGAAATGTTTCCAGTCACGCTTCCCACAACCCCCACCACTAATGTTTAAGTTTCATCACACTGCCATCCTACAAAATCCTAGCATTGTGCTGAGGTACCATTTAAAAATTTATATGTAAACCACCTTTTGTTAATACTCAAAACAAAATTTCTGCCACAAAATCAATTCCAATGCATAGGGACCTTGTAGTGCAGAGCAGAGAGCTGCTCCAAAGTGTTTCTGAGATTGTAAGTCTTCATGAACTCAGACAGCCTCATCTTTCTCCTGCAGAGCAGACGGTAGGCTGGAACCTAAACCTGGTGGTTAGCAGTCAGTGCTTAGGCACTCACATTATATATTTAGAAAATTGCTATTCCCCTCATAATTTATAAAACTTTATTCAAACTGTTCACATGCATATTAATCTCTATCATCTCTTTCACTACCGCTACTTTTTAATTCTAAGTTTTTTAATGTAAAAAACAGGTTTGGAGAGAGAGGGAGGGAGGGAGGGTGGCAAAAAAACAAAACAAAAAAAAACAGGTTTGAAAATCATTAATTTTTGAGTCTGTGTATAATGCCACCAGAAATTTTAACCAAAGTTCCTAGCAACCACTTGTAAAGTATTAGGGCTGTCAGGCAATTCCTAGAGAGCAGACATCCAGAAATCTCTACAACAATGCCACTTTATAACAATGCCTTTCAGGGTATTCTTTTAAAGACTTAATAAGGAAAGACCTGTAGCACTTACAACTATAAAGTCATGACAGCCAGAAAAAGTCTATCTTTGTTAAATTTCGCTACTTCCTTAAAAACAAAATTAAGCAAGGTGATCTCTGTAAGTATCCTCATATGATCTGCTTCAGGCTAACATTTCTCCATACTGTTATTTAAAATCTAGTAACCCTGGTGGTATATGGGTTATGAGTTGGACTGTGATCCACAAGGTCAGCAGCTGGAAATCACTAGCAGGTCCTCAGGAGAAGGACTGGGCTTATAAAGAATAGTCTCAGAAATGCACAGGGACATTTTTATACTGTCCTTTGGGTCCCTATTAATTGGTATCAACTCGATGTCAGTGAATTTTTGTTCTTGTTATTTAAAAATTTCCCTTTCGAGGTTAAGGGGGAAGGTAGGGGGAAGAGGGAGGAACAATGAGCAGCGCATACCCTCCCAACCCCCAGGGGGACGAACAACAGAAATATTGGGGGAAGGGAGACAGGGATTGGTCTATGATATGAAAATAATAAAAAGTTAGAATTTATCAAGGGGTCACAAGGGTGGAAAGGGGGTAGGAAGGGAAAAAAGCCACCTAGGGTTCAAATACAAAGTAAATGATTTTAGAAAATGATGATGGCAACATATGCACAAATGTGCTTGATACAATTGATGTACAGTATAGATTGTTATAAAGAGCAGTTAAGAGCCCCCAATAAAAATATCTCCAAAAAAAATGTTTTCCCTTTCATGTAGTTTGGAAAATAATCCTTATGTTATTACAAAAATAAAATAGAATGTTATTACAAATTGTCAGTTTACAAAACGGGTGCATAAGCAAATGTGGTGAAGAAAGCTGGTGGTGCCTGGCTATCAAAAGATATGGCGTCTGGGGTCTTAAAGGCTTGAAGGTAAACAAACTGACATCTAGCAGGGAAATAACAGCCCACATGGAAGAAGCATCACCAGTGTGCTCATGAGGTCCACAGGAAGATCTTAAGTTCAAAAAACACACAATCTAATCAATATGAAGGAGATTGGATATAGAGGAGAGCCAAAGTCCACCAGGAGGCAATCGGACAGTCCCTCTCAGAAAGGCTACATGGAATGGATGATAAATCCAGGGTGTGACATGGCAGTGATGAACTACACAGCTATCCTCTAGTTCAGTGGTTCTCAACCTTCCTATTGCCACGGCCCATTAATATAGTTCCTCATGCTGTGGTGACCCCCAACCATAAAATTATTTTCGTTTCTACTTCATAACTGTAATTTTGCTACTGTTATGAATTGTAATATAAATATCTGATACGCAGGATGCATTTTCATTGTTGCAAATTGAACATAATTAAAGCACAGTGATTAATCACAAAAACAATATGTAGGGTAATTATATATTGTGAAATATTTATTTCTAACTACAAATAAATGAAATTTTGTCTTGAAGCATGGTATAGCATGGGTAACAGTCTTCACACTGGGTACTCATGAGTCGGTGGACCTGCATGTGGGTGGACTCGCCTGGAGAGGGATAAAGGAAAAGTGTCTTGGTTCCTAAGACCATCAGAAATATATGTTTTCCAATGGTCTTAGGCAACCCCTGTGAAAGGGTCATTCAACCCCCAAAGGGGTTGCGACCCACAGGTTGAAAACCGTTGGCCTAAGGCTCAAGGTTCTCTTTTAAATCCAACTGAAGTCTTTCTCCTCCATCCCCAGTTAAGGCATTCCTTTACCATTAAAAAAACCACAAAGATTATCTATTTAAGTGGTATCTGCATATAGTTGAAATAAAAAAGGGTGGGTAGGTAGTAGCAGAAAAGGGTTTAAAATAAAATAACAGCCTGCTCTTCACAAAGATAATCTCTGCTTTCTTTTCTAAAGATCTCAAGAGAACTTTTGACCTTAAATAACCATACTCACACAAGTTGTTCTATTCCAGAGAAAATGTGCAAAGAGGTTAAGAACATGCTTTCTGGTGACACAATGGTTAAACACTTGGCTGCTGGCCAAAAAGTTAGTAATTCAAACCCACCAGCTGATCTGTGGGAGAAAAATGCACACAAAGTATAGCCAATGAAACCTTATGAAGTAGTTCTACTCTGCCCTATAAGGTCATTATGAGTTGGAACCAACTCTATGAGACACAATAACTAATATATTAATAATAGTTCCTTTTTCTGGGCAATAGGTATAGGTAGTACTTAGTTTCATCCTCATACTCTCATATATTTTCTAAATTTATTTTGCAATAGATATGTAAGAGCAGAAAAGCCAAGCTATTAAAACAGAACAAGGGTAAAGGGAAACAGGCAGATTCCCACAGGGATACAAGGACTGAAAAATGGTATCAGGTTTAACTACAGAAATGCCAAGAAAGTTCTCAGACATTCACTCTAAAATATTTCAATGCCAGTCTCTTAGCAAAAACTAGCTTTGTGGTATTATATTAAAAAAACATTCTTACATTCGCAGCATCAGGTTCAAAGCCCTGAAACCAGCCCAAGAATTTCATGAGTATCTACTCAAAAAAAAAAAAAAATTCCAATTCATTTAAACACATGGCCAATGAAGCCATTAAATTTCCTTCAGTCTTAAGGAAAGTTAAATCAGAAAAATTTAATTTTTTAAAAACAATAATGGAGAGAACAAAATGATATATAATAAATATACCTATTATTGGTGACCAAGAATTTGGCAAGTACAATCATGAAAAGACAAATCTTACTGTGAATTTCCAAGCTTACAGGTACTGTTCTCTGAAATCAAGAAGCCCCCAGCCTCAAAGTGGCTGTACATCAACCGGCAGGACCTGGACCAATGCTGGGATACTGTCTGCTACCAGTTCACACCTGAGACAAGCCCATTAATAACTTCCCCATGATCAGGAGGCACTACTTCCATAACCAGCTATTCAAAAAAGCGTAGACTTCCACTTTGGTTTCTGCATTCCCAGCAAGTACACCTGTCAGCACATCTAAGATTTGACGCGCCCCGCCCCCCCATCTCAGAAGAACAGATTAGTAAGATGACCCATCACCTATAGTAAACGCAGTCTGATAGCTTCTACCTGGTGATGCACGACAAAGCTATTCCTACAGCTGGATGCCCTAACCACGCCTCTGGAACCCAGAGCCTCTGCCGTTGTGGTGGTGGGGGTGGGTGGGTGGGGCGGTGGGGGTGGGTGGGTGGCGCTCCAGGGCCCCATTCCCTGAGAACAGGGAGCCTCAGTCCCAGCTTCATGAAGCCCAAGAGGCCTGGTACCTGGGGTGGGGGTCTGTTAACTTCCATATCCAGGAAGGGCTCCTGTGAGAAGCACAGCCAGGTCTTTTGGACAGCCTCTCTGCCCCTCTCGGACCCAACTTTCAGAACAGTGTTCCCTACCCAGGCAGTGACTGGGCCAGAGCAGGGAGTCCTGTCCCCTGTCTGTCACCTCAGAGCTCCTTGGTGGAGTCTGACCATCAAACTTCACAAGAGTCTGGTGCTTGGCTCCAGTTGCCACCATCTAGTGCTTGAGACACTGCAGTGTGGAGAGAGCACCAGTCCAGTTTGTCTGTGTAGGAGCTGGAGCAACTGTATATAGTTTTCAATAAACTCTTTCTCCTTTTTAGTAAATGGAGGATAAATGATTATATGTTGAATAAATAAATAAGCTCTATGACAAAGGAAATGATATTAAAGATAATGATATCTGGTTTGTAACACATCCAAGTTAACATGTCTGTGATAGGTTAACTATATTTTGGGGATAGGAGGCAAAAGGGCAGGCTAGTAAAATGGTGCTATATGAATACCATTAGACTCAAATGCTGGAGCAGACTTATTGTAGTTGGAGTCTGCTCCAATTCTTGGTAACCGGTGTATAATAAATCAAACTGCTGCCGAGTCCTGAGCCATCTTCACCATCCTCGCTAGGTTTGTGCCTATTGCTGAGGCGATTGTGTCCATTCTTATCGAGACTCCCCCCTCGTGTCTGTTGGGCCTCCACTAGCAACTGGTCTTTACTGCTAACAGCTCCAAAGTAAGCAAGAAGTTCTGCTATCCTCGACTGTTAAGGAGCATTCTGGCTATATTTCTTCCAGGAGGTATTTGTTAGTTCTTCTGGCAGTCCATGGTATATTCAAAATTCTTTTCCATCACCTTTACAATTCAAATGCATCAACAGTTCTGTCTTCTTTTATTATCACTGTCCATTTTTCCATATACGTATGACATGATTGCTCGGGTCAGGCACGTTTTAGACATCAAAGTGGCAACTTGGCTCAGTAGTACTTTAAAGGACTCTTTGGTAGCAGATTTTCCCAATGTGCTATGTCATTTGGGTTACTGACTGCTGCTTCTGTGGATACTTAGAAGAATCCAAACTATAAAACCCAAGTACTATTACAGCATATAGTTGTAGGATATGTTCCAACTCACCTCACACAGCATTCGACTGCACGAAACCAATGAAGCATCTCATCATGTATGGTACACAACTGATAGCAGGAGAGAAAAACTTTCTCAGCATCACTGTACCAGCCTGCATCTGAAAGGAAGCCACCTGAAGAAAACGAGACATCATTAACTTCCCGTAAATCAATATACCACTTGAAATGATAGGCATAGTTACAGTGTATATTACCTAAATTTGAGAAATACTATTAAAATCTTAGCTCAAAGCTATATTCCAACAACTCTAAACTTTCATCTTTACGGGTACTCAAATTCTCCACCTTTCTTCATCCAATCCCAAAGAAGATAAAGGAATCTAATTAAACATAATCATATGATCTTGTTAGTATAGCAGCACAACAGTGAATTTATAGATGAGTGATATTTACTCATCTCATATTTTAACAAGAAATTTAACTGCTGTCCTCCAACAGTGCCAGAGACATAATTTCCTCAGAATATTGTCCTTCTTTTTTGAGGAATGAGGATCTTAACTCCTAATAATGGCTAAAATTTCATGCATTTTTACTACATTGTACATGCCGTGCATGTGGCAACTACTCCACACAAATTAATCACCTCATTTAACTTTCACAACACACATTCAACTTAAGGAATACATGTACTGAATAGATTAAGACTTGAGGCACAGAGAAACTAAAGCTTACTAGCTAGTACGTGGTCAAATGTGAATCCATACACTCTGACCTCAGAGCATAACCCCGTAATACTATGTTATCAATTATGAAGGACATTTTCAGGATGAGCTACTATAAGCAGCAAGTATTACATTGGGTTTCTTAAATTCTAAAATACATTTTTACTATTTAAATATTTCTGAAGTTATACAATATCCTTAAATTGATGGTGTCTTACAATGATAATAGCATTTTTTGTCTTTCCTGGTAACACCAAAAAATACGGTGTATCTTACAATATATATGTCTGAGTCTGTAACAATGTTACATGATGTTCAGATATAAATTTTGCTTAATTAGTTATATGTAATCAAATGAATATTATTTTGTCAAGGAAAGAACTGTGCTTTAGAATATTTGAGGATCCTCACCTAGTAACTGAGATTATGATACATATTTACAATATATTCTAACTCATTCGATCCTAATGCATTTTGTGCTGTTATTAGGCCCTTAGCGCTCAGCTTCAAATCCACCCTTTTAAATGGTTTTATGATACCATAACTAGAATTCTGAAAACCCCGTTTCTAACATCTGCTGCTGGATTTTGCCAATAAGTGCCAATAAAAGTTATTTTCAAAGGTGGAGAAGGGCACTATTCCCTATTGTCTTCCCTTTTCTGTCAGCATGGCCCTCTTAACAGAAATATCCTTTTTAAAAAAAAATCATTTTATTAGGGGTACATACAACTCATCACAATCCATACATACATCAATTGTATAAAGCACATTTGTACATCCATTGCCCTCATCATTCTCAGAACATATGCTCTCCACTTAAGCCCCTGGCATCAGGTCCTCATTTTCAGAAGTATCCTAAGTTAATGCTTCCTTAAGGAATCCTAGTGGTGCTGTGGGTAAAGTTTTGGGATGACTAACTGCAAGGTTGGTAGTTCAAACCCACCAAACGCTCTTCTCAAGAGCGAGATGAGGATGGTTTAAAGCAGTGGTTCTCAACCTGTGGGTCGCGACCCCTTGGGGAGGGGGGTTGAACGACCCTTTCATAGGGGTCACCTAAAACTATCAGAAAACAAAATTTCCTTTATTTGTAATTAGAAATAAATATTTCACAATATATAATTACATATTGTTTCTGTGATTAATGACTGCTTTAATTATGTTCAATTTGTAACTAAGAAAATACATCCTGCTTATCAGATATTTACATTACAATTCATAACATAGCAAAATTAGTTATGAAGAAACAATAAAAATAATTTTATGGTTGGGGTCACCACAACAGGAGGAAACAGTTCCTCATTGAAGGGTCGCGGCGTGAGGAAGACTGCGAACCACTGCTCTACAGCCTTGGAAACCCCATGGGGCCACTACGAATGGAAATAAAGCTGATGGCTGTGGGTTGGCTTGGCTTTAGGGGTAACGATTCTTTACCCTGACAATAACAACTCATTGCAGTTAGATTTTCTACCACACTCAGAACCAGTCACGTGTACTCCGAGAGGTTCAGGCTGCAGATTCATGGAACACTTTTTAGAATTCTGGAGACACCAATAGCAGCATGTCCTCAAGCTTCTACACTGTAATAATCCAAATACATTTTTGGTTCCCCAAGCCCTAGAGGTGAATGTTAACACATTAATTCTTCTGTCAGTTAAGTCCATGATACCCATTATTTTTCCTTTCTGTCTTAGTTCTTTAATACCTGGTTAAACATCTTTATATATAGACAGACCTCAGGATACAAAGAAACAGATTCCTGCATCTTCCAAGACTTTGTAGGTCAGTCACAGCAGGTGCATATGATTCTTATCTAGCTTTATTTTAGTGCAAGGCCTGAAGCCTCTTCAATGATTTACAAGCTGCATGTGTGCTGCTTGTTAAAATCATTTCAACGTGAGGTCAAATTTATATAACACGCAAGTAGAGCTTTAAAACAGCACTGCCCTACTCAAAAATGGTGGCCCAGAGCACCACATGGAATATGTGGCTTTCCAGCGTCTTGCCAATAATCCAGTCTCATATATCAAGCTCTTGAAAGGGCTCAATACATCTCTTCCAAATCTCTCACCCCCTGGGTTTCAACATGGAATTTTCCTCATTCTGGTTGCCATGGTAAATCAGTTAACTATCATTCTGGTATGTTTATGGTTTGTGCTTTGTATACCATGAGAGAACAAAATGGTTCTGGAAGTTAACCATACGTCAGATGTTCATAATATAGGGGCTGCTTATATTAAATGTTATCTCTACAACATGAATAAATCTTGAAATTATTACGCTAAGTAAAAGCTGCCAATCACAAAGACCATATGTTACATGATTCCACGGTTATGTAATGTACCTAACAGACAAATCTACAGATACAGGAAGCAGTGTAGATGGGGAGAGAAGGTTAAGAAAAATGCAGTGAGTGTGCAGTGAGTTAACGAGTATGGGTTTTCTTTTTGAAATGATGGCAAGGCTCTAAAATTGGCTGTGGTGATGGCTGCACTATTCTGAGGATATTAAAAACACTAGAATTGAGTATTCTTAAAAGATGCATTATAAATCTGTAAACTACCTCAATAAATGTGTTATTAAAATAATTATTTCTATTTGTCACATACCTCTGGTACAAGGTTTTTTTTCTTTCACTATTATGTTAATTTTAAGATAACACTATAATTTTAGAATATAAAATAAAACAGTTTGGGTAAATTTGGGTAATAAATTCTTAATTTATTGAGTTTCTTAGGGTTATGATGGAAGTTGGAAGAAATGGATAGCTAATAATAAGCACGAAAATGTTCTACAGTTGACTAAATTTTACAACTCTGTAATATATTCACACCATTGAATTGTGTGGTATATTAATTATATGTCAACAAAAATGTTTTATTTTGAAAGCATTTATGCGCCAATCACTAATTCCAAATATGCTCATTTCTATGGGACAGAATTTTTATGACTGATAGTGTTCTTGCCTTTCCTCTTCTTTAATACTAAATTCTCCCAGATTCTTGTTTGTCCTCATTAATATCCATCAGATCACACAAACTATTATTAAAGACAATTCTTTGTTGCAATTTACATTCTGTGGGGATTATCAAAGGATAAGTGCTGAGGAGTCTTTTCAGAAGAGGGTTCTGAAGTTCTTCTTGACTAACTGTCAGTCATTACTTCCTAGAACTGTTCTAAGGTTAAAGGAAATGATGACAAAAACTGGTTGAAACAAGATGCAGTATGAGTGAGTGTGAGTACATGTGTACGAAAGAGAAAACATGCACATAACACAGAAGTTAAAAGAACAAGTTGGTCTGTGGTGATGGAACAAATTTGTATCCTGATGACAAGTACTGCTGTAGTTGGTGCTACTGAGCTATTCCTCCACGCACAACAGAATCAAACAGTGCCTGGTGTTGCACCACCCGGCATTGTCTGAGCCCACTGTTGCAGACACTGTTTGAGGGCCCTCCTCTTTTTTTGCTGACCCTCTACTTTACCAGAACACTATCCTTTGCCATGTACTGGTCCCTGACAACAAGGTCAGAGGATGTTGAGAGGAAGTCTTGCCATCGTTGTTTTCAAGGAGCACTCTGGCCGTACCTCCTCCCAAACAGACATGCTTATCCTCTGGCAGTCCACTCTACTGTCAATATTCCTGGACAACACCATAATTCAGTTCTTCTCGGGTCCCCCTATCAATACATGACTGCAATTGCTTTGGAATCATCTTCATTTTATTTGCATCTAATAGTAATGACACTATTAAATAATTTCATTTTGTTGGGTCACCTTTCTTTGGAATGGGCACAAATAAGGACTTTGTCAGTCGGGTGGCTAGGTTTTCAAAATTTCTTGGCAAAATGAGTACTTCCAATGCTGCAACTGTTTGTTGAAACATTTTTAATGGCATTTAGTTAATTCCAGGACTCTTGCTTTTCACCTGACTTGACTGCACTTTGAGTTCTTTCTTCTGTACCGTAAGCTCTTGATCATATGCTACCTCTTGAAGTGGTTGAATAGCCACCAATTATTTCTGATAGTGACTACGTGTATTCCTTTGATCTCCTTTTGATGCTTCTTCCATCGTTCAATATTTTGCCCATAGAAGCCTTCAATATTGTAATTCAATCCTTGCATTTTTCTTCGCCTTTAGAAATGCTGACAATGTTACTACTCTCTGGTTTTCTAACTCCAGGTCTTTGCATGTGTCACTATAATACTTTTGTCTCCTTAAAATGCCCTTTGAAAATTTCTGCTCAGTTCTTTTATTTGAAATTCATTTCTTCCATTCACTTTTATTCATCTACATTTGTGAACACTTGAGTGTCTCTTCTGACACCCTTTTGCTCTTTTCTTTCTTCCTTGTCTTTGAGATGGATTTTTGCTTTCTTTACGATGGTGTTCTTGATGTCATTCTCTAATTACTGTGGCCAAAAGTCAGCAGTGTTCAATGTGTCAAGCCTATTCTTGAGGTAGTCTTCATATAGGATATTGAGTTAAGTTTATTGTGCCAACTTGGCCGGTAAACACATGTGGGATTAACTGAAGGGCGGAGGGATAAGTGGCTCGGTGAGCCTCGCCTTTCTAGTTCTCAGGTCTCTTGCTTTGTGATGGTGCAGGTGCCTTAGCAGTTCCCTGCTTCAACTGACAAGGCTGACTTCCTGCAAGACATCCCCCCAAGGAGAAGTCACATGCCAGTGCTGAGATGCTTACATGTTCATGAATTCGGCTTTCCTCCTGCAGTTGGCGTCATTGCGTCTGATTTGCGAGATGGAGGACTTTGTGGGTTGGTGTTGGACATATGGGTTAATGGGTTAATATTGGACTTGGCTTGGGCAGCACTGGGATGGGATGTTTTCTTGATGCACACTTAACCCTTATATAAAACTCTCTCTTATACATGAGTTTCTGTGGATTTGTTTCACTGAAGTACCCAGACTAACACAGATAGGACACACTTAAGGTCGTAGTTTGGCTCTTGTGTATTTGTTTTCATTTTCTTAAGCTTCAATCTGAATTTGCATACAAGCAATTGACAGTCAGCCCCTGGCCTTATTTTGGCTGATATTGAGCTACTACAGTGTCTCTTTCCACTGATATAGTAAAAAAAATTTTATTACATTTAATATATATATATATATATATATATGATGCTATATATTTAATATAAATAACATCACTTCTATTTCAAACACATCAAGTAAAAGTGTACAATTGCTACAACAATCAGTTTCCAACCATTCCTATTCTACATAGAGTCTGTGACATTGTCTCCTTTACCTCACCATTACCAAGGTACCCCCGTCAACCCAAACACCTTATTCAACTTGCTGTCCCTGTAGGTTCATCAATCCTGGGTTTCATATAAGATATAAGCAATTTGATTCCTATGTATTCCACCTGGAAAGGTGTATAGTAGCAGCTATGTTGTTAAAGCAATATGTTTATGTTGGAATATACAAGTTATAAGTCTTGCAAAATTCTATCACATGCTTTCCAACTCCGTATTTTCCAACGACTGGTTGGTCCTCTGTTCCCAATTTTCACATTTCAAGAAGAAGAAATTATTAATGCATCATGGTTATATATTTGATCGATTCCACACTCTAGCAGTTGGTACAATTCTTCAGTTTTTTCACATTTCGATTAGTAATTGGCACATAAATATAATAGTTGCTGTAGCTGGTATTCGTTGTAGGCATATGGATATTATCTTATCAAATACATACTGTAAAATAAATCTTTTAATGATTCTATACTATAACTCCTCATCATTCCCAGCATAGTAAACCATGACTGGCCAACTAATTAAAATGAGCAATACCAGTCCGTTTCCGGTTACTAATGACTAGCCAAATTCATCTTTATGCATTCCATTTTCTTTTTGAAGACATCTATTACTCCTGGTGATGCTATGGGTGAGGTTTTGGGCTAACTGCAAGGTAGGCAATTCAAACCCACAAACCAATTTCTTCCTATTTTGAGTTATTGCTGATAGCAAATGAAGGTCAAAAAGCTTTGCTCCACTCACATCACTAAAGTCAACTCTACTTCGGCAGGCTCTCCCCAGTCCTATTTTGAGTGCCTTCTAAACTAAGGTGCTAATTTTACGGCAATGTATCAGACACTGTTCCACTGCTGCTCTTAAGATTTTTCAGTGCTAATCCTTCAAAAATAAGACTGACTTTTCCTTCTTTCTAATCTGTCTTAGTCAGAAGTGCCTTAAGGTGGCCCTGCTGGAATTTGAAATGCCAGTGGCATAACTTCCAGCATCAAAGCAACACATAAGCCACCACAGTATGACAAACTGACAGATGAGTGGAGGCCTGATAACAGTGGTGATTATAAAATTTTTTACACAGAATTCATAGGAACCCACATATAAATGTATGCAAAAAATGGTGGAAACTAAAAATGGTCTGAAATCCAGTCTAATTAACAGTACTGTTCCAATGTTAATTTCTTGGTTTTGATACTGTCCAAGTTATATGTTACCATTGAATAAGATGGAGAAATGGTTTAAGGGAATTTATGTGCTGTTTTTGCACGTTCCTGTGACTGCAATAATTTCAAAAGAAAAAAAGTTTATGAAAAAAGTAGCATTACAAGGTCAGTGGTTCAAACCCACCAGGTGCTTGTCAGGAGAAAGATGGGACTGTCTACTCCCTAGGAATTTACCCTGGTGGCAGTAGATTTTGTTAAAAAAGGAGAACAGACAATAAATAAAACTGCAGATAAGAAGAGGTAATATAAAGAAAAATAAAGCAAAATAAGGGTGTTTGTGGGTACAATTTTAGTTTAACTGGTCAAGAAAATACTGTTTAAGGAGGTGACAGGCAAGCAAAGATTTGAATGAAATGGAGTGTGGTAAACTGAGGGACTGGATGAGATTGTAATGCAGCTAAACCGTCTATGCTCTTAATTACGGTTCTGGAAAGCCAACTCTGGTGGGGGAAGACACTCATGGTTATGAGATATAAATAAATCTTTTCTTTTTTTTTTGATATAAATAATTCTTAATACACATTCTCACGAAGAAAGCTGATGGTGCCCGGCTATCAAAAGATATAGCGTCTGGGGTCTTAAAGGCTTGAAGGTAAACAAGCGGCCATCTAGCTCAGAAGCAACAAAGCCCACATGGAAGAAGCACAGCAGCTGGTGAGATCACGAGGTGTCAATGGGATCAGGTATCAGGCAGCATCAGAACAAAAATATTACCATAGTGAATGAGGGGGGGAATGCGGAGTGGAGACCCAAAGCCCATTTGTAGGCAACTGGACATCCTTTTACAGAAGAGTATCGGGGAGAAGAGCCAGTCAGGGTGCGATGTAGCAACGATGAAAAATACAACTTTCCTCTAGTTCCTAAATGCTTCCTCCTCCCATACCCACCCCCTATCATGATCCAAATTCTACCTTGCAAGTCTGGCTAGACCAGAAGATGTACACTGGAACAGATAGGAACTGGAAACACAGGGAATCCAGGGCAGATGATCCCTTCAGGACCAGTGGTGTGAGTGGCAATACTGGGAGGGTAGAGGGAGAGTGGGTTGGAAAGAGGGAACCGATTACAAGGATCTATATGTGATCTCTTCCCTGGGGGACAGACAACAGAAAAGTGGGTGAAGGGAGACATCAGACAGGGCAAGATATGACAAAATAATAATGTATAAATTATCAAGGGTTCATGAGGGAGGGGGGAAAATGAGGAGCTGATGCCAGGGGTTTAAGTGGAGAGCAAAATGTTTTGAGAAAGATGAGGGCAATGAATGTACAAATGTGCTTTACACAACGGATGTATGTATGGATTGTGGTAAGAGCTGTATGAGCCCCTAATAAAACAATTTTTAAAAAAGACCCTAAAAAATAAAAAACACATTCTCATGACTGAACACAGTTACTCCAATAACCCCCCACATAAAGGAACTCTCATAAAGGAGCTACTCTAAAAGATATTTCATGCCTGCATCTTGCTCTTCACTATGCCTTAAAGTTATCTGTAGATAAGAGCAATCAAGTTCTATAGCCTGACCCGCTTAAAATGTAGCAAGCCCTCTTCTGAAGTCTCTTGCCGTTATAGATCATATATTGCTCCCCTGGGGAGGACTCGGGGTTTCCGAGGCCAACTAGCACTAGGTCAAGATGATGACTCACTTCACTGCATGTTTATTATGTTACCCATCAACTAAGTGATATGTTTGCTATTTGACACATATGCCTTTTGAAAGATCTGTAAGCCCCATTTTATATACCCAATGGAAAATATATTCACTTTCTTGGTCCTGACACAGGGACAAGGAGCCCCTGTGCAAAAAGAAAAAAGTACAATAACTTTACCAGATAATTATCAATACATGTTAATGTTCAATAACACATCTTATTCAATTAAATCAATTTCATCTGTTTTTTTCTGATAACCCACTTATACCACCTTTGGATAGTCCTGAGTCTTCTATCATCAGATTTATTCGGAGTCTTCTCACAGGACAAAGCATACTTTTGTGTTAGTATTACTTACCTAAAACAAATCCAACCTGAATGGCTTTTTCTTTTACAGCAGCATCTGATTCTGCTATATAAGAGCATCGTCTACTGAACGAGTAGGCCAAGACTGAAGCAACTTTTACACCATGATCCATCAAAGCCTGGAAACAATGATGAAGCAAATGTCTGAAAGAGAATAAAAACCATTATTTTAAAAATAGAACACTTTTTTGTTCTTTTACAAAGAGCTAGCTTGCTTTTTAAAAAGTAGTAAACTCCAAACAAACCCAATGCCACTAAGTCAACTCCGACGCATAGTGACCCTCTGTAAGGTTTTCGAAGTTAGTAAATCTTTACGGGTACAAATAACTCCATATTCTTCCCTGGTGGGTTTGAACTGCCAACTTTACAGTCATTCCATACTTACTAGGCAGCGTCACCTAATAGCTCCACTGACTTCCAGAATGGATTAAGACTGAAAATCATTCTGCCTTATGAATTATGAGGTCACAAGAAATTACAATTTAGTCAACTATGGATCACTAAGAGTCCATGATATTTAATTTGATGGCAATAAACCAACAAATGGAGAAAAGGTGAAGTTAACTTTTAATTTCATAAGCAACACTTCATTTTCTACATTTTAATTTCTAAAAGTTTTGACATATAATTCACATATCATACAATTCAATATATACAAGGTCAACTAAAAAGAGTTGTCCACATAGTTGTTGATATTAGCTTCCAAAATCAAATTAAAAGCTAAATAACTAATTCTAAAATGAGCAATATACTTCCCAACATGATCACTGAAGTCAAAATGGGTGCATAAGCAAATGTGGTGAAGAAAGCTGATGGTGCCCAGTTATTAGAAGATACAGCATCTGGGTCTTAAAGGTTTGAAGTTAAACAAGCGGCCATCTGGCAGGGAAGCAACAAAGCCCACATGGAAGCACACCAGCCTGTGTGGATCATGAGGTGTCAACAGGAGCAGGTATCAGGCATCAGAAGACCAAAAACAATCATATTGATGGGAATAGGCAAGGGGTTAGGGGGGGTGGGCGTCGGTGTCGAGACCCAAGCCCACATGTAGGAAATTGGACATCCCCTCACAGAAGTGTCATCACAAGGAAGAGACAAACCAATCAGGATACAATATAGCACCGATAAAACACACTTTCCTCTAGTTCAGCAGTTCTCAACCTGTGGGTCTCGACCCCTTTGGGGGTTTCACAAGGGTCGCCTAATCCTGCATAACAGATATTTATATTACAGTTCATCACAGAAGCAAAATTACAGTTGTGAGGAAGCAACAAAAATAATTTTAAGTTTGGGGGGTCACCACAACATGAGGAACTGTATTAAAGGGTTGCAGCATTAAGAAGGTTGAGAACCACTGCTCCAGTTCTTTAATGCTTCCTCCCCCACCACTGCCATGGCTCCAATTCTACCTTACAAATCCACTAGACTGGAGCATGTATACTGGTACAGGTAAAAGGTCTCAACACATGGAATCCATGACAGATAAACCCCTCAGGAACAATATTGGGAGTATTGATACCATGAGGTAGGGGGAATGTGGGAGGAGAAAGGGGGAACGGATTGTAATGATTGATGCATTACACCCCCCACCCCCACACAAACAACAGAAATGTGGGTGAAAGGAGACAGTGGATAGTGTAAGATATGTAAATAAAAATAATTTATAATTTATCAAGGGTCCAGGAGGGTGGGAAGGGAAAAAAGACCTGATATAAAGGGCTCAAGTAGAAAGAAAATGTTTTGAAAATGATGATGGCAACATATGTACAAATGTACATGATACAACTGATATATGGATTGTTAAAAGAACTGTAAGAGCCTCCAACAAAATGATTTATTTAAAAAAACTTTTTAAAGGGCAGGGGATTTGAATAAGCTATTTCTCCAAAGAAGAAATAGATATGAGTAAGTACATGAGATACTCAACATCACTAATCATTCTTGTGGTTCTATGTCCGAGTCTACTTCTACACAAACCAACCCCATATAGCAGAGGGGAGTTGCCCATAGGTTGTCTAGATCAGGCGTCCTCAAACTACAGCCCGCGGGCCACATGCGGCCCACAGAGGACATTTATCCAGCCCGCCAGGTGTTTTTGTCCTGTTTTGTTTTTCACTTCAACATAAGATATGTGCAGTGTGCACTGGAATTTGTTCATAGTTTTTTTAACTATAGTCTGGCCCTCCAACGGGTTTGAAGGACAGTGTACTGGCCCCTGTTTAAAAAGTTTGAGGACCCCTGGTCTAGAATGTAACTTAAAACTCCTTTCATTAGATGCCCAGAGCCTCTGAATGGGTTTGAACAATCAACCTTTGGGTTATCAGCCAAGTGCTCAACTATGTATAACCAGTGCTCCTTTTCATTAGTCATTAGGGGATGCAAATCAAAATCACACTGAGATAACACTTTACAGCCACTGCACGACAATAACAATAATAAAATTAAAAATAACAAATATTAGCAAAGATGTAAAAAAACTGGAATCCTCATACAATAGTAATGTAAAATGCTTCAGCTGCTGTGAAGTTTGGCAGTTCCACAAAACGTTAAATACTTAAAGAAAAATTAAGAGGTAAACTTTGAAGGCCTAATTCATGCATACATAAACCATAAAACATATACTCAAACTGCATAAGCAATCTCTAAAATTTATAGAAAACTTCAACACCTCAACAACAAAAAGACAATCCAATTAAAAATGGCAGAGGGCTTGGACACTCCACACCAATAAAGAGTTAACCAACACATGAAGAAATGCTCTGATCATTAATCATTTGAGATGCACATCAAAATAACACTGAGATATCATCTTCCTCCAGTAAAGAAAGAAAGGAAGAAAGAAAGAAAGAAAACAATAGAGGATGGAAAGGGTGTGGAGCAATTGGAACGTTCATACACCACTGGCAGGACTATAAAATGCTGCAACCTTTGTGGAAAGTTTGGCGCTTCCTTAAAAAGTTAGAGATAGAAATACCACATGATCCAACAATCCCATAATTAGCTATATATCCAAGAGAAATAGGAGCTATCATAGAAATAGATATATGCATACCTATGTTCATCCCAACCTCATTCATAAGAGCAGAAACAAACCTAAATCCCTAATAGATGAATATATCAACAAATTATGGTGCACACACATAATGTAATACTCTACAATGATAAAGAATAACAATACATCTGTGAAACACCTCATAACATGGAAAACCTGGAGGATATTATTCTGAGTGAAATTAGTCAATCATAAAAGGGTAAATATTGTGTTAGACCACTATTACAAAAAGTCAAGAAAAGGTTTTAACGCTACAAGAAACCTTTGATGGCTATGGGAGGTGGAGGAGAGTGGACTAACTGACTAGAGGTTAGGTGAGTGTTAACTTGAGTGAGGGGAAGAAAGAGGGTAGTTGGCAAACAGACAAAAAAAAACAACAACGATGAAACAAGTGGAGAAAAAGGAAGTAGAATGAGAATTAAACACAACCCTGCAAAAAACAATGAACTATGCACATGAGGGGTACCCCCACCCAAACCAGAATGCTCCCCCTCCCCCAAAGCTATGCATTTAAATTTTTTTACAAAACAACTTTATCACCTTCAAAGTACTCTCCATTAAATATAATGCATCTGTCAAATCTGCAATTCCATTCTTGGAAACATTTTTTAAACTCATGTGTTTGGATGGCTGACTGTACCTCCCTTGTTTTTTTCTTCACCTCTTCTTAAGTTGTCAAATCTCCTTCCTTTCACATATATATAGACACATATATAGACACAAAAATAAGTCACACGAGTGAGGTCAAGTGAGTAAGGTGCATGGGGCAAGAGAGGCATGCTGTTTTTTGGCAAAAACCTGGTGCACTGAGATGGCTTCATGAGCAGGTGTATTGTCATGGTAGCAAAACCAGTCTCCCTTCTGCCACAAATTAGGCCTTTTTTGTCGTTACGCAATCTTTTCAGAACTTCTAAATAGAAAGCTTGATTAGCAGTCTGACCTGGTGGACTGAACTCCAAATGCATGACATTTTCATCCGTTCAGAAGTTGACAGATGTCCAGATCGAGGTTTGTTAGCCATCGACATTTCACCTTTTTCGAAATGAGAAAACCACTCATACACTTGAGTTTTTCCCATAGCACTGTTCTTGTAGGCTGTGCTCAACATCACAATAGTCTCTGCAGCATTCCCCCTCCCCCCCACTCCCCCACCACCCTCCAACAGGAAATAAAATTCCACAGCCACATGATGTTCTCTTAAATCGGCCATCACAAAATATGAGGTTAGAGCGAAAATGCTTTTACGAAAAATTCACTGTGACCAGACAGAACCTTCCCAGGCAACTCCACTGGGTGCACTAACTCAGAGTGAGTTGCTCCATGCTCTCCTAGGGAAAGCACCGCACAGCAGAGCTTTTTTCCACTTTTGTTCTTTTTTTGGTACCCCTTGTATAGACAGACAAAAGGCTGAATGGATATGAAAAGGAAGAGTGTAAACTCATAAATATATATAAGTTTGATAGAGAGTATTTGCACGTGTGTTTAGCTTTGCTGCAAGTATATCCAAGAATGTGGTGGGAATAGAAAGTTATGATGATAATTTCTTAGACATAACCAAACACCTTGAGGAAATGAGATGCTGAGCCTACAGGGTTGCCCAGGTCAACTGGCATGACACAGTCCACAAGGATAATGCTCTACAGCAGCAGTTCTCAACCCATGGGTCACCCGATTCATAACAGCAGCAAACTTACAGTTATGAAGTAACAACAAAAATAATTTTATGGTTGGGGGTCACCACAACATGAGGAACTGTATTAAAGGGTCGCGGCATTAGAAAGGTTGAGAACCACTGCTCTACGCCTACTTTGGCGAGTAGTGACTGGAGTCTTAAAAGTTAGTGAAGAGATCAAAAGATTCAACAATTGGTCTCTCCTTGTTTAGAACAAAATAATCCACTGCCATCCAGTTGATTCTGACCCAGAGGAACTCTAATGGACAGAGCAGAACTGGCCCTTTGGATTTTCAAAACTATAAACCTTAAAAAAAAGAAAAAGAAAACTATAATAGCTTTATTGAGATATAATTCACATGCAATAAAATCCACCCTTAAAAGCATACACCTTAAAAAAAAAAAAGCACACTACTTGGTGACTTTTAGTTATTCAGAGATGTGAATGCATAGCATTACCTAATTTCACAACATTCCGCCCCCCCCCCCAAAGACTATAAATCTTTATGGGAATAGTCAATCCCGTCTTTGTCCAGCAGAGTAGCTGGTGGTTCGAACTGCTGACCTTGCATATAGCAGCTCAGTGCACAGCTCACTATACCACAGGGCTGTTTTTCCAGAACAATGAAGAAGGAAGAAAATCCAAGACTCAAGGAACCAATTAGGCCAAAGGACTAATGAACCACGTGAACCTCAACCTTGCGGGCCTAAGAACTATGAGGAGCCTGACTACCACAAGGACTGCTCTGTCAGGGACAGAGTGGAAGAAATGTGACACAAAATAAAAAATCCTAAAACCCAACTTACAGGTCTGATAAAAGACACTAGTAGAACCCATAGGACCCTATGTTGTCCTTGGACACCTTTTAAATTAGGAACTGAACTCATGCCTCAAGGATCAATTTTTAGATAAACAAATAGTCTTATGAAGGGAACCGATGACAAGGATCTACATGTGACCTCCTCCCTGGGGGATGGACGACAGAAAAGTGGGTGAAGGGAGACATCGGACAGGGCAAGATATGACAAAATAATAATTTATAAACTATCAAGGGTTCATGAGGGAGGGGGGAGCGGGGAGGGAGAGGAAAAATGGGGACCTGATGCCAGGGGCTTAAGTGGAGAGCAAATGTTTTGAGAATGATGAGGACAATGAATGTACAAATGTGCTTTACACAATTGGTGTCTGTAATGGATTTTGATAAGAGTTGTATGAGCCCCTAATAAAACGATTTGTAAAAAGATAACTAATATTTAAAACAAAAAATAAATAAAATATGCACTTCAAAAATAGTCTTATGAAGTGAGCAATCATTTTTCAGGCCTCAAATAGATGGGTTTATAAAACTAACAATAACGACCATGAGGAAGGAACTCCTTAGGGCAATGAACCACACGAGACCTACAGAGAAGCCCAGAAAGAGGACAAATGGAAACAGGGAGCAGCAAAGGACAAATGGAAACAGGGAGCCCAGGGAAAAGTGGGCAGGATGCTGTGGCGGTGAGGGGATTTTAACTAATGTCATAAAACAAGATGTATAGAAAATGGTAGGAAGAAAACTACCTTGTTCTCTAAACTTTTACTCAACCCCCACACTCCTACAAATTAAATAGAATTATAACTCCTGGAGTGTACTCAAAAGAACCTAAAACATATGTTCACAAAGCATTAGTCCTCAAATGCTGAAGCAGCATTATTCATAGTAATCATGAAGTGAAAACAACCCCTGTTATGTTCATCAAATCATGAACAAATAAAATGTATACATCTATAAAATGGAAAACTACCTATAGAAAAGAACCAAAAACACGAATACAAGCTGCAACATGGATAACCTTGAAAACATTATGTAAGTGAAGAAACAAGGTGTAAAAGACTACACTTTACATAATCCCATTCCCTTGAATCTGTAAAGACAGGACTACAGATTACTGATTGCTAAGTGCTGGCAGAGAAAGAGTTGATAGCTTTTAAAGGGGTAATGCAAATATTTTAAAATTGACAATGGTAATGTAATGGCTGCACAGATCTGTGAATATTCTAAAAACTACAGACCTGTCCCCTGAAATGGGTGAATTGTACAGCACGTTAACTAGATCTCAATAAAGGTTAAGAAGAAAAAATGGAATTAAATACTGATACTTGCTATAGTATGAATGAACTTTGAAAAACAGTTAAGTGAAAATCACAAAAAGGAGCATATATTGCATGATTTCTATTATGTTCATGACATATCAAGAGGAGGCAAATCAGAAAGACAAAGGAAGGTAAGTGGTTGGCAGGACTTGGGGATTGAGGCGAAGGAATAGGAAATGACTACTAATGAGTCAAGGTTTCTTTTAGAGTAGATAAATGCTCTGAAATTAGTGATGAGAGTTGAACAACTCTATGGATATGCTAAAAGCATGGAACAGTAGGCTTTAAAAGAATGAATTTTATCGTGTGTGAATTAATCTCTACAAGATAAACGGTTAAACATGAAATAGGCAGTGCTTGAAAAAAGGCACTGCTTGTTATGTTGTTGTCAGCTGGTTCTGACTCATAGCAACCCGATACACTCCATCACATCACCTGGTCCTGTGTCATCCTCATATGTTTGAGTCATATGCTGCAGCCACTCTGTCAATTTATCTTGTTGAGGGCTTTCTTCCCCCCTTTACTCCTCTACCAAGTCTGATGTCTTTCTCCAGGGACTGGTCTCACCAGACAACATATCCAAAGTACATGAGATGAAGTCTCACCATCCTTTCCTCTAAGGAGCATTCTAGTTGTCCTACCTAAAATAAATGTGCTCTTTTGGCAGTCCATAGTACTTTAAAGGTCAAACGATGTGCTTTTAGTTTTATAATTAAACATCAACCAAAGATTATGAATACAATTGTGTTCCCAAAATAAATATGTGTTATCAATTTTACTGCTAAAAAGTACGCCCAAATCCACTGTCACTGAGTTGATTCCAACTCATAGTAACAATACACAGTGCTTCAGAGATTGTAAATCTTTATGGGATGAAATAGCTTCATCTTTCTCTAGAGGAGTGGCTAGTGAGTTTGAATGGCTGCCCTTGAGGTTAGCAATCCAAGCACTTGATCAGTACTAACCTTGTATACCTGCTGTTATAACCCAATTTGGGGATAGAATTGTCTTTTGTTATTATACTAATGAGACAGTATTGGTGTTGGGTGTTGTCTTACATCAATCACTTTTTAGATAAAAGAGATAGAAGCAGCAAAGAGATTAAGGTCCTTTCCTAAGGCTTAGTGTCAATCTGGAGAAAACCTTGCCACCATAGAAGGGGTGCTCTGAATTTAGACTTTTAGTCTTCTACAGAGTGAGAAAATAAATTCATTTGTTAAAACCATCTTCTGGGAGTGTTTCTGTTATAGTTGCATTTAAACTCAAAAGAAATTCACTGAGTCAATTCCAACTTAGAGAACAGAGCAGAACTTCCCCTATGGGTTTTTGAGGTTATAAATCTTAACAGGGGCAGAAAGCCTCACCTTTCTCCTGCAGTGTCTGCTGGGCTTGACTTGCTAGCCTTATGGCTAACAGCCCAATAAATAACCCACTGCACCACCAGGAAGCAAGCCACCCTTAAGAGTAAAGAGTTTTCGAAACTTTTCTTTACCAAAATGGAGACATTATCTTCTATTATATTCTTACTGGTTAATGTTAATTAATTAACCAAGAAGTTTCTCTACAGGTTTAATACTAATACATAGTCCACATTTCATTATCTCTGAACAATAAAATTGCTCCACTAATTTACTTTTCATTCCAGTCTAAAACATAAACTCCCTAAGGAAAGGACCTTAAAGACCCTATTTCCTGCCCCAATATCTAGGACAGGGTGGCACACACTAGGCCTTCAATAAGTATGTATTCATTTGGTTAACAAATAAAACTTATCAATATTTGTACTGGAGACCAGCAATTTATTGTGAACCGATATATTCTGATTTTCCTAGAACTACGGGCTCTGGGGGAAAAAAAGCAGCTGATAGGTAACGGTTGTGTAGGGCAGAATGCTATGTACAGCACAGCAGGTACAATCAAAGGCAATGTCATCTTTCTGTAGCATCTACTACCTACATGATAATAGATACAACAGGGAAGATGAGTTGGGTCTACTTCATTGAAGAACACAGAAAGCTAACTTGCCACAGAATTAGCTTTCCAAAGGAGATTGGTGCAGGGACAATGGAGGACAAAGTTTCTCCTTCTGCACCAAGCTTATTATTTGGACTGCACATCTGTATCAAGCTGGCTGGACACACTACGTATGTAAATATTGTAAACAGTTTCCAAACTCTACTTCTATGCATATAGCTAATAGATGTACATGCCATGCACATTGTAATGACAAAAACAAGGTTCACAGCAGTGCTGTGTTTAACAGCTAAAATCTGGAAACAGTTCAAAAGAATGAGAACAGTGGAACAAGTGAATAAAAATGTTAAAATGATAAAATACTATATATATACAGCAACATAAAGGAACACACTATACAAACAACCTGGATGGTGTTCATAAACATAATACTAAGCTTAAAAAGAAGTCAAATTAATAATACATACTTGGTGATTCTATTATGGAAGGCTCAGAAACAGGTAAAAATAAATCTAGTGGTTAACCTAGGAAGAAGGAATAATTCAGACAGAAGGCAAAATAGAGGTTCTGGTTACAATTTTTTACTTTATCTAGGGCTAGATGTTGGCTACACAAATATACTTATTTTGTGACCACTCACCCTGCTGATACAATTGATGTACTTTTATGTACGTAACAAGTGTTCAAAGAAAAAAGACTGCTGCTTCCAAAATGCAAATAAGCTGCTACATATTACAATCATACCAGACATACACACAAAACAATTTGAAACAACTTTAGAGATTTATATTGGCACTATATTTGTTAAAGGTAGGCAATATATTTGTTAAAGGTAAGCTTATTTTATCCATCTGACATTTTCCAATACCACATTTAAGAAATACTTCCTTAGTTATGTAAAGAATTCGGAAAAATAAATGCTATTTGAAAATGAACTTACCTTTTATCCAAAGCTCTCAAGACCTTAGCAAAAACTTCCAATTCACAAAATTCACTGCCCAGTTGACATAACCGTCCCTGTTGGTAAAGCTGAAATTTAAATTAAAAAAATAGTATGTTAAATTTAATTTTAATCTCCATTTTCATTATATGCAACACAAGTAAAAAAGTATTGCTACTAAGGCTCCAGTTTATACTTACATGAATTAATTCCAAATAAAATGTTTAAACATGTCTCTGTAATCAGTGAATGGCTGCAGAAAAATTCTCAGTAAAACTGCCTTAGCCTCATTACATGCCTTCAAAAAATCTAATCCACACAGTAGCTTCCAAGTGCAGCTTATGGGTCAGGTAAATTCATGGCAAAAAGGTCTAAGCTCACAGGGTTATGGTAACTGTTTTTTGGGGGGATCCAAAAGGGGTAATCTTGATAAGACTTTCTCCAAGGACACTGGATGATCACAGGAGCTTATTAAGAAGAAGTTTTAAGAAAAGTGCACTGGTGAGAAAAAGGCCAGAAACGCTTTTCCACGGAAAATTTCTCCATCACAACAGTTGGTTCTTTGAGGCTGGCCAAGGAAAACCTTACCCTCTCCATACTACAGCCCTGGGCCTGCCCATTCCGACTTGTTTGTTCCCAAACCCAAAGAACACTGAAAAGGGAAATAATGTGAGTCCCTCAAGGGTGCCAAAATCACTGTTAATGCTGTGGCTTAAGTGAAATAGAGCACAACCACTGGGGGAGGGTCTAGAGAGATGAAAACAAAAACTTCAAAAGTGTATAAACCTAGATGGAGGATATATCCAGAAATAATAGCTTCATCTTTTTATATATTTATTTAATAAAGGTACCTATGCTTATGTTGCTGTACTTTTTTACTTATATCATGTACTGAGTAAGTAATATTACTAAGTAAGATACATAGTAAGTAATATCAAGAAAGATGTCAATGCTAAATGAAACCCAACCTTCAGGTTAACAAGTTTCTATAACTCATTTTAAAATGTTTTAATAGTTATATTTAAATACAAAGAATTATTATCAATGATTCTGTAACAGTTAGCAGACCTTTCTTGTGTATGGTAAATACAAACTGTGTGTCAAGTTTACTAGATAGCAACAAGTTTGGTTTGTTCTAAATACTTTTTATTAAGTAACTTGCTCTGTCCTTTTACTATAAGGAAACCGAGATACATACAATTAAATAACCTGCTAAAAATTACACACACAAAGTAGCAGATCAGGATTGTGGCCCCAGGAGTCCGTCCTTAATTTATATTCTTAACCTTTTTAGTACTGCCTCTTGAAGAGAATAAAAACATCAGTAAACAAGAGTTAAAATTTTTAAAAAAAATCCTTTTTATAGAAAGTAGATTTAAATCATAATCCCACATATGAACAATTTTTATTAAAAGATCAATTTATTGGGGGCCCTTATAACACCTCACACATCAATTATATAAGCATATTTGTACAATGTTGCCATCATTTTCTAAACATTTACTTTCTATTGAGCCCTTAGTATCAGTGCCTGTATTTTCCCTCCCCACCTTGTAACTCCTTGATAAATTATAATTATTTTCATGTCTTACACTGATCACCATCTCCCTTCCCCATGGTTGAATATAGCTTATGAAGTACAGCTTAGAGGAAATAAACAACGGTTTAGGTTTGTTGGTAATGACACTTATATCAGACTATTAAAGCATGGTTCTTTTTTTTTTTTAAACATTTTATTAGGGGCTCATACAACTGTTACTGCAATCCAAACACACATCAATTGTGTAAAGCACATTTGTACATCATTCTCAAAACATTTTCTCTCCACTTAAACCCCCAACACTTAAACCTCATTTTGCCCCCTCCCTCCCCGCTCCACCCTCCCTCATGAGCCCTTGATAGTTTAAAAATTGTTATTTTGTCATATCTTGGCCTGTCTGACGCCTCCCTTCACCCACTTTTCAGTTGTCTGTCCCCCAGGGAGGAGGTCACATATAGTTCCTTGTAATCGGTTCCCTCTTTCCTACCCACTCTCCCTCTACCCTCCCTGTTTCGCCACTCACACCACTGGTCCTATAGGGCTCATCCGCCCTGGATTCCCTGGATTTTCAGTTTCTATCTGTACCAGTGTACATCCTCTGGTCTAGCCAGACTTGCAAGGTCAAATTCGAGTCATGGTAGTGGGAGCGGGGAGGAAACATTTAGGAACTAGAGGAAAATTGTATTTTTCATCGTTGTTACATCGCACCCTGACTGGCTCATCTCCTCCCTGAGACCCCTCTGCAAGGGGATCTCCAGTGGCCTACTCATGGGTTTTGGGTCTCCACTCCACACTCCCGCCATCATTCACTATGGTAAGATTTTTTGTTCTGATGATGCCTTATACCTGATCCTTTTGACACCTCGTGGTTACATAGGCTGGGGTGCTTCTTCCATGTGGGCTTTGTTGCTTCTGAGCTTGATGGCCGCTTGATTACCTTCAAGCCTTTAAGACCCCAGACGCTATACTTTTTGATAGCCGGGCACCATCAGCTTTCTTCGCCACATTTGCTTATGCACCCATTTGTCTTCAGTGATCCCTTCGACACCTCGTGATCACACAGGCTGATATGTTGTTCCATGTGGGCTTTGTTGCTTGGCATGGTTCCTTTTTAATTATTACAATGTTTAATATTATACCCCATATTTGTATACTATAAGGCCACTAAAAAGCTACGTACATTACTTTTAGCTGTTGGTAGCTTAAAGAGAATAGGGAAAACACTTATTTTTGGAAGAAAATAAATTCTCTCTTGAAAAGGAAGCATATAATAAACGGCATCCCTCACCCCTAAACAAGTCACCCAGACCAAATCCACTGTTGTTAAGCTGATTCTGACTTGTAGTGACCCTTTAGGACAAATAAAGATGCTCTCAAAAGGTACCTTCAATTGCGTCAAAAAAACGCTCTGAAGAAATTGTCAATACTCAAATAACAAGTCTTTCCTAAAGTTGAAAAGCGTTGTCCTTCATGATTTGAGGATTCCCCTCAAATTACCGCAGCAGTTCTCAAGATATGGGGTCGTGATCCCTTTGGGACTTGAACGGCTCTTTCACAGGGCTCGCCTGATTCATAACAGTAGCAAAATTACAGTTATAAAGTAGCAACGAAAATAAAGGGATGGAGATGCGTCTATTTACCTAGAATCTCTATCCCCACAGAATTCCCTGCTTCTACTTTCATTAAGAGTTATATTCTCTGTTGATGGGAGTCTTCTCCCTCTCACGCCTTGTTTCTATTTTTGTCTTTTAAGTTATTATCCTTACCACCTTAGTGCAATTTGTTTTTCATTGTTTTCTGTTGGGTTACCCAGTGGAGAGGCACAGGAGGAGTGGCCGTGTAACGATAATATCTGACACAAGGTGTTTTAGGGAATGTAGGGGTGGGGGCTGGGCAATAGGAAGGTAAGGGGATTTCTAATGAGGGCAGGAGGGAGCACTGGAACTGATTGGGATTGTACAACTCATAATGAAGGTGATTTAACCATGGGGGTGCGAGTGGAAATACTCTAATATAGATGTGGTGATTGTACAATTCCCCTTGATATTATTCAATGATTGGACGAATAAATTATATGATATGTAAATTATGTGCCAATAAAACTCTTGGGAGAAAAAAAAGACTTATACTCTTGGATGCTCATAGAGGCAGTTGGACTCTGTCTTATAGGGTCACTATGAGTTGGTATTGACTCAGTGGCAGTGAATTTGATTTTTTGGTTTGGCCCCAAATGTGCTGAAGTCCTAGCTCTGGTATACAAGTCAATTTTGAAATAGGGAGCTTTTCTTTTATGCAAATGAAAATATGCTAGAATAGGGTGAGTCCTAAATCTAATCAATTTTTTAAGTCAAACACAAAAACTTACAGCTATTGAGTTAATTCTGACTCATAGCCACTCTACACGAAGGAGCAGAACTCTGCCCCGTGGGGTTTCTGAGACGGTAGCTCTTCACGGGAGTAGAAAGTCTCATCTCCTGACCCAGCTGCAGTTGGTGGTTCCAAGCTGCTGACGTCAGGGTTAGGAGCAACATGCAACCTATCATACTACCAGGGCTCCCACTTTCTTTTTCAATCATTTTTTTGGGGGGGCTCATACAGCTCTAATCACAGTCCATACATCCATCCATTGTGTCAAGCACATTTGTACATATATTGTCATCATCATTCTCAAAACATTTTCTTTCTACTTGAGCCCTTGGTATCAGCTCATTTTCCCCACCTTCCTCCCCTACCCACCCTCCCTCCCTCATGAACCCTTGATCATGTGTAATCATTATTTTTTCATGTCTTACACTGACCAATGTCTTCTTTTACCCATTTTTCTGCTGTCCATCCCCCAGGGAAAGGGTTATATGTAGATAATTGTGATCTTTCCCCACTTTCTCCCCCAACCTTCCCCTTACCTTCCTGGTATCACTACTCTCATTATTGGTCTTGAGGGGTTTATCTGTCCTGGATTCCCTGTGTTCCCAACTCTTAACTGTACCTGTGTACCCACTTTCTAAGTATTATCTTTCAAAAAGAACAGAACAGACAGACACACACACACACGGAAAACATACCAAGGGAAAACATGGGCTTTACCCACAGTTGGATGTCCTGAAGGGACACTTCCAGTGTTCCAAACGAGGAGACAGTACATTCCTTCTTTAAAGTCACCCACCTGAATTGGCTGTTTTGGGTTTATGGTAGCACTAGAAACTATGACAGTAGTCAACAGTTGGTAACAAGCCTTTCATAATTACTACAGGCCAACATTCTCAATATTTCATCCAAAAAGTTTCCTAGCTTCTTTTCTCCTTGAAGCTTCACTACCAAGCATGGTGAGAATAAGACTGCATCCATGAGGAGCGAGCTGAGAGAGGACATGAACTATAGCTAGTAGAAAATACCTGTTGTTCCTAATAGAAAATTTACTCTGTAGTCTAGATAACCAACTTTAAAACTTTTGTTTCTTGACTTAAGAATTATATGCTGGGTATGTACAAATGTGCTTGATACACTAAATGAACGTATGAATTGTGATAAGAGATGTCAGAGCCCCCAATAAAGGTATTTTTAAAAAAAAGAATGATATGCTGGGAAGTTGGGGAGATGAGGAAGGGGGAACTGATTGCAATGGTCGACACATAACCACACACACCCCTCCCGGAGGATGAACAACAAAAACCATGGGGAAAGGGAGTCAGCAGTCGGTATAAGACATTAAAATAATAATAATTTATAACTTATCAAGGGGTCATGAGAATGGAGGGGAGGGAAGAAGAGCTAGTACCAAGTGCTCAATAGAAAATAAATGTCTAGAAAATGATGGCAACATGTACAAATATGCTTGATACAATTGATGTATGGATTGTTATAAGAGCAATAAGAGCCCCCAATAATCTTTTAATTAAAAAAAAGAATTAGATGCTAATTTCTAAAAAAAAAAAAAAAAAGAAATATATAAAAGATTTCCCCCCCTCAATCACTCAGTTTCACCATGTCGAGAAAATCACTGTCAACATAAAGGCATACTGGTTTGTAAAGGCGCTATGAATAAATTTCATAAACTTTAGTCTTCTATCATGTAAGTTAAAATAATTTTATTCCCGGCTGGTCCGAAGGTAGTGAGATCTCACAACGATTGCTTACAGTCAATTACTGGTCGACCTATTTGTCTACCCCCCCTCACTGCTGCACTTGACTAGTCTTAAAAAAAAAAAAAAATAATAATAATAATAATAATTTTATTCTGTTATAAGTTATTAACTTTTTAAGACTTAAGTCCTAAAAACTTTTTCTGGATTTTAATTAAAACTATTTCAATCCTTTGATGACTCAATTATTCTCCACTTTGATATTGATACTATATATTTTTATAATGGAAGGCCGAATCAAGGAGTATTTCAGAAATCAAGTTATAAAATACGGATTTAAATATTATGTGGGGCATATGATTGTGGACTATATAGGATAAAATTATGTGGGACACAAATCCCTCTGGACTCAAGGAGTAGGACTAGTGAGACACAGACACACACACACACCCTCTCTGGGCTCTCCACTGCCTTCTAGACATACACACACACACACACACACACACACACACACACTGGACTCTCCACTGCCTTCTAGACAGACACACACCACCCCCTCTGGACTCTCCACTGCCTTCTAGATCCATCCCTTGACAGGCACATACAAGTTAGGGCATCTGAAAATGCAGAATTTCATGCATATTAAAATATCACATGAAATGCAACTTAAAATTAACACACAGAATAACTGTACTTGCAAGGCTAAGAAAAGCCAAACCCACTGTCATCGAGTGAATTCCAACTCCTAGACACCCTCTAGGTTTTCTGAGATTGTAAATCTTTACTGCAGCAGGCAGCCTGAGCTTTCTCCTAAGGTGCAGGCGTGTGGGTTTGACCCACTGACCTAGTGGTTAGCAGTCCAACAGTGTCATCAGAGCTAAAAAATCTATACTAAAACTAAACCCACTGTCATCCGGTTGACTCTAACTCATAGAGACCCTTTGTAAGGTTTTAGAGGTGCTGAAAAACCTTCACAGCAAACAACTTCATCTTTTTCCCTCAGAGTAACTTATGTGTTTGAACCACTGACCTCGTGGTTAGCAGCCCAATATCCCAGTGTCACCAAGGCTCCTTACAAAGTTTTGCAAAATCACTCCTCCAGGATGCATCATGTCATCTGCTACTCCGTGTCCGTGAAAAAGAGTAATTTACTACATACCATTCTTTCCATTTCACGGTTACACAGGTGACTTCCTAATCACTGCTGCCCAGTAAACTCCAAAGGATGAAAATGTAGGTGCTGCAGAGCTCTGATGGCGCAGTCGGTTCACTATAAGCCACTGCTAACTGCAAGGCCAGTAAGTTGTTCAACCCCACTGGGAAAAAGATGAAGTTGTCTACACCCATAAAGATTTACAATCTCAGAAACCCCAGTGCACAGTTCTATTCTGTCCTATCGGATTGCTATGAGTTGGAATTGGTGAGGTGGCAGTGGGTTTTGGTTTGGTTATATGTCCTGCGAGTAGCTAAAAGATTAACAATCTAATAGGTAAAGGCTAATGTTGTTATTACTTTAACTTGTGGAAGTATAATTCACATGGAGAAGAGTGCAAAACTCATAAAAATCTCAATAAATATTCACCAAGTGACTGACCACAAATACATGGGGATCCAGACCATCAGACAGATTATTAGAATCCCAGAAGCCTTACCTCTGCCCAGTCACTATCCTCTCCTGCCTCCTGACATCTTAGATAAATGTTACTTGTTTTTGAACTTTATATACATGAAATCAAATAGTATACATCCAGTTTCCAAACTGTGCAATGACACACAACAGAACAGTGCACAATTTTTTTAACTTGAGGAAAACAATATTTAACATCGGTCTTATCCAAGAGCTACAGGTATTTCACTAGAGTCCTGGTGGCATAATGGATTACCCAGTGGGGGGCTAAGCCCAAGGTCAACAGTTCTAAACTACCAGCTGCTACTTTGGAGAAAGATAAGGCTTCCTATCCCCATAAAGATTTACTGCCTCAGAAAGCCAAAGGGGCCGTTCTACCCTGGTTCTACAGGGTCAACAGTGAACAGGAATCAACTCAACGACAGTGAGTGAGTGACTAGGTATTTCTTTTGGTGTGGATAGTGCAAACCATTACACTGGACTGCTAACTCAAAGACCAGCAGTTTGAACTCACCCAATCCAGCAGTTCCGCTGACAAAAGGCCTGGAGATCTGCTTCCATGAAGATTAATTTAGAAAACCCTACAAAGCAGTTCTATTCTGGATATTTATGCTCTTTTATAGCCCCTCACCTCAGTAAATTTTCAGTTCATATTGATCATAAAATCCAAACAAGACCAAAATCACTCCCACTGAGTCAAATGCTGACTCATAGCAATCCTATAGGATAGAGTAGAACTGCCCTTGTGGGTTTCCAAGGCTCTAAATCTCTATGGCAGTGGTTTCCAACCTTCCTAATGCTGTGACCCTTTAATACAGTTCCTCATGTTGTAGTGACCACCCCCTAAACATAAAATTATTTTCATTGCTACTTCATAAGTATAATTTGTTACTGTTATGAATCAGGCAACCCCTGTGAAAGGGTTGTTCAACCCCCAAAGGGTTGCGACCCACAGGTTGGGAACTGCTGCTCTAGCTGCTCTATGAGATCAGAAAGCCTCATCTTACTTCCACTAAGTAGCTGGTAGTTTTGAACTGCTGATCTTGCAGTTAGCAGCTCAGCTCATACCTCACTATACCATCAGGGCTTGTTACTAATCATAAGAGTTCTTTATAAGAATATTACATCTTTGACTGCCATGTATGTTGTAAAGATTTTTCCTAATTTGTCAACTAATTTTTAAAAAATTTTCAGAATATTGGTTGAGGTTGTATGTAGCCACATGACAGAAATACAAGGATGTGTTAACAAGTTTTGCTACCCTGTTTCCACAAAAATAAGACAGTGTCTTCTATTAATTTTTGCCCCCCAAAGATTCGCTAGGTCTTATTTTCAGGGGATGTCTTATTTTTCCATGAAGAAGAATACGGCACACATTTATTGTTCATTGCTTTATTAAAAGAGACCTCGCACTTCCTGTCTGCTCTGGCTGCGCTGCAGCCAACAGTGAGCTGAGCAGCAGCGCCCACCGCATAGGTCCAGTGTCCAGAGTTACTGTAGTTTCAGGGCCTTATTTCTGGGGGAATGCCTTGTATTTCAGCAAGAGGCAAAACTGTAAGTAGGTCTTATTTTCGGGGGATGTCTTACTTTGGGGGAAATAGGGTACAAAACATTAGTAACCTTTATTAGACAAAAACATAAGAATGTAAAACTATTATTTCTTGACAGATCCTCCATCTATGTTTATACACTTTTGAGGGCAGTGCTGCCATTTCTCTAACCTTTCCCTTGATAATTCTACACTTCTCCATTTACACACTGGCAGAACAGCAGCCTGGGCATCCTTCAAGGGCTCAAGTTGTGTTCCTTCTCAATGCTGAGCTAGGGGAACAAAAAGAAGCCCGAAGGGGCACAAGTGGGCACGAGGCTGGATGAAGTAGAGACTCCCAGTGAAATTCTCATAGTTCTTGCTACCACACACAAAAAGTCCTTGCTACAACTTTCCTGGCTTCTTTATCAGCAGTGAAGATTTCTATGTTCTAAAAATCTCTTCCTACTCTGCCCCAATAATCGTTCTACATCCTTCCACCAAGATTATCCCTTTGGGATCCCCAAAATAGTTGCCATAACCTTCTGACCTCCGCTTTAAATTTAACTGTCCTCGGAAGTCACAGTTTTGACAGGACCTTTTTTTTTTTGAAGGCACCCTACAGAAACCAAGACAACTGTAGTCTATTTTTAAATAAATAAATAAGTAAATACATCACTAATCACACAGAAATTTGGAATAAACCCGTGCACATTTGAACTGCACTGCAAGTAGCAATATTCTTTGGCTTAGTCTCGTATACACAGAAAAAAAACAAAAAAACGTTAATTCTAATCCTAAATCTGGCATGATTAGTATGGCCTTCAGTTTGAGATTTACAGCAAAGAATAAAATTGAGTTTTGGATTAAAAAAATAAATAAATAGAACAAATTACTGAAATATTTCACCTAGACAAAACTTACTCCATGACAAACTTTGGATTTGGATTGAGAAACAAAATAGATCATCTAATAGTTAAAAAGGAAAGATCGTAAAACTCACTCTTTAAAGAACCCATAGTCATTCTCGCTCTATTTGCTTTCACGTTGTTTACAATTGCTTCAGCCCTGGACCAGCCCCATAGTTCACCATCCCCACCTTCTGTATTGAAATGGCTGAACACACTCAGAGAAAAAGCACTCGGAATAGAAGCCATTGTTTTATAGGGCATCAATCTGTATCACAGCCCTTGCTGCTGAGTAGATGCTCACTCATAGAGACCCTACAAACCAAAGATCAAACCCACGGTTGTCAAGTTGATATTAACTTAGAGTGAGCCTACAATAGACCAGGCTCCATAGGGTTTCAAAGGTTTACAAAAGGTTTCAAACCTTTACAGAAGATTGCCTCCTCTTTCTCCCTCCCAGTGGCTGGTGGGTTTGTACGAACAATGCTTAACCAGCGGCACCATTATTGTTCTTTACAGCAGACCTATACCACATGTCAATTCTTTGTCATATTTTTAGTCAGTCATGTTCTGATTAGCCATTTTATAGAAACACTCCCTATCACCTACTCTCAGCAGATGATCTTACCTCCTTACTTCATGACGACCAACTCCAAAACCAAACTCACCGCTCCCTAGTCAATGACACCCTTCCGTGGATTTCCGGGACGGCAACTGTTTACAGGAGTAGAAGGCCCAGTCTTTTTCCCTCTGAGCTGCTGGGGGTTTCAAACTGGTCGACTATGTGGATGACAGGTCAACTCGTAACCACTAGAGCACCAGAGTTCCACTTCAGGACCATCCCTTGAAAATTCACTTACTAGATACCTTAGTCAACCAACTCTCTTGCTGGTCTTAAAGGAAAAAGTATTCTTCCCCAACTCCAATTTAAGACTAATATCTTAATTTATGCACAGTGAAAAAGCAAAGAAGGGGGGGCAAGTCTAGTTTGTTAATGTTCCTGCTTAGAAGCTCTACTCTGATTTCTGCAACTTTGGTGTCTGCCATTAAGCGTCTCAGAATAATCCACTCTTTTCCATTCTTCTTTAAAAAGAAATTTTCTTTTTATTGGGGGCTCATACAACTCTTATCACACTTCATACAACCACCCATTGTATGTCAAACACATTTGAACACCTGTTGCCCTCATCATTCCCAAAACATTTGCTTTCCACCTGAGCCCTTGGTCTCTCAGCTCATTTTTTCCCTCCCTCCCCACTCTCTCCCATTCTTCTTTTCGTAATGCTTTCACATTTTACTTTCCATGTATTAACTCTCTCACTCCTTTTTTAGGGGAGGAGTCAGTATTTCTATTTCTTTACCACCCAATCACTCCATCAATCTTCCATCTGCTTTTACTGTATATACTTGAGTATAAGCCGAATATCCACTGAGGTACCAAATTTTACCACAAAACTGCATTAAAAATGTGCTGAAAAACTCGGCTTATACTCAAGTACATACGGTAACTCTGTCTTCATCTGAAGCTAAGGACAAAAGTTAACACAGGGACACTGGACTCCACCAATCCAAAGGGATGAAGAAAAGTTTGATTTCACAAATACTGCAATGTATGCCTGTACCTATTGATGGAAGTTGGAATGTTAGAGGGATTTAATTATGACTTTGTCCTTAGCTCTAAAGTGGACAAAACTAGAAACTTTAAAAAGTCAAAACTGAAAAAAAAAAATCCACTGCCATAGTGTTGACTTCGAATCACTTTGTGAATGCAGGGTTTCCAAAACGAAATCATTTTGATTGTAGACAGCTTTACCTTTCTTAAGTGGAGCTCTTAGTGCAGCAGTTCTCAACCTGTGGGTCATGATCGCTTTGGGGGGGGTGTGTCAAATGACCCTTTCACAGGGGTCGTCTGATTCATAACAGTAGCAAAATTGCAGTTACGAAGTAATAGCAAAAATAATTTTATGGTGGGGGGTTCACCACAACATGTGTAACTGTATTAAAGGGTCGCAGCATTAGGAAGGTTGAGAACCACTGTGTTAGTGGGTTTGAACCATCAACTTTGTGGTTAGCAGCCCAACACCCTACAGCTCCAGAAAACAGCCCACAAAATTTTCTACAATTTACACTGAGGATGAGTAGTTTGTATTATTTACATGTGTACTCACAGTTGTTGATAGTGTGTACGTGTTTTTTTGTTTTAATGTCTCCATTAAATACTAGAGTATTTACAAGAGTCAATTACAAAGTAGGGCAACTGAATCTCTAATTTAAATAATCTACTACCTCCAGCTGAAAAATCTTTCTAAGCAAAAAGGCAGGGTACAGTAGAAAGAATCAGATATGGATTTGAAGTCCAGCTCAGGAACTATCTAGGTATGAAACCCTGGCTAAATTATTTAACTTTCCCACCTATAACGCTGTTATACCCTAACTTTGCAGTTTCACTATAAGATTAAATAAAACATGTTAAAAAAAAAAAAAAGCACTTAACACAGCCCCACTCACAGCCATCAAGGGAATTCTCACTTACAGTGACCCCTATAGAATAGGATCAAACTACCCTGTGAGTTTCCAAGACTGTTAATTCTTTTTTTTTTTTAAGACTATAACTCTTTACAATGGTAGAAAGCCTTGTCTTTCTCCAGCAGAGCTGGCTACTGGTTCTGAACTACTGACATTGTGGTTAGCAGCCCAACTTATAACCACTATGCCACCATGGATCCTCACACAGTTCAAGGCACCTATAAAATACCTTCCTCCTCTTGGCACAATGTTCTAATCCCAAACTATTAAGGAATAAAAGTGTGCCAACATGAAGCAGTATTAAAATTTTGTAAACTACGTCAAATGGAAAATGTGACAAAGGCACCATCTGTTCATATTGACTAATAATTTTTAAATGAAAAGCTTCAATCTGAAGTGAAATGCACTGGAGTTAGCCAAAGGCTTTGAGAGAATCCAACGACAGACGTACTTGGATTAAATCCCCAGTAACATCTTGTAAAAGATGGCATACGATTTTAATGGGCAAAGACAGCAGCGCAAAGCAAAGTAAGAAAGGCAAGTCTAACTCACCATTTCTCAAGAGGAAGATATCAAATATACAAATTTCCTTAGGGATGCACTAAAGTAAATGCATCAAAGGAATATACAATGAAGGGCAGTCCTTCTCTAAATTAAAAACAAAACAAGCATTCATGACCAACATGGCTTTTTAGTTGTTAGAATTGATGCAAAGCAGCTGGATTTAGTAGACTGTAGGAGGTCAGCTGCTAATCCTAAAAAAAAAAAATATTCTGGGGGGTGGAGAAAGTGGGCAATCGTCCCAATAAAACAACTGCCAGAAAACATCATACATATATAAGAACATACACATCTGTTAAATATCAGTTTACACTGTCCTAGCCAACTTACTGATCAAGATGAAGAACTGAAGGTCTACAAGAATAAATCTGCATTTTGCATGGATGGCTACTGGAGAATAGTTCTCCACGCCAACTCAAGGCCAGGAGAACGAAATAATAAATCCAGTGTTCACTTTCAAATGTGGGGAGGAGAGGAAAGGGAGTCTCCGAGTACACAAAGTTCTCCTCCCTCTAAAAACACTGTAAAAACTGCCCACGTCTAAAGATACTGACCCTGGAAACTCCTTGGAGAATGGCTTGGGAGACTTTCTGTTCAGAGTTTTGAGGGGGAGTGATTTAGGAATGCTACAAGCTTGTCACTTTCAAACAACGTGAACATAATTAAACTTCTGAAATTGTATGTCCTCTGGGGGTTTGTTTGTTTTCCAGATCAGATTGATCCCTTTCCTTTCACCACTCCTATAGTCATCAAACCCCCCAATATAACCCCGAAGATAAACAAAACCAGAGCCTTAAAGAATCTGCAAATAAAGGACACAGACAATTCCCAAGAATCTATCAACTCCCTCTCGAGTGGAAAGCGAAAGGAGGCACGAAGAAATACAAAGCAGATAGAAAAGGGAAAAGCAAACACATTTTAAAGAGGGAAGAAAAAGTAGGAAGGAGGTGAAAGGAACAGAGGGAGGGCAGAAAAAGTCCAGCTGATCCCGACACAATTGAGGGAAGAGGGCAGAAAACATCCCCGAGGCCACGGCGTGGAAGGAAGGACCGAGCGGGGCAGGGGCGCAATAGAGAGGTCTGCGCCAAAGGCCCATCCCGGGGGGCCACACGGAAGCCAAGCCTGCGAAGGGGGTCAAGACTCATCAGGAAAGGAGGGCGAGCACGTCCCGGGAGGCAGCTCCGAGACGGAGGATGTGGAGGCAGTGTCTTCCTATCCGCAACCCGCAGGCCGCGCCAGACGTCTTGGGGGGCACTGTGGCTACGAGGGCTGAGGGGTTACCGCGGGGGTTCGCAGACGTGGAAGGGGGTGCGGCCCCCAAGGCTGCGGCAGGAGAGCAGGCCCGCGGTCCGTACCTTGTAGTACACATCGAACTGGATGTTCTCCGGCAAGGAGCGGATGTCTCGGCGGGAGCGGGTGTAGTTGTCCACGACCGCGGAGATGGCGGTGTTATAGAGAGTCTCCGGGATCCACTCGAGTTCCACGGCCGCCATCTTTCTTCCCTCCTCCTCCGCCTCCTCCGCCTCCTCCCGAAGGCCCCCGCCTCCCTCCGTAGCGAACTCCTGGGCGGCCCCGGAGGATTCGGAGGGGCGGCGGCGGCCGCGCGGGCTCACTGCACAGGGGCACGGCCGCCCGGATGGGCACCCCCGAGGCGGACAAGGACACACAGGGAAGCAGGCGCGGGCCCAGCCGGAGCGCAGGCGAGAGCCGGGCCGAGGCCTCAGAGTCCGGGTTCCTCTGAAGCCCGGGCTCCGTGCGAGCGCCGATCGCTGCAGGGGCGGGGCTGCGTGTCGGCGTCATGACGTCAGCGGGCTCCGACGCGCTGGGAGGGAAGGAATGCGGCAGGCGACGACCGCGGGGGGAGGCTTGCTGCGCTCCCTCCCACCGAGAGTGGACTTTCTCAGCGAGTTGAGCGTTGGATGCCTGGGGGTCGGGGTCGGGGTGCGGTAGTACGCTTTTTAACCAGGTGCAAGTTAGAACCGAGCTTCTAGTCTCCTTCTTAGTTCTTAAACAGGGACCCTTCTGCGTCTCGGGTAAAAGTTTGCACCCACTCCGCTCACAAACGCACAATTATCCGTTTGCTAAAAATGATATATTCAGGGAAATCACTGTATTGCAGAATACCTTTCATAGGCTCGGGTCCCTAACCCCCTACTCTAGGAACGAGATCAGGATGGAAGACACTTTTCCGGGTGAACTTTTTATTTTGTTCCTTGCTTTGCCTTGCACCTTGTTCCTCAAGTAAAATAAACAAAAGTTCAAAGAACCCCTGTTCTAGAAAACTTCATTGTGTAAGTAGCTTCATTATAGAATTGCACACTGGTGAGGGAATCGCGGCCTTACTGCCCACAAACAGAACTTAAGTCAAATAGAAATGAAGATTTCCGTTTTCTTTTTCTTTTTTAACTACTCATTGTACTGGGGGCTCTTACTAGTCTCAGTCCCAGAGGATTGTTGAATAATTGTTTACTACAAGGTACTAACCGTGGACCCAGTCCGTGGGCCTGTAGTCTTGAGGCAACCTCTGGGGCTGCACCCCCTTCCACGTCTGCGGAAACCCCCGCAGTAACCCCTCACCCCCTTGTAGCTGAGAGGTAGATAAAGAGACGCTGAATGAAGACGGGAATATGAAGTTAAGAAAGGTTTTATTAAAGCAAGGAAAAACTCCCGGGCGAATTCCACAACCTAAGGAGCTAGGTGAAGGAAGCCGCAGTTTGGCATTGAGGCCCGCAGATACATATATGGTTTGAGCCAAGGACTTATGCGTTGATAAGGGGAAGGAAGGCTTTTAGTCCTGCAGCTGCAGGATTTCAGTCAGAACGGCTGTGAGCGAATTATCTCACTAACTGCAAAGTTGCTTTTTGGAATGTTGGGAGATGGGGCTGGGTGGACTCGGAGAGATAGCTCCTTGGAATGTTAAGAGCAGGGGCTGTGAAGTCCAGCAGGTCATCCATCTTTCTGTGGGGCTGGGGAGGGGGGCTGCCTGGAGTCTGGAAGGAAGGGCTGCAAAGTTGGGCATGCTATCCATCTTTCCGAGATGCCAGGGAAGGGGCTGCCTGGTCCGGACGGGCCCAAACAGTAGCCACAACGCCCCTCATCTCCCTTCCTCAGGCTTGAACAACTGTTATTTATGTAATGCAATTTTTTCTACATGAGCTAGCTCAAGAATTTGCCACAACATTGTTTTGCTCTAGGCATTTAACAAGGAAATTACTGACCATAATGTTGACCCAGTTGGTTGCATCACCACTGTAAAACAATGTAAGATCAGGAGATGGCAGTAAGAAATGTCCTGACGCAGAGCTAAAGGAATTGGAAGTTGTTCTTTTAGTTCACCCTCCACCCTGCATAGTTTTAGGCTCACTCAAACTTAAATGGTTAAATAGTCTGAAAAGAATGAAAGGACAATTCGTTCTCTTTTCAGTCACAGCCAGTTCTGACTATAATCGTGAACCAAGGAAAGCTGTGGTTGGCCTCAAAGTAGGGTTGCCAGGTAACAATATAATGGAGGATGCTCAGTTAAATTTGAATTTCAGATGAACAATAAAACTTTTAAAACATGATTATAATTTTTTAAATAATAAAATGAAACAATTATATCCCATGCAATGGTTGTACCCACTGATTGCAAGTCACTCAAAGACCATTTGTTCTGTCAGCAGATCCCACATTAAGCATTCTTAGATGCAGACCTTTTTGAGGAGCAGGTAAAAGTTTGGATCTTCTTGCCATCAAAAACATATAGTTATGCATACATTACTCCTACAAATATTGCGTGGGATATCCTTAGACTAAAATATTTATTTGTTGTTGAGGAAATAGCCTGGGGGTCATGTCTGACCTTCTGTGACTGCCCAAGAAGGAGGGAGAATCCAACTTCACACCAGCCCAAGGCCAATTCCCACAAGGCAGAAATCAGACATGGCTCCACCTACAACTTCCTTTACCCTATTCTGACTCCAACGGACTTTTCCACTGGGTTGGATAATCCATTGCAATGGCCACGGAGAACTCACAGACAATACTTATGATTATAGGGACTTAAGGAAGCAAGCAGATTTCCATAAGCCAAGATCACAACACATTAAGACAGCCCTTTTGTCCACAGCAATACCTCTTTCTCCAGCATGCTGACAGGCACATCTCCCTCTAGTCCTGAGCTTTGGAGCCCCAAAGCTCCTTGGCATTAGGCCAGAGTTCTAAAGCTCCTTTAGCTCTGATAGGTGTTCAAAGGGCACCCCATTCAGTGAGCCAGTCTCCTGTGCAAAAGCATTCAACTTTACTCAGTCTGTGGGCCTGGAAGCCGGCTGTTTCATCTCACCGTCTTGGTACTGTGGTTTCTGGTACCTCTTGCCTGCCCCATTTCTCACAGGAATCTTGCACATGCTCCACTGGAAGCTCTTCTGCCTTGATGATCATTGGATTCTTTCTATTCCTGCTTCTAAAATGGCTCACTTTATACCCAGAGGAGCAGCAAAACTTTTCAATCCCCTCCTGAGAGTACTCTATACCTCATTTGCATGCTCCCACCCAGTCATTTGGTAGGAATTACAAAGACTGTGGATAGAAGAACCATATCAAGTAATTTCACTTCATCTCAATGGTTTACCTGAACTTTAAAGTTAACTGAGCATTGGTATCTTATCTGGCAAACCTACCTCAAAAGATTCTTGAATGCCCTGAAATTCAATACAGATGTTCTAGAATATTTTGACTGAATTGGGAACTGGGCTCAGGCCCTATAAACAGGTGAAGTTGTGCCAGATACACGTATGGACCTTAGATGTCACTGAGCAGAGTTAGACATAAAAATATATAGAGGATGTCTGAGAGGAAGAGATCTCTTGATCTCTTCTTTATTGCTTTGCAATTCAATGTTAATTAAATGCCTGTTATGAACTGAGAGACCTAAAAGGACAAGGTTTCTGAGAAACAATTCGCCAGAAGGTTTGGAGTCAGGACTAATGCCCTGGCATCTGTACAAAGGGCCAAAGGCCAAAGGAGAGCATTGGTTAGAGAATCAGAAGCCAGCTGTTGGGTTGGGACTGGAAAAAACTGGCTGAATGAAGAAACAAATGAAACCATTTTTCTTGTGGACTCCTCCTCAAATGAACAAAGACATATCCTCCCTTGCACCTCAAGAAATCAGTGGAACCTGTAAAGCAGGGATCTGAACTCAGTAATCACACTGCCTTTCCTATTTTGGCACAGAATCATAGTTCCCAGTGGTCAGATTGTAAAGGGTGTGTGGTGCTAAAGGCCTTGGATTTCATCTGGAAAATGAGTTTTAAAAATCCTCAAAGGACTATAAACAAGAAAGTTAGCAGATCAGAGTTATTTGTCAGAAATGAGGCATAACTACTTCATCTGTTATCCAAAGAGCCAGAAAAAAAGTATATAACCATGCACTATCAATTCCAGAAGAGTAGAAAACAGAGGATGGCTGCTGTCTGTAATAGCCACTTAGACACTTTGGCAGACAAAGGTCCTTTGTGTTCCTAAGTTACCCTGGTAATCCACCAAAGCCCCTTTAAGCTTTGACTTCTGGTAGTTGCAAATTTAGCAGAAGGATTTATACAGGGAAGGCAAAATGAGACATGAAACCGATCCAGAAAGAATCCTCAGAGGCTATGATATCCATTATGACAATTTTTAAATAGCAATTTCTCTGATATCACATTTATCTAGTCCCTTTCAATGGGATAAACATATCTTCCTCTTGAATATTGGTGAATTGTAACTGCTTTGACAAATGGAATACAGTGGAAATGATACTATGTGAATTTTGACATTCAGCCCAAAAGAGCCATGCACGGTCCATATTGTTTTCTGCACTACTTACTCTTGGATCCCTGTGGAGAACCTTTTCTATCAAAGGCCATTTGGATATTTATAACATCATCCAAGGACAATACTGGTCAAACATTTAACTAACACCCCCACTAATGTGATGGTGGAACCCTGGTGGTATAGTGGTTACCCATTGGGCTGCTAATCATAAGGTCAGCAGTTTGAAACCACCAGCAGCAACTTGGGAGACAATTGAGGCTTTCTACTCCTGTGCAGAGTTGCCGTCTCAGAAACCCATGGGCGCAGTTGTGCGGTCCTATAGGATTGTTGTGAGTTGGAATTGATTCCGATGGCAATAAGTTTGGTTTTTTGAATGTGCTGGCTGGAGTGCTTCTCTCTGGTGAGGCACATGATGTTCGCTGGTGTTGGTGATTTCCAGGGTCTTATTTCGTCTGCAGGCTGAACTTTCTTTAACCCAGACATAGACCAACCACTGCCAGGCTGGCGTACTCTGAAAAAGCCCAAGCTACAAGGAGGTACTCCACATAAGCAGCCTAGTCCACGGTTATAATCTGAAATATAGGCTTTCATGTGACCTCCTTCATGGAAACGATCTTCTTTGTGGCCTCGAATGAACAACTTTTATAACTTTCTGCTGACATCTTTGCCATATTACTTTTTGTGAGCGTGGTATTGACTACCTATGAGTAGCCAAACCATGAACTCTTAACTCACTGCCATCAATGAGTTAATGCTGATTCTTAGCCACCCAGTAGAACAGGGGAAAGCTGCTCCTATAAGTTTCTGGGACTATAACTCTTTTTTTTTTCAATAATAGTTTTCTTGACATATCTTACACAATTCTATATATCCACCCACATAAAATTCTGTTGTTCACCTGAAGCCTTAAAGAACTGAAGATAAACAAGCAGCCATCTAGCTGAGAGACAACAAAACCC
>NW_022111358.1:12997196-13000754 GCF_000313985.2 Echinops telfairi
AAGCAAATGTCGATGCCAACTCACGGCAACTCTAGAGGAGAGGGTAGAACTTCCCTGTGATTTTCTAAGACTGTAACTCTTTTCTTTTTCTTTTTAAATCATTTTATGGGGGCTCGTACAGCTCTTATCACAATCCATACATCCATCCATTGTGTCAAGCCCATTTGTACATATGTTGGCATCATCACTTTCAGCAGAGAAGTGGGTGAGGGAGACGTTGGATGGGGTAAGATATGATAAAATAATAGTAATTTATAAATTATCAAGGGTTCAGGGAGAGGGGGGAGTGGGGAGGAAGGGGGGAAAATGAGCTGACACCCAGGGCTCATGTTGTGAGAATGATGAAGTCAACATACGTACTAATGTGCTGGACACAAATGATGTATGTACGGATTGTGATGAGTTGTATGAGCCCCTAATAAAATGATCATTTAAAAAAAATTCTGTTGTTCAATCCCATTGAGTGAAGTCACTGGCAGTGAGTGAGTGAGTGAATCACATATTAAGTACTCATTAAACGTAGGAAAAACAGTCAAATGAAGCTCATAAATCAGATCCTCAAGTCGTATACATGGTAGCACACATCAGATAAACAAAATGACTGGAAGAATAGAGCCAGGCTGTACCAACATGTTCTTAACTCTTGGAGAAGTGATGTTATTGTTATTGTTAAGTGCCATTGAGCCCGTTCTGATTCATAGTGATCAATAGAATGAAACACTGCCCAGTCCCGCACCCCAGGTTCCTGTATCTATTCATAGTCACCTCCTATAACAATGGCCCTTTAGAGTTACCCTACTGCCTAGATATGATGTTCTGTTTCCAAATTTAATACAGGCTGTTCTACTTAAATTCTACTCCTATAACAATGGCCCTTTAGAGTTACCCTACTGCCTAGATATGAACACCCCTCCCGCTAACATACCACTCCCATTTGGCCCTAAGAAAAACAATGGAAAATAATGCTTTCATTTGCCAGACCTTACTTTAACAAGTTTGCCATACTGTGGGGACTTGCCTGTCGCTGAAATGCTGGAAGCTATGTCATTGGTATTTCAAATATCAACAGGGTGGACAGGTTTCAGTAGAACTTTCAAATATCATATATTTGTGATATATTCAAATATCACTCATGGGTGGACAGGTTTCAGTAGAACTTCCAGACTACGACATACTCAGAAGAAAGACCTGGTGATCTACTTATGAAAAAAACATTGTCCAGTGGAAATCTTATGGGTCACAGCAGAGCACTGTCTTATAACATGGGCAGAAGATGAGTCCACCAAGTTAGAAGGGACTTCAAATACATCTGGAGAAGAGGCGCCTCCTCAAAGTAGAACCAGCCTTCATGATGTGGATGAAATAAAGCTTTCAGTGTCTTCAGTTGATGAGGTGCCTCAATTCAAAATGAGAAGAAACAGCTGTAAACCTCCATTAGTAATCAGACTGTGGAATGTACAAAGTGTGAATCTAAAAAAAATTGGAAGTTGTAAAAAATGACATAGAAAACATAAAGCTCAATATCCTAGTCATTAACCAGATGGAGTGCATTGATAGTAACCATTTAAAATCAGACAATCATATAGGGTACTATCCCAGAATGATAAAGAGGAGCGGCATCACATTCAACATCAAAAAGAATATTTCAAGACCTATCCTTAAGTATAATGCTATCAATGATAGGATAATATCTATATGCATACACGGAAGACCATTATTTGACTAGAATGCAAATTTATGCAGCAACCACTAATGCCAAGGGTGAAGAAATTGATGGTTTTCCCAAGTTCTACAATAAGAATTAGATCTTACATGCAATCAAGATAAACTGATGATTATTGATGATTGGGAAATGGAAGTTGAACCAACAAATGACCAGCAGTTGGAAAATGTTATCATGGCCATAAAAATGATGCCAGAAAGAAACCAAACTTGACCGATGGTTACCACAGGTGAAGAGAAAGAGTTTTTGCTTAAGGAGCATTGATTTTATGTTAATGGTGGTGGAATAATTTGGAAAAGAATATCAATCATGATTACAACATGAAGAGTATAATCAATGGCTCTGAATTGTACATGTAGAAGTTGCTGAATGGAGAATGTTTTGTTGTGTATATTTTTGCCACAATTAGAAAAAAAGTACATGAATAACATTGAGTACAAGGAAGAATAAAATGTTCTAAAATTGATTGTGGTAATGATTGTACAACTCTTCTTGATATGATTGAGCTATTGAATTTACAATATGTGGATGAAGTGCCAATAAAAAAGAAAGAAATTATACCAGAGGTCACATCATAAAATTTGGAATACCAACAAACTATTCATTGAAAATGCCTTTATTCAACAACATAAACAGGACTATACAAGTGGACCTCAACAAATGGAACACACAGGAATGGAACTGACTACATCACTGAAAAGAGATTATGGGGATAGGCAATGTCATCAGTCAGAGCAAGGCCAGGGGGTAAGTGCAGGACAGACTATCAGTTTCTCATTATACAAGTTCAAGTTAAAACTGGAGAAAATTAAAACAAATCTACAAGAGTCAGACTGCGGATTAAGAGTAAGGATGGCAAGACTTCATCTTATGCACTTTGGACATGTTATCAGGAGGGAACAATTGTGGAGAAATATATCATGCTTGGTAAAACAGAGGGTCCGTGCAAAAGAGGAAGATCCTCAGTAAGATGGGTTGACACAGTGGCTGCATCAATGGACTCAAACACATGTGCGGATGGTCAAGGACTGGGACGTGTTTTCCTCTACTATCCATGTTTTATTCATTATGAGGTGGAGCTGACTTGATGGCACCCACCAAGAGCAGCAACGACTTTGAAGTTACCCACTTGGACCCTGCATTACATACACAGTTGACCTTCTGATCCCAACAAGCTCAAGTAGAGAACTAATATAGAAGGTCGAACTGGTTTTGGATTTGTACTGTCAAGGCTGGTCCAATGGATGGAATAAAGGCTTAGGATCGTTCTTGGAAAGACAGAACACATAGTCAATAGTAATACAATCTGATAAATACTGAGATGAGGTTGCACAAGCACTATGGGAGTATTAAGGAGAAGGCGATGAATTGGTTTTGAATTTAGTAATGATAGAGTAGTTCCAATATAGGTTGGCTCTCAAAGTATTTTTAATTGTAATTATGTTCATAGGAAAATGATGAACAGATTCCCTTGAACAATTAGAAATGCATTCATTGTCATTTTGACATCACCCATCCAATTCTGGGAAATTTTCTAACGAAATGAAACAAATTCATGAAATTTTAAAATGGTTTATCTATGGCAGTGAAAAAACTCAAGATTTGTTTGTAGAAAACTGGATTAAAGTAAACTATAGGCATTGTGATATAACTATATAACAATAATTCTTAATATAATAACAATGACAACTCTTAAAGGAGAGCGTACATGAACCCATTCCACCTCTCCCAAACGACTTTATTTAAAATATACAAATGACTTAAGTTTTAACTTAAATTTCTATTATTTATTTATTTAATACTTGTTTTGGGGGCTCCTACAACCCATCACAATC
>NW_022111358.1:13001612-13003247 GCF_000313985.2 Echinops telfairi
GAATTTTTAAGGCAGATTTAGGAGAAGATCTCTTGTACTAAAGCTTTATATTAGCCTTATATTATCATTTAATTATGCATGGATACCTTATCTCCCCAACTAATTCGTAAGCATCTTGAGTACCCAGTACCTTAGCAGCTGTGTAAGACGGATGAAAACTGCCCCAGGTTTCCAAGGCTCTAAATCTTAATGGAAGCAGACTGCCACACCTTTCTTTCTTGGGTGAACTAGTGGGTTCCAACTACTGATGCTTTATTTAGTAATAGAGCTCCAACCACTGTGCTACCAGGGCTCCTCTGTCTTGAGCACAGGGACCATAACTACTATGTAGCTCAGGTACCAAACCCATGACAGGCACAGAGCAGACATTCAGTAAATTGAGCTGCCAAGTGACTAGACCTCACATGATATGCTACATCATAGCATGTTTAACCGTCCTTAAAACTCAGCCAAAACCTACATTTTAAAATAATTTCGTATTTCAACTCCCCCAATTTGCTCTGATTGAAGAACTGCAATCTAAGCCATTCCTGAACCTGAGTTGTACCACAACTTCCCTGATAAATGCCATAGTGGTACATACTGTTTGTGAGTTCTAGGTGGTCACTGCAATGAAGGGATAGGGGGATAGAGAGTGTTATGGGAGGAATGGCAAAGGCAGGGTCAGTGAAGGTCAGAGGGTAGAGGCCAGCCTGATCTCTGCATATGAATTGACCTTGGGCTTTGGTTCTTGATTCTCCAGGACCCTCTCAAGGAGTCAGAGGAGATCAGACGCCTCCGCCTTTACAATTAAGAGACCCAGGAATCCACAATTCCAGCCCCTCCTCCTTCTGGGTCCAAGAGTCTAAGCCACCAGCCGCCTCCTCTCTTAGACCCAGGGTTCCACAACTGTAGCCTCTTTTCCCTCAGGGTCCAAGAGTTTAAGCCCCAGGCCCCATCCTCCCTGGACTGGGAATTCAAAGCCTTAGTCCGCTTTCCCACACCAAAGAATACAGAACCCTGAACACTTCTTATCTCAAACTGGAGCGATGAGATTCCCCTAACTCCAGACTCTCAACTCCTTCAGACCCAGGAATCCAGGCCCCCAATTCCCTTCTCTCCCAGGACCTGCAAGTCCAAGCCCCACCAGCTACCACTCCAAATTTTATTCATCAACCTAAGAGGCGGGAGGGGTGTTCATGCTTAATCTACTTTTGTGCCCAGCCCATCCCCCACCCCCCAGAATTGAGGGGGGCTTCCAGGATTGCTAAGTGAATGTCACCTCCCTTCTTAAGGGCTGGGGGTGGTGAGGGGAGGAACACGGACCACAAGGTCCTCAAAAAAAAAAAATAATAATAATTTTGTATCTCCCCAAAATCCACACAGGAGTGACAAGTTGGCCTAGAAAGAAGAGAAAGAGCATTAAATTCAGATTAGGTTGGGGAAAAGTTTTGACAATATAGATCGAGTCTTAAACAGGTGTGCCAATCTTTGATCCAGAAATTTCAGTATACAGTTGTTTCCTCACATGTGCAAAAAGACATCTGTGTAAGGATGTTACTTATGGCTTATTTATCTGGTCAATTTTAAAGTGTGAACTACTGTTGTTACTCCGTAACCCTTCCCCCTGTCCGGCAGCAGCTCCAGTGGTTCTAT
>NW_022111358.1:13005007-13006589 GCF_000313985.2 Echinops telfairi
GTGGTTCAAGACCACCAGGTGCTCTGAGGGAGAAAGCTGAGGCTGTCTGATCTTGTGAAGATTTACAGCCTCAGAAACCAATCTAGAGCACCATGAATCAGAACGGTCTCGTGGCGGTGGTTTGGTGTTCTTGTTTTGTTTTGTTTTGTTTTGGGTATGTAGAGCCAGAAGGTCTGGAGCCTTGGTGGCTTCATGCATTACACATCGGGCTGCAAGCTCAAGGTCAGCAGTTTGAAACCACCAGTCACTCCTCAGAGAAAGATGAGACTTTCTGCTCCACCCTCCCCTATAGGACCACTGAGTCAGCAGTGATTTGGAGAGTCAGAAGGAGCCCTGTTGTTAAAGCTCTCAGCTGCTTACTAAACATTGGTGGTTCAAACACCTCCCTCTCCATATGATAAAGGCAGGGCAGTCTGTATTTGTTAGGATAACTCCACAAGCCCTGATTGGCAGTTCTAGTCTGTCCTATAGGGTCACTCTGAACCAGAATTGACTGGATGGAAGTGAATTTGGTTTGGATTGTGCATCTTCACACTTTACACTTTTTTCTCAATTTCTATTTAACCTCCTGGCTCATCACTTATCCGACACTTCTGGCTCACAAATGAAATAACTCTACAGCAGTATAATTTTATTTTCCTGATCTCCTATATTTTGCATGATTGTTGTTATATCTATTCCTTCTGCATTCTGCCTCTCCTTACAGTTTTATTTTCTTTTTGTCTTAAATCATTATTGTCTTTTGGTAAATCACACAAAGAAAACAAAAGTCTCTTATGTTTACCTGCTTATTTACAACTTCTGGAGTGCTTACACTTGTCCTTGTAGATCTGGAAGATATCATTAGTTTTAGAACTAATTAGTTTTCTTCTAAGAATGTTGTAATTTACATTACTTCCTGGCAGTAATTTTCCAATATACAAATCTTTACAAGCTAGGAAATATAATAGAAGGAAATACTTCCATTATAACGATACAAACATTTAAACGAGCAAACAAACTCAGTGCCATCAAGGGAATGCTAACTCACAGCAACCCCCTGTGCGTTTCCAAGACTGTAACTGTTGACAGGAGTCGAAAGCCCAGTCGTTCTCCCATGGAGCTACTGCTGGTTTCAAACTGCCAACCATACAGATCCAGCCCAATGCGTAACCACTACACCACCAGGGCTCCTAATTAAAACATAAGACATGAAAAATCAGCTCGACAACCAATGTAAAGGAGGGCCTAGGAGAGAAAAGTTACAAAAGCTATACTGGCCAAACATTAACAACCACAATAATAAACAGTTGCCATGAGTCCAATCTGACTCATAGTGACCTCAAGTATGTCGTAGTGGGAGGGTCTTCCAGGGAGTTTTTAATGGGTGGGTTTTCTGAAGTAGACTGTCAGGTCTATCTTTCCATATACTCTGGGTGGACTTGAACCATTAACTTCCATGAGCAGCGGGGTGTTTAACCATTTGTACCACTTTGATAAAAATATGTCATTGGGGGAGTGGGGAGTGGAGATCCAAAGCACATTAGTAGGCCACTGGAGATCCCCTTGCAGAGGGGTCTCGGGGAGGAGATGAGCCAGTCAG
>NW_022111358.1:13007090-13009422 GCF_000313985.2 Echinops telfairi
CTTTACACAATTGATGTATGTATGGATTGCGATAACAGTTGTATGAGCCCCTAATAAAATGTTTTTAAAAATATGTCATTGATATGTGCTCTTGAATTGATTCTGACTCATCGCGACCCTGTATGACAGAGTAGAAATACCCCATAAGATGTCCTAGATTATACTTTTGATAGGAACAGAAAACCAAGCCTTCTCCCCAGGAGTGGCAGGTGGGTTTGAGCTGGTGACCTTTCATTTAAGCTATAAAGCTATAGATGGATGTTATTTTTTATGAGAAGAAGGTCATGCTTTATTCCTAGAAAGGAAGACAGCATACTAACCATTTGATTTCTGTTTCTTTAATCTCATGTCATTTTTGTGGCCAATACAGAGTAGGTGGAATTAGCTTTTTAGTTATATACTAAATGTGACAACCTATATTTAATAAAATAATTGAGACAATTTGTATATTAATAACTTGCCTAACTGATTTTTATCCAGCCCTCATGTTTTATGTCTTCTACTCATTATGTATTCCTGTTTCTCTCTCTTTTTTCCTTTGTCCCTGATTTTGACTAAATGGATTTTCTTTAAAATTCTATTGTTCAAAAAAAAAATTCTATTGTTCTAGAAATTGTTGTTAGCTAACTAATTCACTGCCATCAAGTAGATTCTGACTTATAGTGACCCTACAGGAGAAGGTGGAACTGCCCCTGTGGGTTTCCAAAACTGTGACAGCAGGAGTAGAAAGCCTCATTTTTCTTCTGTAGACCAGCTGGTGGTTTCAAACTGCTGGCCTTGCACTTAGTAGCTCAATGCATAACCACTACCCCACCAAGCTCCTTGTTGCTGTTTTGTTAATTGAGTGCTGTGAAATTTGTTCCAACCCCTGGTAGCCCTGTGTACAAGGATGGAAACGCTGCCTGGTCCTGTGCCATCCTCCCAGTCCATTCTTGTGGTGGAGAAGTTTACATTGTACCAAAAAAAGTTATTCTTTCTGATGATAAAAAATACCTCGAGACAACATGGCGGTTTCGCCGTGAGGACCCGTCAAGGGATGAAAATAGATATGCCTGGAAGCAGATGTTTCAAACAGTTTCTCTGCATAACATCTTTTGCCATACCGTCTGATACACGCATCTTGGTCCACCATGGCCGTAGCAGCAGTAACATGGGCACTATCAAACAGAACTGTCCTGAAACATTTCTTATCAATTCAAAATGGAGTTTTATACAGTGTTTGTCATCAAGCGACACCGCCTCTCCCAGATGACTGTCATTGCAAGGTAGAGCTTGCTTTGACATCAGATGGAAGAACAATAGTATGCTACCACCCTTCTGTGGACATTCCACAGGAACATACAAAACCTGTCCCTCAGCCAGATCCTATACATAACAGTGAAGAAACACATGATCATGTGCTGAAAACTAGATTAGAAGTGAAAGATGAGCCCCTTAAACAACAAGGACCTACGATAGAACAACTTAGCAAAATGTTCTTTACTACGAAGCACCCTTGGTATCCTCATGGGCAGTATCACAGACATCGTAAGAAAGTGAATCCTCCAAAAGACAGGTGATTTTGAGGTTCTCATTAGGAATCATAGAGAAATATTACCTTTTGCCTTATTTGCCACTTGAGAAAAATATCTGATGTAGTCCCTACTATGTTACAAATAAACTAATTAAAAAAATACCTCAAAACAAACAAACAAACAAACTCACTTCTAATTCAATTCCAACTCATGAAATATATTTTGGGATTTATTTTAAACTAGGAAAAGAAATCCTGTAACCCCATCATGTAGGGATAATCATTGTTAATAATTTTAAAACTCTCATGCTTTCAATTAATTTTTTAGAGTACTATACAGTGCCGGTAAAGATTTCAAATAATAGAGACACTAGCATGGACATCTTTTATTTTTGCTTGGGAAAAAATACTATAAAACAATTGATATTCCAAAGACTGAAGTATAATACTGTGATTTTCAAGATTTAAAGTGCCACCAGGTGCCTACCACATGCATTGAGGTGCCATTTGGTCCACTCTAATGCCTCATGTTGGAGAACAGAAAGAAACACTGCCCAGCCCTGAGCCAGTCTCACTACTGTTGTGTTTGAGCCCATTGCTGCAGTCACTGTACTAATCCATCTCCTTGACTGCCTTCCTCTTTTTTGCTGACCTATTTTTTTTAATCATTTTATTGGAACTCGTACAACTCTTATGATAATCCATACAGACATCCATTGTGTCCAGCACATTTGTACATTTGTTGCCATCATCTTTCTTAAAACATTTGCTTTCTACTTGAGCCCTTGGTATCTGCTCCTCATTTTTCCCCTCCCTCCC
>NW_022111358.1:13010141-13011875 GCF_000313985.2 Echinops telfairi
TTTACTACCTTAATATTAAACCTATAAACATATGTACATACAGAGAGAGAGAGAGAGAGAGAGAGAAAGAGAATGTCGGTGTGTTTCCACCACTGTTTTCACTAGTGCCTGGTAGACTGCTTCATAAAGCAGGTACTGTATATTTATGATCAGTGTTTCCTAAATTGTATGACACTGTCCCCCGGGGGCTACTGGAATGATCCAGAGGAGCAGTAAAAGCAGATTCCTACACTTTATCCTGGTGCTAGTAAAAAAGTTTTTAATTGCTTAGAGGGGCACTGAATAAATTTTTTTTCCTGAAAAGGGGCATTAGGGCAAATAATTTTGGGAACCTATGGAATGAGTGTAGTTGTGTTCAGTTAATGAACATTTGAGCACACTATATTATCTTAGTGAATCAAATCTCCTATCAATTTGAAAATCTTTCTTTATATAATTGCAGTTGGATATTGTGATTTAACTGCCTTACATCTATTCTACCCTTCCACATTGTATAGTAGGAATGGAATCTTTGGCATTAAGTCCAACATAAGGGGTATTTTTGTTAGGTGCCATTCAATGGATTCTGACCCATAGCAACCCCATGTGACATAGTAGACTTGCCTCTTTATGGAACTATATGACCAAGTCTTTTTCTCATGGAGCCACTGGGTGGGTTGGAACAGCCAACTTTAAATGAAAAGATAGATGTTTAACTGTTTGCATCACCAAGGTTCCTTCAAATACAAGGGACGGCCCCTTATTAATTATGCCAATCTTGCCAATTTGTGGTAGTTCTAATATCTGTCTGCAAGTTATTCGACATCCCCCTGTTCAAAAAATGGGACCAAATTCCCTGTCCCTCTTGAATGGCATCATATTCAAATGACTCTCATCAAATAGAATATAGCAGAAGTGATACTATGTGACTACCAAAGCTAGGTTATAAAAACGACACAGCTTTGACTTGGGGCTCCTTTTCTTGAACTTGCTTATTCTGGATGAAGCCAACCCACCTATCATGAGGATCCTGAAGCAGCCTTGGGGAGAGGCCATGTGGGGAGAAATTAATGTATCCTGCCAATAAGCAGCACTAATTTGTCAGCCATGTGAGTAAGTCACCTAGAAGTGCATTCTCCTGCCTCAGTTGAGCCTTCAGATGACTGGAGCTTCAGCTGATCATTTTTGCTCCATCCACGAGGGAGCCTGAGCCAGAGCGCTGCTCAGCTAACCACAGAAGCTCTGAAATAATAAATGTCTACTTTTTTGGGTCTGTTGTTCTTTAGGCCATTAATTTAGGGTAATTTGTGACATGGCAATAGGTAACTAATACACAATTAGTTTAGAAATCCAGACGTAACCCAGTCACCATCGGCCATTCCTCTGGAGGTATTTGTTCAGAAATGGGCACATTAGTAAATTGTGCCAACTAGACCAAAGAGGCAAGCTTTTTTCTTTCATTTTCTTTTTTGGGCAGTTGCGTGAGCAACCCTCTGTCAGTAGCAATAAACATGAAACATAAGCACGAAAGTTCAGATTATAACTGGCAGCCATCCTACGACTATGAAAGCAGCCAGCTAGGGTGACTCTAGATACTACTGTAGAGAGCAAATCAGATCAGCCAAACAAATTGGGAGCCCAAGGAAACGCTTGAGCTCCTGAGTAAAATAATCCTAAATTTCATCCTAACTTCAACCAGCTAGTTATATGGGCCAATACAGTAATTATTTAGCCATAAAACCTTCTTTTGTTAGC
>NW_022111358.1:13012732-13015403 GCF_000313985.2 Echinops telfairi
CTTTTGATAGCCGGGCACCATCAGCTTTCTTCGCCACATTTGCTTATGCACCCATTTGTCTTCAGCGATCGTATCATGGAGGTGAGCACAACGATATGATTTTTTGTTCTTTGACGCCAGATGGGTGCATCATTTGTGTGTAAATCACATGTTGCTGGGTTCCCTTTTCGTGTCTAGTTTTACTTCGAGCAGACACATTGACATCAACGTTTATCGTGACCAATCACATATTTGTCTGTCTTCTTGCCATTTTAGCTCATGCGTCACAGGCATTTCACTTTTTTAGTCTTTAGTCATTTTAAAGTCCTGCATCAGAGATTGAAGAGTGCTTTTGTGTGCCACCTATATCGCAGAGTAGGACTGCCCCTCCTCCAGGCGTTTCTAGGCTGTAGAGCTTGTAGAATCAGATTGCCAACTTTCTCCTGGAGAGTCCTGGGGGGGGTGGCGGCTCCAACCCCTCACTTTCCAGTTAGCTGCCAACCACTTAGCCATTTGGCCATGAAAGCACCTTGGCAAATTAGTGGGCTCTGGGCTATATTGATTCCACAAATATTGTGGAGGTTTGTAGTTTTATTTCGTTTTGTCTGATCTCCAAAGCCAAAGCCACATCCATCACTGTCAAGTCAATTCGGACTGACAGCAACCGTGTATCTAGGACAGAGAAGAACTGCTCACAGAGTTTCCACGACTGTAGCCCTTTAGCAGAGGCTGAACGTCACATCTTCCCCCGGGGAGCAGTCTGTGGCTTCTAACCGGGAACTTCTTGATTAGCAGCCAGGCTAACCATCGCACCACCCGGGCTCCTGAACCTTCTGACCCAAACTCTCGCTGCCATGGAGTTGATTCTGTCCCTGGAACACTTCACAGGAGCAGAAAGCCTCCTCTTTCCTCCGCGGAGAGGCTGGAGAACTTGTGGTTAGCAGCCCACACATCATCACCCGCACTCCTGCTAAATAATGATGACAGGAGCCTTTGGTCTCTACGACCATTAGCAGCAGTATCTGTAACTTTGTTCCCCTGCAGAGGATATTGTCGCCAAGATTTCACTCTTTTCCATCTTCCGCTTTTGTTGTGATTTACTTCAAATTGTTACCAATTTTTCTTATCATGCCTTTTCTATTTTAAGAATCTTTTTCTGAATAATCTCATTAATCTTCAAAATCTGTTTATCAACACAGATGTATACTTTACTGTAAGCTTCACTGGCTGGGTTCATTACTCATTACTATTTCTCATATGTCATGGTTCCCCCTCTCCCCCCCTTTTTGGGGAACTTTTTACTGCAATGAATTTTTCATTGTGCTGCAGTACTTCATTAGGCATCGGTTGATAGTTTGTGCTCCTTTAAAAACTGGTGGTAGTTGCTGAGCTGTTCAGCTTCCCCTGAGTTAGGCCTCCCACCGCTACTCTGCAGCTTTCTGTGGGCAGGTTCACTCTGGCTGGGTTGGGTGGGTGCGGAACAGGCCTGCAAGCAAGATCATTGCAGTCACAGTGGGTGGAGGTGTTGTCAGCTTAAGGGACTTCACTGGTTTGACTTGACTGCTGTGCCAAGTCGTTTGAATCCATCTGGAATCATGATTCTTTCCCCTTAAAACTGTAAGCACTGCTCCATTGTTGGTTTGCATTTAGTGCTGCCTATGAGAAAGCAGGGAAAGGGACAAGTTTCTTTTTATCTTTAGAACATAAAAAAGTCACCAGAACTCAGTAGAAATCTTCTACTTCTCCCATCCTGTATCCTACTCATCAGATAGATCTAGAATCTGATCCTATCCTGGTCCAAGCCAGTATCATCTTTTTTTTTTTTTAAATAATTTTATTAGGGGCTCACACAGCTCTCATCACAATCCATCCATCCATCCATTGTGACAAGCACATTTGTTGCCATCATCATTTTCAAAACATTTGCTTTCTACTTGAGCCCTTGCTATCAGCTCCTCATTTCCTCCCCTCCTTTGCCCGCCCTCCCTCCCTCGTGAACCCTTGATAATTTATAAAAAATTTTTTCATGTCTTACACTGACCAATGTCTCCCTTCACCCACTGTTTTGTTGTCTGTCCCCTGGGAGAGGGTTGTGGGTAGATCTTTGCGATCGGTTCCGCCAGTATCAACTTTCATGTGGGTGTTGGAGAAAGCTTCCTAACATGGCCTGAACTGTATTCGGCCTTGTCACTCCTTTGCTGAAAACCCCGTTTCACTGAGAGTTCAAATCAGGTGCTGTGCAATGGTCAACAAGACTCCATATGCTCTGAAGCCCCCCATCTCCACCCCAATACTGCCTTCCACGAGTCCCTCCTCTATGCTCCTCCAGCCACACTGATCACCTGGCTCTTCTGGACCCTCTGCCTGGAACACCGCCCAGAAATAACTCCTCCATCTCTTCTCTTCCCACTAGTGTTTACTCAACCGCTACCTTCCCTGATCACTCAAAATAAATTAGTTCTTCTTGAGTCTCTCCCGCCCTCTAACTCCCGAATCCTCTCTTTTCTCTCCTCTATGTGTTTTTGTTAATCTTTTATTTTTAACCAACCCATTTCCTCTGAGTTAATTCCAACTCATAGTCATTATTTATTTATTTAAATCAATTTATTGGGGCTCATACAATTCATCACAATACATAGATCAATGTGTAAAGCACATCTATACATTTGTTGCCCTCATTATTCCCAAAATT
>NW_022111358.1:13015968-13024529 GCF_000313985.2 Echinops telfairi
TGGTGTTTGAAGCCTGGTCCCTTTGGCCCTTCATGATCACACATGTTGGTGTGCTGCTTCCATGAGGGCTTTGTTGCTTCAGGGCTAGATGGCCGCTTGTTTCATAGTCATTATTTAACATAGAATTGAGTTGCCTTCTAGGGTTCCTAAGGCTATACCTAATTTCTTTTACTTATTAATTGTGAATTAGGTGAAGGTTTACATTTCAGATCATCATTTTTGTTTTTGCTTCATTTTTTCTCATAGCATTTATCATCTTCTAACATACCAAATAAGCTACTAGCTATTATGTTTATTGTTTATGCCTCTCCTCCTACTAAAATGTAAGTGTAGTCACTGCTGTATCTCCAGTGAGTAGAATAATGGCAAGCACATAGTAGGTGCTTAGTAAATTTCTTAATGGAATGAATGACTAGGATATATCTAAACAAACTAAAAAGTAGACAGTGTTAGTTTACATTTTATCCCAGAAGTAATCTGTGGAGATTTCTCCATGCACAAGCCTCCTTTTTAATCCCAACATGGAATAATCCTAAACAAAACTGTGAGAAATTATATTTGTCATTAGCTCTCCCTTCCATACCCTTTATCTGACTGTGTTGTGTGGAAATTACTTAAAGACGAAAGGATAAAAATGGATCCTGTTTATTCTCAACTCGCAAAACAAACTTTTCTTTTTCTGTAATTCATGAGTCATTTCATCAGGAAGTTGGAGAGACAGGAAGGAAGTAGGATGTGTGTGATCCATGCACCATCTTGGCCAGTTACACATCTGTTTTGCATTAGGTAGTTTTTGTTTTTCTTACAAAAATAGATTTAAAAATATTCCTGATTTCTGGTTAATAAGGGTTTGATCAACTGAATTTAGCTTCCCCCTGTCCTAAGACCCCATTAAAACAACAGTAAAGTTTATCTTTTATTTTTCCTAAACTAGGATGAGCAAAGATGAAGGAGTGGAGACATTAACAAAAAAATTGCCTTAACCATTGAGTTGATTCTAATTCATAGCAGCCCCATAAGCCACAGCTGAATTGCCCCATGGGGTTTCCTAGACTGTAGTCATTTGAGGGACAATTCAATTTTTGCAGGTGTATAACTCATTGAAAGCAATTGCAATCAATGTGATGCTTTCATCACTGTAACTCCAGCACAGCCTTATCCTACCCTCCTGCCCCTAGTAACCACCAATAAACTTTGGTTGTAGTACTTTTGCTAAACTATACTTTTTATAAAGATAGATTGCTAGAGTTTTTTCTCCCAATGAGCCACTGGTGGGTGAATCTTTTGGTTAGCTGCTTAGTACGCAACCATTGCACCACCAGAGCGCCTATAAATGGAATGCAGATTGCTATGGATGGATATTACATGACTTAGTAGACTGAGAAAACAGTCTTAAGCCAGCAGTGTAGGAAATAGAGAATCAACCTGATTTATTTTCACCAAACTCACAGAAGACTCAGGAATTGGTGATCCTCATATGCTGCTGAAACTGAAGAAGGTGTGTTAGACAGGGTTCTCTAGAGAAGCAAAACCAAGACACTTATGAATATATATATATTGCTTATATATATATTGGTTTTTGAATATATATATTGGTTTTACTTCTCTCTCTCGCTGTCTCTCTCTCTCTCTCTCTCTCTATATATATATATATATATATATAGAGAGAGAGAGAGAGACACACAGCATGAAAGAATATAATAGTCCACACAGCAGTACAGAGGGCTCAGTTCAATTCACTTCCATGAAACAGTTAATGTACTGGAAGTCCTTCAACTCACTAGGGCTGCTCAGTCCAAGGTCAAAGGAGCACACAGCTGAGTCTTCCATAGAGCAATGCAGGCAGTCCAGCCACAGGCAGCAAACAACAGGGAAGGTCACCAACAGTCAGCTAGGCAACAGGAACCGCTGGTCGCAAGCTCAAGTGATGTATACACCAGCAGTGTGGCAAAGCAGGTCTCAAAGGAACCTCAAACTCTAGGGACATGGCCCACAGGTTGGGTGTCCCATGGGTAGTGTAGCTCTCAAGTTAAGGCAGAGAACTATCTAAGGAAACTGCACACTGGTCTGATCACCAGAGAGCAAGAGAGAGAGAGAGGCGGGGCTTGCTGAACCATTTATCTCTTTGCCCTCCAATCAAACTGTGACCTTACTAATCCCACATGTTCTTATTGGCCAGGATGGCACATTAAACCTACCTATCACAGAAGGAAAGGTTAACCATAGGAGGGTTGACTGCAAATCTGATTAGGGAATGTTTGGCTCTCAGATGCAATTCTGCTTCCCCATCCTGGTAAGTGAAGTTTATTTTTTAGAGAGGGTAAAACATAAGGTCCCTAGTCTGAGGGATATCAGACTCAATTGAAGGTAGGGGTTACATACTGAAAAAACATATTCAAAGTGAAATATTTTGTAGTAAGCATTGAGATACGCCTCTATCCAATTCTGAAATACTGCCAGTCATGTGTGCACCTTCCAGGCTTTTTCTGTGGGAATAGCTGAAGAAGTGATGTCATAGGTTCCCCAACAAAAACACTGAGACAGGTTACTAAATATACTATAAAATGTAGGCCACAGACAACAAGCCTCACCCACCTATTAAGCCTAGCAGCAGCTCACTAGTAAATATGAAGACCCAGCCAAGAAGCATTACTAGACTTTAAGAAAGCCTCTACTATAAAACCCAGTGACCACCAAACAGGAAAGAGCAAGTTGAAGGAACACTATATGATCAGAGAGAAGAACCCAAATTCTCACACACACACACACACACACACACACACACACACACTGCTCTCATATCTTCAGAAACATCTTCAGGGACATTTCAACCATAAAACCTGAATAAGGTAAAGCAACAACAAAAAAGGATGCATTTAAACTCTGCATTTTAGAGAGCAAAAAGAGCCTTTAGAAATTAGAACTATCATAGAAATTAAAATCTCCATAGTAGTATTAAAAGCAAACCTTGCGGAAATATCTAGAAAATTGAAAAATAAACTTTAAAGAAGGGAGGAATAAAAGATGGAGAGAGAAAAGGAAAGAGAGAACCAGGCCATGAAGGATAACCTTTTTCAAACATTAGGAGTTACAGAGAAGACATGGGGAAAATAGAGCATTGTGTTCTTTTAAGGAGACTTATCGGCATAGTGGGTTCCCAAGAGCCACTCGTGGGGGAAAAATGAGGCAGTCTGCTTCAGTAGAAATTAATAGCCTCAGAAATGCTATGGAGCAATTCTACTCTGTCCCTTATAGTGGGTATGCTCTTTTAAGATATATCAATATGCTATGGAGCAATTCTACTCTGTCAATAATAGTGGGTATGCTCTTTTAAGGTATATCAATATGTGGCCACAGGGAGCCCTGGTGGTGTAGTGGTTACGTGTTGAGCTGCAATTCATATGGTGAGCAGTTCAAAACCACCAGCAGCTCCATAGGAGAAAGACTGGGTCTTCTACTCCCATAAACAGTTACAGTCTCAGAAACCTGCAGGGGTCACTATGAGTCAGCCATGACTCCATGGCAGAGAGTTTGGCTTTGGGTATATGTGGACACATAGATATATGGCCTCTTTAGAGTACTGAAGAGCATGGATGTCACTTTGAGAGCTTGAGTCCACCTGACCCAAGCCATGGTATTTTCCATTGCATGTGAAAGTTGGACACTGAATAAGGAAGACCGAAGATGAATTGATGTTTTTGAATTGTGGTGCTGGAGAAGAATTTGAAAGTACCATGAACTGCTAAAAGGGCAAACATCTGTCTTGGAAGAAGTATGGTCAGAGTGCTCCTTAGAGGCAAGGATGGCAAGACTTTGTCTTACATACTTTGAACCTGTTGTCAGCAGAGACCAGTCCCTAGAGAAGAACATCGTGCTTGGTAAAGTGCAGGGGCAGCTAAAGAGAGGAAGGCTCTCAATGAAATGGATTGACACAGTGGTGTAACAATGGGCTCAAGGATAAGAACAATTATGAGGACGATGCAGACCCGTGCAGTGTTTCATTCTGTTGTGCACAGATAGGGTCACTGTGAGTTGGACCTGACTCGAAGGCACCTAACAACAACAACAGCATATGATCAAATCAACAACAGTAACTTCAAAAATGAGCTTGGAAGGGTAGGGGGCCATGAGTTTAAGTTAACAGAGAAGCAACTCAAAAAAGGAGGTGAGAATAGTTGCAAAACTCCAAGAATGCAATCAATGTCGTTGAATTATACATTTGGAAAGTGTTGAATTGGTGTGTATATTCTCAATAACAACCACCACCACCAAAATCCCCAAACCCTATGGATCATAGTGCTACCTGGGGTGGCCATGAGTTGAAGTTGGCCCAGCAGCAACTTATTGATTGATTGCAGATGAAAGAGATGGTCTACTTGATGAATACAGTCTGAGATTCATAACACCCAAAAAGCTCTGTTTGTCAGATCTAGTTTGAGAAAGAATCTCTTGGGCACTGAGAGTACTCATCTCTACTTCACTATTGATTTGCTGGTCCACTGAGTAGATGGACAAATGGAGACCTGATCCTTCATACCAGGTGATAGACGGGTGGGTTTCTGTGATATAGTAACTGCTTTGAGGCTATATTACTAAAAGGCAATGTATCATTTTGTTAATCAAAGATCTCTGGGATTCATCATTGCCCAAATCATAAAGTCTGCATTTAATTTATTACTTTTAAAGTACTTCACAATCTAATCCAAATATCTAAACTTTCTCTTCAACCTCTTTTATTATATTTTCACCCTACATCTGACCCCACTTCTCTATTTCCTGAGTCTAGTGTCCAATGATTCCAAATTAATATGAATATTTCCAAATCAGAGAATGCTCTCTATACTTTTGACACATCTTTAAAAATGTGGAGAAAACTATTCACCCTGAATTATTCAGGATGGGCTGTTAACCACTAAGTCATCAATTTGGAACAACCAGCTACTGTATGGGAAAAAAACGAGACTTTCTACTCATAAAAATTACAGTCACAATCATCTACCTATAACCCCCTCCCAGGGCAATGAACAACAGAAAAGTGGGTAAAGGGAGACATCGGTCAGTGTAAGACATGAACAAATAATGATAATTTATAAAGTATCAAGGATTTAGGAGTGGGGGAGAGTGGGGGAGGGAGGGGAAAAATGAGGAGCTGATACCAAGGGCTCGTGTAGAAAGAAAATGTTTTGAAAATGATGATGGCAACAAATGTACAAATGTGTGTGGCACAATGGATGTATGTGTGGATTGTGGTAAGAGTTGTACAAGCCCCCAATAAAATGATTTTTAAAAAGTTACAGTCTCAGGAACTCACAAGGGCAATTCTACCCTGTCCTATAGGGTCTTTATGAATTGGAGTAGCCTCGATGGCAGTGAATTTGAATTGGTTTGTGTTGTCTTGCCTAGGATCAGGTAATTCAGAGGTAGATTTGATAACTACTCATTGAAATCTTATTGTTGTTGTTGATAGGCGCCATCAAGTCGGCTCTGACCTATAGCGACCCTGTGGATAACAGAACCAAACACTACAAGGTCCTGCAGTGTTGTATTGATTGGATTGCCTCGATGTAATTCCATCACAGACAGCATTGTACTTCATGATGGATTTTGCAATGTCCTTGTTTATGACCGTGGTAGTTAAATAATCTGTTGCCAATTTGAGAATTAAGAGTGGAGAGGTGGAGTCTAGCCTGTCAATCAGGTCGCAGCTCGCTGACCGCATTTGGAGGTGCTAAGGAGATAAATAGCTTACTGGAGGCGGGACACACACACACACTCTCTGGGAGACATTCTAGCTGACAAGACATATGGAGCTATGCTAGTGCCTAGGGCTGGAGGAGCCACGTAGAGACCCCGGCCAGTGCGGAGATGCTTACACCACCACTGGATCCACAAGGCTTTCCACCCACTAGTCTGTGATCTTCCTGCATTCAGCATCATTTCATATGTTTCTTGAGTCTGAAGAGGAATTTATAGATTGGCATGGGATATACAGTATGGGCTAATATCGGACTTATGGACTTGATCTGGACTGGGCTGGGATGTTTACTCAATATTCAATTCCTCTTGTATATAAAGCTCTTTCTTACACACACATTTGTGGGGCTTCCTAGGTAGGGTCTTACCCAGTTTATTTCTCCTAAAAGCTTCTGGAAATCATTTAATATCTTAAGATGATCTTTTCTAATCTCAAGTCTCTGTGGCTTGATCGTGGTCCAGTCTATCACTGTCCCTAGATAGGTGTGGGGACTGGTAGTTTGAATCTTATTGGGAGCAATTACTAGTCCTGCCTGAGAGACAGCTTCACTGATGCGCATATAAGTCTGCTGTAACATGCTATCATTGGGTGCAGCTATCAAAATATCATCCATGTAGTGTATTATATACACCTCAGAGAATAGTCTTATGACTGGCTCTAACACCTTCCATATAAAGAATTGACACACAGTAGCACTGTTTATCATGCCTTGAGCCAAAGTTTTAAGATGGCACCTTTTATTAGGAGCTTGATAGTTTAATTTGGGCACAGTGAAAGCAATTCTTTCATGATCAGTAGGATCTAATTGAATAGTGAAAAAACAATCCTTCAAGTCTATCACAATCATATCCCAGTTTTCTGGAATCGTGCTAGGTGAAGGGAGACCGGGCTGCAGAGTCCCCGTAGGCTGTATAATAGAATTAATAGCCCTTAAGTCTATGAGCATCCTTCATCTGCCTGATTTCTTTCTAATTACAACACACAGGGGAATTCCAGGGGCTAAGAGTCTCTGCAATATGACCCTCTTTCAGCTGTTCTTGGACAAGATCATATAGAGCCTACAATTTTTCATTATTAAGGGACCACTGTTCCACCCATATTGGGTCATCAGATTTCCAAGTCAGCTTGATGTGTGCAGGCTTTATGACAGCGGCCCCAGCTAAAAATTTGAATATCCTAGGCCATGGCAGTTATTTTTGGGAGTCACCTCAATGGGCCACGGATCTCCCTGTTCATCCTTCCCAAGTCCATTTCCTTAGTAGCCCATATTCTTCATAATATTCTGTCACTGAATTTTGTGGAAGAATATATAATCTAGTCCCCCACTGCTGTAATAGAGCTCTTCCCCATAGATTAATGCGGGTGAGAGTTACCACAGGTTTCATGAGTCCAGATTGCCCCTCAGGGCCTGTGCACCACAAGATTTTCCTGCTCTTCCATACCTTCTCCTGATCTACCTCTCCTATTCCTCCCATGGTAAAGTCTGGGGAGCCCAGTGGCCAGGCTTTGGGCCACTGTTGATAGCTCATGACAGAGACATCAACCCCTGAATCCAGTAGTCCTGGGAATTTCTTTCCCTCGAAAGTTAGCTCCATAAGTGGACACTCCTGTTTGTCTAGAATAGCACTCCAAAATATCCCCTGACTCCGGATTTGTGTGCCTCTCCCTCAGTGGTATCATTTTTATTTATGGGAGCATAAGAGAGTAACAACAGTTGTCCTAAACTGTCTCCCTTCTTTATGGTCCAGGGCACGCTGGATCTGACACCATCACCTTAATTTCTCCATCGTAGTCCTGATTAATCACATCTGTGATGGTTCGTACACTGAGAGCATTCAAATTAGATTTCCCTAATAAAAGCCCAATTGTGCCTTCAGGTAATGGGCCCCAAATTCCTGTACCAATCACAGTAGGTTCATTATCTGGTAAAACCCGATGTCTTCCTGACTAGTCAAATTTAGTGAGGAGTTCCCCCTGCAAGTGGAGAAGAGCCATAGGCCTGATAGGTGTTGGGAGAGCGGACATCAGACTGAGAACCAGTAGCATTTCCTGTGGAACTCTGCACTGGAGGACTATCTCCCATGCTCTGTTCAAAGGGGCTCAGAGCACACCCCCTTTATGCGTTTTTTGGCTGGGCGTTACTTCCTGGTAAGTGCCCTCCATTGTTAAACCTCGAATGACAATTCTTTGCCCAGTGTCTGCCTGTATTGCAGCGGGGATAAGTCCAGATTCCTTGGAGCCCGTCTTGGGCCCTCTCCCAGAGTCTTTCCGCTGAGAATTGTCCTGTTCTTTTGCAATATCTGCTTGCAGTCTCTCTGATAATGTCCCTCTGCTCCACATGTAAAGTATCTCCCGTTAGGTCTGGTGTAATTTGCCAAAGCAGCAGCCATGAGGTTGACCCTGTGCTCATCTGTCCCTACATTCCTGCATATCCTGATACAGTCTAATAGCATGCTCTGTTCCCTGAAAGGGCGTATATAATGACATGATATATTCGAGTTCTCAAATGCTAATGTAAGAATAAGGTTATCTACTGCCCCTTTGTCTGCCACATTCTTATGGACCGCATCCTGTAATCTGGATATAAAATCTACACAGGGCTCATCATTTCTTTGCTTCACTGCTGTGTAACTTGGCCACCTGCTTCCTGATGGTATTACAGTGAACCCTCGTTTATCGCGGTTAATCGGTTCTAGACCCTACCGTGATAAATGAAATTCCGCGAAATAGGATTCCTTATTTGTAAATCAAATATTTTCATAGTTAGAGCATAGAGGACATGAAAAAACACCCTTTAGTCACCATT
>NW_022111358.1:13025702-13037396 GCF_000313985.2 Echinops telfairi
CATCTTCCTCTGGCGCTTATTTTTATTGTCAGAAGGCTTAGAAGAAGCAGCTCGTTTAGGAGCCATCATAGGGCTTACATAAAATTTCTTAGAAATCGCAAACAATTACAGTACACTGTACAAAAGCAAAAATGCATCTGATACGTAGCTCCGATACATGCATGCGCTGTTACCCAAAAACCGCGATAGAGTGAAGCCGCGGAAGTCGAAGCGCGAAGTGGCGAGGGTTCACTGTATTGTGTTTTGTGGTGTGAGAAGAAACCATTTAAATTTTGTGTGATTAAAAAAAACTTGTATTGTTTTCTATGTATATTGTCAAAAGGAGTAGGAGTGGCTTAGTGGGTTAGCACCGGACAGCTAACAAAGGTCAGTGGTTCAAGTCTACCAGCTTCTTCTTGGTAGGAAGATGCGGCCGTCTTAGAAACTCTGAGGGGAAGTCCTATTCTATTCTGGAAGATCACTATGCGTCGGAAACGACTCACTAGCAACGGGTTTTGTTTTTGATGTCTTGCCAGTGTTAAATTCCAACAGACAAGTTTTTTAGAATCTGTCTTGGACTGACTGTTTTGTATCTTTTTTCCTCTACTCTTGGAACACAATGTCCCCTTTGGATGTTTCAGGGGAAGAGATAAAGGGAATAACCGTAAAATTCTACCCACACATCCTGGGCTGGCCTCCCAGACTCTGGTCTGGTGTAAGACAGGCTGTTAGGCCTTTATGAATGCCTCTTTCATATGGTCTCTGAAGCCGTTGAAATGCGTCACGACAGAATAGTAACATTTTACCCAATGGCCACATCATCCTCTATGAGAAATCACACCTTGTGTCCTTCTCTGTTGTATTTTTCTGTCGAGCTCATTAGCTGACACCACACAAATTTCATGCCTGCTATTTTTAGAAATCATGTAATTTAAAATTTAATAATATAAAATCTTTCCTTTCCGCTATTGTTTATGGAAAAACATGATTTATTTTATTCTTAACTTTATCGCAGAGAAATATATGCAACAGAAAGTTTACCATCTTAATAATTTTCAGTTGTACAATTCAGTGACATCCAATACATCCATCCTGCTGTCCCACCATCACCACTGCAATTCTGTTTACAGAAACTCAGGACCCCTCTAGCACTAACTCCCATTGCCTTCTCCCCTCAGCTCCTGGTCACCAATCCTCAAAACAAAGACGTATTTGACTGCTCTGGAGATTATGCAACACTTGTCCTTTTATATCTGACTGACTTCACTCAGTATAATGTTTCAAGGTTCATCCATGTTATAGGATTATCAAAATATCACTTCTTGTTATGGCTGAATAATATTCTTCCATTGTATGTATATACTACATTTTGTAGATCCACTTATTTCCAGCTTTGGGCTATTGTGGCTTTTTGTGCTATTCCAGCTTTGGGCTACAAAGAACATTGATGTTCTGTTTGAGCCCCTGCTTTGAGTCTCGTGGGTGTATACCTAGGAGTGGAATTACTGAATAATTTGGTAATTCTACATTTAACTTTTTGAAGAACTCCCAAACTGTTTCCATAGTGCTGCACTATTCTACATACTCACAAGGACTGTACATGGGTTCCAATTTCTTCACAGTCTCTACAAAACTTGCTCATCTTCCTCACAGAAGCAGTTTCTTTAGCCTCCATCAAGCCTCTAGATGACTCTAGTGCTCTCAGCCGACACCGTGACTGTAACCGCAGGACGAGGTCCTGATCCCGAGTTGGCAGCTAAAATACTCCTGAATTCTCAACCCACAGCAGCCGTGAGCTGTGAGAATGTTTATCTTCTTTTTAGTCCCCAAATAATAAAATAATTAATAATTACTTTGTATCATTACTTTACATATATCATCTGCAGATTAAAACTTCTTACACAAATTACAGAGCCAGATAACTAGAATTGCTTCCCATTGCAGAAAGATAGCACTACATTTTTCAAGCTATACTGATTCAAAAGTTCATGGGAAGATGAACTTTCTCTTCATTCCATTTTTACCCTTTTTTTGAAGCCCTGTCATACACACTCCACCTCCCACCAGCAGGGAGAAGTCAAGTGTAATGGGGTGAGATGAGTAAGGTAAACAAGCGGCCATCAAGCTCAGAAGCAAGGCCACATGGAAGAAGCACACCAGCCAGTGCGATCACAAGGTGTCGAAGGGATCAGGTATCAGGCATCATCAGAACAAAAAATCATATCATAGTGAATGAGGGGGGGAGTGAGGAGTAGAGACCCAAAGCCCCTTTGTAGGCCACTGGACATCCCCTTACAGAAGAAGGATTTGGGGAGGAGACGAGCCAGTCAGGGTGCGAGGTAGCAATGATGAAACATACAACTTTCCTCTAGTTACTAAATGTTCCCCCCACCCCCACTATCATGATACGAATTCTACCTTGCAAGTCTGGTTAGACCAGAGGTTGTACACTGGTACAGATAGGAACAGGAAACACAGGGAATCCAGGGCAGATGATCCCTTCAGGACCAGTGGTGTGAGTGGCGATACTGGGAGGGTGGAGGGAGGGTGGGTTGGAAAGGGGGAACCAATTACAGGGCTCTACATGTGACCTCCTCCCTGGGGGATGGACAATAGAAAAGTGGGTGAAGGGAGACGTCAGACAGTGCAAGAGATGACAAAATAATAATTTATAAATTATCAAGGGTTCATGAGGGAGGGGGGACCTGGGAGGGAGGGGGAAAAATGAGCTGATGCCAGGGGCTTAGGTGGAGAGCAAATGCTATGAGAATGATGAGGGCAATGCATGCACAAATGTGCTTTACACAATTGATGTATGTATGGATTGTGATAAGAGTCGTATGAGCCCCTAATGAAACGATTAAAAAAAAAAAGATGGTCTCAAAAAACAAACAAAAAAATGGGGTGAGATGAGTAAGGAAAACTTAACTTTCTTTTTGAAAAGTGTGGCTTCTTCTCACGGTCCCTTCTCATGGTTGCAGAGTGGAATAACATACGGAGTGCTTAGTCGCCCAAATTACAGATGAGGAAACAGGTTTTGGAAGATCACGCAACCTGATGAAAGCCACGTTACAAAGAATGGTAGTCAGTGCTAAAATCCCAACTTTCCGCACTGTATCTCATGGACGGAAAAGAAGATGAGAGGGCTGGACGTGGAGTTTCTTTAAAATGTCTTTACTTCCCTGCCCGCCCTGTCTTTTAGATGAGGTGCTGGTGGGGGCGGAGTTGACGGATGGGAGCAGACATGAGTGCTCTTTTTCTGGTCTTGCTCCTCTGGTGTGAAGGAGTTAATGGGATACTAAGCCTGAAAGGGGGAAGATCGCTGTACTTTTTGAGCAACATCATTAGGAAAGGTCACCTCCTGTTCCTACTAGACTTTAATTTTTTCTTCCAAAGTCTAGGGAGTGAGTAGCAGGATCTAGACGCTCATTGCCAGGAGCGGTGGAAAGAAGTGGGAAATATTGCTATCACAAGGAGAGATGGCATAAGTGACACAATAGTGTCATCACTGGGGGTATACAAATGGCACTGAGGGTGAAGCCTGACTCCTGTCCCTGAGAATTGAATATCCAGAGTGAAAGTACACTTAGTTTTCCTCTCATCTGGCCGGCCTTGTGACCGGTTGGGGATGTCACGAAATGCAGGAAGATAAGGAGCTAAAATGGAGAGGACTGGGTCTGAGTCATGCATAATCTCTCTCTTCTAAATATTTCTATATTTACCCAACACATATGTCATCTCCAGGATAAAAATCACTGGCCATTATTACATGCATATGTCTCTGGCACATGGGAATTAGGGACAGAACAAGTTGAGAAGGGATAAATGTCATTTTAGCCTCAGGCTTAGCTAGTTTCCTCCCTAAAGAGAAGACAGCTGCTCTTTTTGTGATTATTACTAATGTTTATGTTGTGTTCTCTTTTTTTCTTTAGCTTTCTCTCCCTTGTTCAATGCTCATTGGTGTGACTGCTTATATAAAACTAGAATATTTTCAAGAATTATTAATAAATGCTTAATTCATTGGGATGGGATTTTTAACTTAATTTTTTATTTTAAAAATCATTTTATTGGAGGCTCATACTCTTATCACAATCCATACATCCATCCATTGTGTCAAGCACATTTGTATGTTTGTTGCCATCATCATTCTCAAAACATTTGCTTTCTACTTGAGCCCTTGGTATCAGCTTCTCATTTTTCCCCTTCTTCCCCGCTAACTTAATTTTTTAAACATTGTGAATTAGGTGAGGATTTACCTATCAGATCATCACTTTTGTATTCAACAAGTTTAACAACTTATTGACCCTCCTATTAGCTTGCCTTGCACACCGCACCTCTTCTCCTCCCCCTCTTGTAGGGCATTATTTTCCCCTTCTCCAAGTTCGTACCTGTCTATCCTTTACCCTGCGAGACTTCCCCTTCCCTCCTTTCTCTTGCCACCCCTAATAGCCATCAAAGTGTTTCTTTTGGTTTGAAAATCTTCTATCCTAACTCTTTTTTTAAAACAATAGCTGTCTCATACCTTATTTATCATTTCGTGATTGACTAACTTCACTCAACATAATGTCCTCCAAATCTATTCATGTCATGAAAGGTTTCAGTTTCATCATTATTCTTATTTGTTTTCTACTTGTCCACATGAAGCTTTTATTTTATTTTAACAGTGTTTTATTGTAGATTTGGCATGGGCCATCATTATTATTAAGTGGTGTGTAGTATTCCATTGTATGTGTCCAAGTTTATTTCTCCATTCTTCCATGGCTGGGCATTTAGGCGGTTTCCATCTTCTTGCTATTGTGGACAGTGCTGTGAGGGATGAGCATGTATCTGCTCGCGCTTTACTCCTTGTTTCTTTAGTGTAAATGTCTGCTGTAGTGGGAATTGCTAGGTCACGTGGTATTGCTATTCCCAGTTGTTTGAGGATGTGCTGTACCGATCTCTAGTTGTTGGCACAGTTTCACAATCCCCCCAGCAGTGGGTGAAGATTTCGTTCTCTCCATGCCCTCTCCAGCATTTGTTATTTTCCTATTGTGTTTTTGTTTTTATTTTTAATTTCTATGCTGGTGTGAGGTGGCATCTCATCATTGTTTTGATACGACTTTCTTAAGTAGCTAAAGATCGTAAGTCCATCTTCATGTTTGTTGACCACCTGGATGAAGACTAATGCTCTCTTTTGCATATCGTCTGATAACCATCTACCCTCTTCTGTACTCCAATAAACACTTTCATCTTCTGCCCTGTCTCGGTCTAGAGTCTTTCTGTATTCTTAACTGGTTCTGTTTTTTGTAACACAGTATGCTCTCATCCTCACTACCATCATGTCATCAGCTTATTCCCATGCGTCTCCAGCCATAGTTCTCTCGAGGGACCAGGTAGCCAGATATTTAAGGTCTTGTAAAGGGAACATAGGTATGAATGATGAGTATGGACACTGTAAGGTCAAGGTACAAGCATCCATATCCATGACAATTCAAGAGTTGAACCAAGTCAATTCCATAGGCAAAAGATGAATTATCTGAATATATCTGAATATCTGAATATACCCTGCCTCTCTTCCTTGGACACACAGGCAAACATAGACATACTAGGTTTTCTGAACCAAGAGCAAGTGAAATCAGGATGAACTAACTTCCCTGATGGGATTTAAAAAAAAATTTTATTGGGGGCTCATACAACTCTTATCACAATCCATACATACACCAGTTGTGTAAAGCACATTTGTACATTTGTTGCCCTCATCATTCTCAAAACATTTGCTCTCCACTTAAGCCCCTGGTACCTTGATGGGCTTTTGGGGATGATAGCATCCCCAGAAGTCTCTCAACATTTTCTCTAAAGATCCATTGTTCCCCACTTCTTTAGGAGGGATTTGAAGGAAGAAACTTTGTATTTCTGTTCCAGAATCTCAGAGGCAGAAAGAATTTGTTCTTGTGAGGTGTTCCCATTCAGATCCTGATATTTAAAAGTAAAGATTTTGGAAAACCAGAATTTCAATGGCCAGTCCAAGAAAAGTTTAAGCAAAGTTAATATTGAAGGAATTCTTCATAGACGTGGTAAGGAGGAAATAACATGGAGATAAACGAGTATGCGAATTGAATGACAAGGTAGTGAAAGCTGTTCTTTTCTAACTAAGGTACTTGGGAAACCAAGCACCTTAGTTAGAAACACAGGAGGAAGTCAGCTGACACTTCTTAATCACCTTTAGTCTTTCTCCCTGTGGTATATTCCCATTCGCGGTCCATTGTACCCCAGTGTCTACCATTCTTCATCAAGGATGCTTGTTTGGCTCCACATGCAACGATCAGCTTTCACTTTCCCGGCTCCCTTTGCTTACCTTCCATTTTTTGGTGCTTGCAATTCAGACTTCACCCTAGAGCAGAAATAGTTTCAGTCCACAGAGAAAAAGTTGTTATTTTGGGGGAGGTCAAAGATTTAATTGGGCAAAAAAAGAAGAAAAAAGTGCATGTCCTTTGACCCAGCAATTCCACTCCAAGGTATTTATCCTATAGATATAATCTTATACATGCCCAGTGATGATTTAGAGTATCTAGAAACATTTATAAGTCCATGACTAGGAGGATGGTTAAATGAATTATGACATATATAAAATACAATCTCATTAAGGATTTTAAAAAATATAGCAACTCTCCATGTATTAATTTTAAAAAATAGGTCTAAAATATATTGTGAGAGGGGTGGGGAGCAAGGAGCTAAACAATATTAATACCATCTGTATGGGAGAAAAAAATATATATATACCTGCTTTTAAAATTGTGAGTGCAAAGAGTATCCCTGAAAGGACACTCAGGAAATCTGTAATGACCGTGGCTTCTGAGGAGGGGAAGGGAGTGGCTGGGGCATTGTCAGTTTAAATCTGCTGTGGAGGCGCTGTAGCAAATTTTTCATTTCAGTGAAACTTTTCATGTCCAGAATTTTCCTTGGAGCTGATTTGTACCTCTTTATTGATCTACTTTATTCATTGAGATATTTTAATCATACTTTCTTTGGGTTCTTTAAATATGGCTTCCTTTAGTTCTTTGAACATACTAATAATAGCTGGCCTAAAGTCTTTTCTACAAACACCAAAACACCACTTCGCTCAGAATCATTTTCTCTTGATTGCTCTTCCTTCCATTTATGTGACTTGTGTTACAGCATGTGTTGTTTTTCCTATTGCTACTTGTATGTTTAGAGACTTGCTTGGACTAATTCTGTAGATTTATGTTCTCTATATAATGTGGGGCCCCTGAGTCACCTGCCAGGCTTTGCCTGTGTACTTTTAAGCCTGAATTCCTAGATATCATCCTTGAGTTAGTATAATTTAGTGCTCAGCCAATGATCAGTCAAAAGACTTTCCTAAAAGCTTTGTCTTTATGTATTCCCCCTTTGCCATGGGAATTTGTGTAAGAAGACATGCCTTCACCCTTCAGTTAGTTTACAAGAGGGTCTGAGTTTTCACATTCCTGTTGGACCTTATGACGGACATCAGCCAGTATCAGTGAAACTGACATCTTCATTGCCATGGCTCTCCTGGTCATGCACACAGCCTTGTGCATTGGCACAGATTTTAGATGCCCCCATCAGTTCTCTAGGAGGTCCTTTTAAGTCCCTGACTAATCTCCAGTTGACTTCAATAAGATCAGTTAAGGCAGCTAAGAGGTTGCCAATTGATGACTCTTGAGAATGGGGAAGACTCTTTTATAGGCAGGCCTAGTGAATTAAAACCAAAGGAGCCCTGGTGGCATAGTGGTTATGCATTGGGCTGCTACCTGCAAGGTCAATAGCTCAAAACCACCAGCTGATCCTTGGGAAAATAAATAAGGCTTTCTACTCCCAGGCATAGCTTTGGAAACCCAGGAGTCAGAATTGGTTTGATGGCAGTGCTTTTGGGTTTTAATTTAGTTAAAAATGACAGGTATGTATAATGAGAACTATTTATTAACAGTTTTACTGGCATTTCATCCACTTGTCATACAATTCAATAATTCATCCTATCAAAGAGTTGTACAATGATCACCACAATCAATTTTCTTCTTCCTTATACTTATTGTTATATTTTCTTCTTCCTTATACTTAGTTATTCATGTCATTATGTCTTTATTGTGGCAAAAATATACACAACAAAACATTCTCTAATTTAACAAGTACTACATGTATAATTCAGTGATTGTACTCTTCAAGGAGAACCACTTTGCAATGCTCCTCAGAACATTAATGTTGCTGCTGTTAGGAGCCTTCAAGCTGGTTCCGACCCATAGCAGCCCCATGCACGACAGAACAGAACACTGCCGGTCCTGCACCATCCACACCATTGTTGCCGTGCTTGAGCCCATTGTGGCAGCCCCGGTGGCAGCCCATCCCCTTGAGAGCCTTCCTCTCCTGTGCTTCCCCTCCTCTCTACCAAGAACGATGTCTGTGTGAGTCTGGGTACTTTAGAGAAACAAATCCACAGAAACTCATGTATAAGAGAGAGTTTTGTATAAAGATCAAGTGCACATCAAAAAAACATCCCAACCCAGGGCTGCCCAAGCCCACAAGTCCAACATTAACCCATATGTCCGACACCAATCCACAAAGTCTTCCTCCATCTCACAAAACACACGCAATGACGCCAACGGCAGGAGGAAAGCCGAGTCAGTGAATGTGTAAGCATCTCAGCGCTGGCAGGCGTCTGCCCACGGCTGCTCCAGCACCCAGGGCTGCATCGGGGTAGATCCATGTGGGTTCTCCTCAAGGATGTCTTGCAAGAAGTGAGCCTTGCCAGCTGAAGCAGGGAACTGGCTAAGGCAGTGCACCCTGGTCCGACCATCACAAAGCAAGAGACCCGAGAACTCGAAAGGTGAGCCTCACTGAGCCATTTAACTAACTGCCCCTCAATTAATCCCACATGTGTTTATCGGCCAGGTTGGCACAATAAACTCACTACTTCAATCTCCTTCTCCAGAGACATGACTATTGGTATATTATTAGTTAAAGATGTTTTAGTGTCTTTGGAAGTGCTTCTTTCACTTTTCTTTTTTCTTCGACTTAAAGATAGATTTAGGAAAGGAATTTTTCGTAATCCAGGGACTGCCTCTACCGTTTGTTGCATTGAGTTCTGAGTCACATCAAAAAGCCACAGCTCCAAAGAAGTAGAAATTTTTCCCAGTGAGTTGGAAGTTTGGACAAAATATTGAACTTGCTCTGGGATGTTGCTTTTAAGAGAGCTCCACAAGAGGTCAGTCCTCTCTTTGGGCAGTGAAACGGCTGGCTTTTCATGGCTACCATGCCACTGAGCTAGTAACAAATCACAGCCCCTACCTTTAAAAAAAAAAAACCCAACATTTTATTGGGGACTCATACAACTCTTAACACAATCCATACGTACATCCATTGTGTCAAGCACATTTGTACATTTGTTGCCCTCATCGTTCTCAAAACATTTTCTTTCTACTTGAGCCCTTGGGATCATCTCCTCATTTTTCCCCTCCCTCATAAACCCTTGATAAATTATAAATTATTATTATTTTGTCATATCTTACACTGTCCGAACGTCTCCTTTCACTCACTTTTCTGTTGTCCATCCCCCAGGGAGAAGGTTATATGTAGATCCTTGTAATCGCTTCCCCCTTTCTACTCTATCCTCCCTCCATCTTCCCGGTATCGCCACTCACACCACTGGTCCTGAAGGGATCATCTGTCCTGGATTCCCTGTATTTCCAGTTCCTATCTGTACCAGTGTAGACCCTACCTTCTTAATGAAGTTCTGTAATTTCTCTTGGATAGATGATTTCAGTTTGTTCTTTGGCTTTGGTCAATTTCCAAAGTTCTGAAATGGTTTATTTTAAAGCTTTGTTTTGTTTAGGTTTTGTTTTTGTTTTTGTGTGAATATTTTCATTGTTTTGTAGAAGGGCAAGGTCCTCACTCTGCCATTCAAGAAGCTGCTCTCTGGCAAGCTTATTCTTAAACGTGGTTCTTCTCAGGTTTCCTTTATCTCTGGAGAGAAATCTTTACTTGAGGTTTGCCTGTTTTCAATCAAACTTGAGATCAGCCTATAAGTCTTCATTACAGTGTGGTCTAAGCTTCTGCTGATGGGAAGCCCCCTGTGGTGTATGTTTCCCTTGAGTGGAATTACTAGGGGTCTCTGGAGAATATTTCATAAATGACATCCCTCTTGCCTGCTCTGCAATAGAAAATTTCTTATGGGTGGGAACATCCTAGACAGAAGAGGATGATAACTGGAATTCTATCGAATTGTCTGTACAAGTTCCCTGACTGGTCGATCCTGTAATTTCAGGAAAATTTATGCCTCACTTATGCAACAATTCCTAGTACATTCTTCTGGTTTTAGTCTTTATCCAAGAATATTTGATGTGGGTCCCATCAGCCAAGATGTGCTCTTGAAACCTTACAACTTGTGGGGAAGGGAAAGACATTTCAGGCTCTTTGGGATGAAGTGCTAATTTTTCTGGTTTTACTTGGACCTTTCACCTGATTTAATGAAACTAAGCAATAACTTTTTTGAGATTTCTCAATCCTTCTTCTGAGAATCTGTTCACATTGTTCCCATATCATTTATTACTCTACTCCTGATACATGCACTGTGCCTTTGGGGGCTCCAGGTTACTATCTGATAGATAATAAGCTGTCAGTCTGTAACCTCCAGTGATTGAGTTTGGGTGAAACAAGCAAGCACCATTTTTTTCTCTCTTTGTTCAACTGGAGAAAGGATCTGAGGAAAATGAACATCAGTGATGAAAATATGATGAAATGACAGCAATCATAGATATCTTACAATCACAGAAGTATTTCTGCTAGATATTCATCAGCTGAAACCAAATGCAAAGATGAAGCTTATACAGCACCTATTTCCAAGAGAATAGTACAAAATTATGAGATTTCAAAATATACAGGAAATCTTGTGAGACCCCTGTGAATACTTACCAACTACTCAGAAAAACAAAATCTTGAAAGAGCTGTCTATGTTAGACAGGGTTCCCTAGAGAAACAAAACCAGGACACATATAGTTTTATATATATATATGGATAGATATATATAGCACAAAGGAATATAACGGCTAAATCCACACAGCAGTAGAGAGGGCTCAGTTCAACTCACTTCCATGAAACAGTTAATATTCTGGAAGTCCTTCAACTCAAGGGGGCTGCTCGCCCAAGGTTAAGGAAGCAGACAGCTGAGTCTTCCTTGGAGCAATGCAGGCAGTCCAGTCAGAGGCAGCAAACAGCAGGGCGGTTCACCAAGAGTCAGCCAGATGACAGGATCCAACAATCCCATGCTCAAGCAATGTATACACCAGCAGCATGGCAAAGCAGATCTCGAAGGAACCTCAAGCTCTAGCGACATGATCTATGGGTTGGGTGTCCCACGGGTAGTGTAGCTCACAAATTGAGGCAGAGAACTAGCTAAGGCAGCGGCACACAGGTCCTATCACCAGATAGCAAGAGAGAGAGAGAGAGAAGGGGCTTGTCAAGCCATTTATCTCTTTGTCCTCCAATCAAACTGTGACCTTATTAATCCCACATGTTTGTATTGGCCAGGTTGGCATAGTAAACCTACCCATCACACTGTCTTTTGAAGGGATGGGGCCCATTCTACTTGGAATACCATTTGATACTATAATCAATAGTGCCTGAAGATACAGCCTTTGGAAATTGTGCCCAATCTGACCACACCACACCAAGGCAAAACACTAAGGGTGTGCAACAGAACAGCAA
>NW_022111358.1:13038963-13042051 GCF_000313985.2 Echinops telfairi
AAAAAAAAAGAGTTGTATAAGCACTCAATAAAATGATTAAAAAAATGATACAGCCTTTGGGAAAGAAAGGGGGACTATGAAAACAAAACAAAACTGTAGCAAGGTTTGGATTTCTCATTAAAGCAGGCCGATCATCCCAATGTTGGAAGAAGTTTCCTGATCTTAAGCAACATTTGACTCCAAAAGCAGCTTCCCTTAATTTAACCTACAAAAGGGCCACAAAGGAAGTCACACGTGCCGTGTCTCCCACCTGAAGCAGAATCCAGCCCAAACAAAGCCAGGTCCCAAAAGAGGACACTTGGGCATGTCATTTGAATAAACCACAGAAAAAGGTCCATTAAGGCAAATTCCATGGAAGATGGCACTGTTATCGTCTCAACTCTGTGGAGGATGCTGAGTTGCTGAACTGGTTATATACACCCACATAATGAAAGACTCTACCAGCAGCCAGGTAAATAGCAAGGAACCCAAGAAAAATAAATGCAGAATATTATTAGTCTGTGATCATGTCGAAACCTTTTTTTGTAAAAGACCAAATAGGTAAACATATTAGATGGGCCAAGAGATACAAGGAAGGCTGTTATATAGGTAGTTACATAACCATTAAAAATAGAATCATTTAAAAATATATGAAAACCAGAGTTTATTGTGCCACTGCTCATACGAACAAAAACTAGAATCATTCTAAATACCTGACAATGGGGAATAGGGAGTAAAACATGGTTCGTGTTTATAAGGAATATGAGATAGCCCTTATAAAGAAGGAGGTAGACCTCTCTGTACCACAATAAAAAGGTTTGCAAGAGTTAGTATTAAGAGAAAATGAAAGTTATAGAATTGAATACATAATATCACTGAATTTGTGTAGAGCCAAAGGGCATGTAACATTTCTGGAAAATTAGACAAACAATTGTTAACATTAGTTACCTATGGTGTTTGGGGCTGGAGTAGAGCAGGGAACTCTAACTTTTCCTTTTGCTATTTGTAATATTGTTTGAATATGTGAAATAAAATTACTTTTAAATAAACAGAAAACAAAACGTACTGCAATAGAGTCAATTTGGATTCATAGTGACTTTCTAGGATGGAGTAGAAGATCCCCTTAGGGTTTACAAGGCTGCAGATCTTTACAGGAGCAGAAAGCCTTATCTTTCTCCCTCAGAGAAGCTGGTGGGCTTAAACTGATGACCTTGGGGTTCGCAGCCCAACATAATCCACTACGTCATCTGGGCTCCTTAAAATTATATATATGAGTAGGGATCAACTCAATGGCAGTGAGTTTGGTTTTATACATATATAAACCCTATATCATTTTTCTGAAACTAAATCTTTACTAAGTAGACCATCTCTCTTTTTCCCACAGCGCACCTGGTAGTTTTGAACAGTCAACTTTGTGGTTAGCAGCCTAATACCCAGCCCGCAGCTCACTCAAAGACCATGTATACCCACCAAGGTGCATTCAAAGATCATGGAATGTCTCCTTGAACTTTGAACCCCCTCATATACACGTAATTTATATATATAAGTATAAATATAAGCACAATCATATACATGTGTAAGTGTTAGGTTTCTGGAGTCAGCAATATCTCGGTTCTTGGCTTTGCACGATGAAAGAATTCACGCTGAAGCCCGTTTTGTGATCCAAGTGGGTTTTTATGAAGGACAGGACAAGTTTCAGGTTTTACAGTCTCAAAGGGGTTCACAACTGGGCCCGAACAACCATATAGAAAAGAACATCCACATGTGCAGATCTTGGGGGGGATGCTGGAAGGCCAGAAGCCCAAGAACCCTAGAGGCTGAGAGTATGTGGACCCCAAGGTTGTGGGCCTCAAGGTTGTGGGCCCCAACTAGGCCCTGAGAGGTTGCATGTGCACTGGCTCAAGGGAGGGAGACCCTCTCCCTCTACCTACCTCTGACCAGGAACAGGGTAAGAGAGAGTCCCAGGGCGTGCTCCCTGCCTTTATTCTGCCCACTCCCTGGCTGGGAGAAGGCATGGGTTGATGGTCTTGGTTGACCTCATTGGCTGAGTTAGGCCCACCTGGATGATGTCCTAAGCCTGGGCCTACTTTGCCATGCAGAAGTGTACCTCCCACCTGGCTTTGGGGCTTGAGTATGAGCATGCTCAGTTTGGAGTCTTCATAGGTGTCTAATGGGTGCCTGATTTCTTTCCAACCTCCTCTATGGGGGCCTTTGCAGGCAGGAGGGGGACCAATCCCCTGTCCCTAAGATAGCTACCTACCATAAGCACAATATACACACATGATTCTTAGCTTGTGACTGTGGTTTAATGACCTCTGATCTAGACCTATATTCACTTCAAATATAAATAATGAGGCAAAGCACTGGTTGTGTTACTCTATTGAGAAGCATAAAAGAAAAATATGAACACTGGCATGCAGCACTAAGGGTGTCCAACATAGTAGCAAGGGGAGCAAAGCTATGAAGTCCCTGGGGGATACCAAAAATAGACTTTGGGGTCAGGGTGTGGCACCCCATCAGACTCGACGGGAAAAACACTCCTAAAGGAAAACAAATGGACCTGAAACTATAGGCTTTTCTTTTTTTTATTGTGTGCTTTTTTAAAAAAAACAATTTTATTGGGGGCTCTTTACAACTCTTGTTACAGACCATATATCAGTTGTATCCGACATATTCATACATACACTCCATAGTTCTTTTCTAAACATTTACTTTCCATTGAGCCCTTGGGATCACCTCTTTTTCCCCCTCATTCCCCTGCCTTCCCCAGGGTTTTATTTTTTTGTTGTTGTTTTGTTTTTTTCTTTTGCTCTGTCTTGTTTTTGTGCTTATTATTGTCTCTGCATGCCTATCTAGATAAGATAGGCAGGATAAATGACCTGGAAGAGAAAAAAACAGGACTTGGGGGGGTGGGCGATGGGCGAGGAGGAGGTGGGGTTAAAAACAGGGGGTATCAACTAACCCAGAGACAAGGGAACAATAAGTGATCTAAAATCGATGGTGAGTAGGGTATACGATGCATGGTCGGGCTTGATCAAGGGCAAGGTAGCCAAGAGGAATTACTGAAAGCCAAATGAAAGCTGAACATGATAGTGGCACAAGAGGAAAG
>NW_022111358.1:13042849-13048703 GCF_000313985.2 Echinops telfairi
ATCCGTTCACAATGATCTACACCTAACCCCTTCCCTGGGGGATGGACAACAGAAAAGTGGGTGAAGGGAGACATCAGTCCGTGTAAGACATGAAAAGCAGAATTATCAAGGGTTCATGAGGGAAAGAGGAAGTGGGGAGGTTGGAAAATGAGCTGATCCCAAGGGCTCAAGTAGAAAGAAAATGTTTTGAGAATGATGATGGCAATATATGTACAAATGTGCTTGACACAATGGATGGATGGATGGATTGTGAGAAGAATTGAAAGAGGCCCCAATAAAATGATTATAAAAAAGAAGGAAAAAGATGAACACAGCAAACATAAGAGATAGAGCTATTACGGCACTTTCGGCCATAACAGAAATCCAATTCCAACTCACTTAAAAAGGGTGGTTATTGGCTCAATAACAGAAATAACGGAAGTCAAGGGTGACTAAAAAGGCTGAGCACTCTAGTCTCTCCTGCTGCAGCACAGGCGATTCCGTGGAAATCACATTCTCTCATTTTTCAGAAGTGTCCCTTACTTGGGGGCGGGCAGACAGTGACAGGGCAACTAGAAATGATGGCCAACGCCTCATGACAACAGACAAGTCTGGAATTACTACCCCAGCTTAAAATGGTTTGATTATCCATTGCTGCTTCATGAATCACCCCAAAACGTAGTGACTTAATAACAGTCTTGTTGCTCAGAATTCTTTGGTCAAGAATTTGGGCAGGGCTTAGCCAGGCAGTTCTTTTGCTCCATGTGGTACTTACTGGCTTGGATCTTTCCCTTGACTGTGTGTACCTATTAGCTAGACTGGGCTGGAAAGTCCAAGAAGGACTTCACTCACTAGCGTTGTCCTCAGTGTTCCACCATATAACCTCTTCCACGTGGCTAGCTTGAGTTTTCCAGAGAATGGCCGTCTCAGTGTGGCTGGTGTGGGGCGTCCTCAGAGCCTCACTGCCAGGAGGAAATACTCAAATAAGGGAAGAAGAAGAACCTCTGGGTCTCCTAAGGCTCAATCTTGGTCAAAGCAAGTGGCAGAGCGGACTCAGATCCGAGGAGAGGGGAAACAGATTTTATCTTTCGGTGGAAGAGGTGACAAGTAACTTGCAGTCACACCACACAGGCAATGTTGGTGGGAGAAAGATGAGGCAGTCTGCTTCCTTAACAAATTCATAGCCTTGAGGCCGTTCTACTTTGCCTCATGTTGCTAGGAGTTGAAAGTGACTATGAGCTGGGATTGAATTGATGGCAGGAGGGAAGCGTTCACCCCACCTGATTCTGTACAGATAACCTTCAGAAAGGTGCTGATGTACCCGGCTCATGTCACATACCCACTCCCTGTGTGATCACTGGGACCAGCCAACAGGGAACAATGATTGGCAGCTTCCCAGAAAGCAGTGATTGGGATGGGTGGAATTAGAATGACTGAGTTCCAATTCTACTGTTTATTTTCTGGGTGACCTGGAGCAAATTGTTTACTTCCTTCATTTGGCAATTTCCTTATCAAAAAAAAAGAGGGGGGGAGTAGAGATAATAATAGTACCACCATTTTCACCACCCAGTGACTCTGAAAACAAAGCCATTGCAGTGAGTGGATTCTGACTCATAGTGATGCTGTAGGGCAGAGTCGAATTGCCCCATAGAGTTTCCAGAGCTGAAATCTTTACAGACGCAGACTGTCACATCTCTCTGCCAGAGATCACAGGGTTTGAATCGTTGATGTTTCAGTGAGCACCCCACTGTATACCCTTTGTGGCACCTGGGCTTGAACACAGGTATACTTTACAGAGTGGGACATTTTATAATACATATTGAAATGCCTTTCTACCCAGTCTTCATCTTGCCTCTTTTACCAGAATGCTGGCAGATGAAGAGACTCCTCTAGGGAGACTCCTCTAAGGAGCTGAAAACCCAAACCAAGCTCACTGCCATCTAGTCAACGCAGATTTACAGCAACTGTATAGGACAGGGTAGAATAGCCTCTGTGGGTTTCTGAGACTGTAACTCTTTATAGGAGTAGAAAGTCTCATCTTTCTCTCAAGGAGTGGCTGGTGGTTTCAAACAGCTGTGTTTGAAGCTACCAGCCTAACTTGCAACCACTATGTCACCAGGGCTCCTAAGAAAGAACTAAAGAGCTAAAGATCACTATTATTGTACCCATTCTAAAGGTGATAAACTAAAGCTTAGAGCTGCCCAATCAGTTGTCCACAGTAGCAAGTAGTGAGACAGTGTTAAAAGCCAAAGCTTCTTCTTTTTAAAAAATTATTAATCATTTTACTAGGGGATTCTTACAAATCTTATGACAATCCATCATTCAATTGTATTAAGCACACTTGTATGTATGTTGCCATCAACACTTCCAAAACATTTTCTTTCTACTTGAGCCCTTGGTATCAGCTCCTCTTTTTCCTCCTCCTTCCCCTCCCCTTCCATCTTTGTGAATACTTGATCAATTATATATTATTGTAGTTATTTCGTGTCTTACACTGTCTCCCTTCACCCACATTTCTGTTATTCGTCCCCCTGGGGGATGGGCTATATATCCAGCCTTGTGATGACTTTCCCCTTTCTCCCCTCACCCCCCCCCAACAACCCCATCATCTCCCTCCCTTCTCATGTTATTGCTACTCCCACTACAGTTCCCGAGGGTTTTCTCTGTTCTGAATTCCATGTGTCGAGAGCTCTTATCTGTACCAATGTGTGTACTCTGGTCTAGCTGGATTTTTACCATAGAACTGGGTCATGGTAGCGGGAGCAGAGGAAGCATTGAGGTACTAGGGGAATGATGTTTGTTTTGTGGGTGCTATACTGCATCCTGGTTGAATCGTCCCTTGTAACCCTTCTGTGGCGGGATGTCCATTTGTCTACAGATGGGCTTTGGGTCTCTACTCCAATCACCCTCATTCACATTGATATAATTGTTTGTTTTGGATCTTTTGATACCTGATCCTGTTGACACTTCATCATCACACAGACTGGTGTGCTTCTTACATGTGGACTTATTTGCTTCCCTGCTAGATGGCTGCTTGTATAACTTCAAGCCTTTATGAGCCCAGAGGCTATATCTTTTGATAGCCAAGTACCATCCACTTTCTTCACCACATTTGCTTACGCACCTGCTTTGTTTTCAGTGATCACTTCAGGAAGGTGAATATCAATGAGTTCCAGTTTATTAGAACAAAGTGTTCTTCTATTTAGGGAAGCCTTGAGTAGAGGCCCAAAGTCCATCTGCTATCTTAATACTTAAATATATGTACATTGGCCTCCATCCCCTTCATTATAAATTAATATATTTACATATATACATGCCTATAGCTAACCTCTAGAAGTAGCTTTTGCCTCCTACTTCTTTCCTCTATTTCCTTTCACTTTCCTCCTGTCCCACTATCATGCTCGCCCTCCACTCTGCTCTCAGTAACTCCTCTTGGATACATTGCACTTGATCAAACCTCACCAGGCCTCCTCGCCATCATTTTTAGATCTTTTGTTGTTAAGCCAGAGCTTTTTCTTTCCAAGTCCATTCCCTAATAAATTCTGTCATCCTGCTTCTTAGAATCAGTGGAATTTATAAAATTCCACCTTAAAGTACATAGTCAACAAGGTGTGGGCTTGGAAATTTCCAAAGCAAGTATTTCCAGTTACCAGGCAAAGGAAAGAAAGGAAGTCTCGATTCTTCTACTGTACCACATAGCTTCCTGGTCAACATGTCTGGATGAATTCATTGTAAAACATTCCTTTAATAAGTAACAAAAATTGACTTTGTGTGGAATTTTTAGAAGAGCTAATCAGTGGGCATTGAACCTTGACCTAGTGTTTATGGTTTCCTATCCTATTATCTTCCCTCTTGTTCTTCAGATGATGATTTAACCCCTGATTCAAAGAGAAAATATAAGCCAATGACAGTGAATTCTTCAACGTCACACCAGCTGCTCGGAGAGAGAAAACTGAAGCTTTCTGCTCCTGTCCAGATTTACAGTCTCAGAAACACAAGGGGCTGTTCTACTCTGTTCTAGAAGGTCAGTACGAGTTAGTCTTGACTCAGTGGAAGGGAGTTTGGGTTTTAGTATAAGAAAAGGCTCGAAGCCTTTTTAATGGTTTAAAAGTGGCACATCCAGAAAGTGAAGGTTATGTGATGAAGTTGGGATTGGTCCAAGTGTTTGAAAGTGAGTGCAAATTTATATAACTTTAATAGGCAGAAACAAGTTGTCCCTTCAGGTAGATGGCTACAACTCTGGGAATTGCCTGTATCTGCCTTTCCTGTCTTCTCGGTGGTCGAACTGATTCTCTTCTCAGGTAATTTCCCTCCACATAAGCTCTAAGTCAGTGGTGTTCAAAGTGTGATCCCGGGACTACAGCGTCAGTATCGGCACAGAAACTTGTGTCCCATCCCAGACTTCCTAGAAACTCTGGGAGTAGGGCCCAGCAATGTGTTTTAACAAGCTCAGCAATTGATTCTGATGCACACTGAAGTTTAAGAACTGAGCTGTATGAGCCCCCAATGAAATGATTCATAAATAAATAAATAAATAAATAAAGTTTAAGAACTGCTATTCTAAATCTCAACTTTATGGGAACCTATTATAGTCTCATCTTTCTGCCAAGGAGCAGTTGGTGGATTTGAACCACCAACCTTATAAGTAGCAGTCCAAGGCTTACCAGACAGCGCCACCAGAGTTCCTTGCAGCAAAGGCAACGGATGGATAAATCCAAAGGATGCTTCTCAATCATAACCTTACTTGACCTCTCCATAGTTTTTGACACTATTCATTTTGTTTGCTTTTTCTTGAATTTATCCTCCTTTGGCCTTTGAACCACTTTCCCTTCTCTTCTACCCCTGACAACTCATTATCAGCCTTTCTCTGGTGCTCACCTCTCCCACAATTAGCTTTGGTGCCTCATCCTTGGTCTAAAACAGGGTTTCTAATCTTGGCATTTTCGATATTTCAGACTGAATTGTTCTTTTTTGCAGGAGACTATCCTGTCCTTGTAGAATGCTTAGCAGCATTCCCAAGGAACCTTGGTGGCATAGTGATTACTCGGTGGGTGCTAACCCAAAGGTCAGCAGTTTGAAACCACCAGCTGTTCCATGGAAGAAAGATGAAACTTTCTACTCCTGTAAAGAGTTACAGTCTCAGAGACTCACCAGGGGCAGTTTGACCCTGTCCTTTGGGTCACTCAGAGTCAGAATCGGCTCTATGAGTGTGGAATTTAACAACATCTTGGGTCTTTACCCATTAGATGCCAGTAGCATCCTTTCCAGTTATGGCAACCAAAATTGTCTCCAGATATTGCTCAATGCCCCCTCAAGGGAAACATTGCCACATGTTGAGAATCCCTAGTCTAAAAGTACTCCCACCTAACTCAGTTTTCGTAAGCACCAAGAAGGCTTCTAGGGAAGCTCTTCTTCACTTGAGAAAGTTGTGGAAGGCCATTCTGTCTCTCTCACCACCTACGAGAAGCAATCGGTCTGCCAGTAGCAATCCTCTAACTCTGCCTGAAGAAAGAGGCAGTTTCTGATGGCAAGGATAAATGACCGGCTCGGCCAGGGCTTCTGAATTTAGTTCTGACTCATGGGCCTTCTACACTTGCTTACTCCTCATGCTGCTTCCTGTGCTGTCTCATTTCCTGGTACCTGTTTTTAGTCTCAGCTTGTTCCTTTTCAATGGACATTTGGTTTTCAGCTTGTTTTCCCAGTGGATACTAATGTTTTCCTTCTGTTTCCAAATATTGCATAAACGGAGATTAGCCATCTCAAACTGTCTCAACCACTCCCAGCTTTCAGACCTCAGCCTGGACTCTCCAATACAATTCCGTGTGCACAGCTAAAAGGCACCTGATATGGAAGGTACAGAAGAGGTCTGGCAGCG
>NW_022111358.1:13050051-13052415 GCF_000313985.2 Echinops telfairi
GATTGTGCCTAAGAGAAAGCAGAAGACCCTTCTGACCTAGAGAGGTAAAAAGAACAATTGCCTTGGTTCTTGACAGGTCCCTGTTCAAGGTCCATGCCACAACTGATGAATCTTCCTATCCCTGTGCTGTTTTCAGGAGTTTGGTATAGATTTCCAGTCTTGCCAGCAGCCTCTTCATCTATCGTGATACGTTTTTGTCTGGGCATGTAGCCCACTCAAAAAAAGTTATTTCCTAGCCTTTTACAAATTAGGTATGACTATGTAACAATGACCTGATCAAAGGATATAAGCAGAAGTGATTGGGGGCCACTTCACTTGTGAAGGACCACACTTCCTGTTCAGGGCACAAGGACTGACCCACTTAGTTCCCAAGAAATGAAGTTGAAAAAAAAAAAGAGAGAAATGAAGTTGGTGAACAAACATTTCTAGAATACCATGGATTTTTATCTTAGATATGAACCCTTTTGGCAGATCTAACAATGTCCTGGTAGTGCCGTATTTTATTTCTTAATCTGGTCCCTCACATATACCAATAATTGCCAGGGATGTTCAGTGGTGTCTGCTCACTTGGATGGTTTATTCACTTCTGAGCATTGCCTTTAATCCCCACGTTTAGAAGTGAAGAGAGACAAGCCCTGCATTTGCTGGATTCCTCTGGCCACTTTCTGCCCCTGGGTAGCTTAGCCAAAGGCTGGCTCAGCAGACTGAGCTGCTTGGCAGGAAAGTCTACACGGCCACTAGTAGATACCAGCTCTTGTATTTTAATTTCTTTAGACATTTGGCCTGCAGAATGTTCCTTTCATGATCAAGGCCATTCCTTCAACCAGAAAACGTCCATGGTTACATGATTAGTGTTCCTGCACCCTCCCAATTTCCCTATAAATAAATATAGTAACACATGAACAGTTCATTTCCTAGACTTATGTCTGGCCTACGCATTCCTCTCCATGGGATAGAGAAAACTTGGGGGACTTTGTGCACTCTTCTGACATATAAATTTTTCCCAATAGTTTGCACCATTCTTGGATCATGTGACCCCTAGCAGTGCTTCTAAAAACCTTTTGCCTCAAAGAATTCCTCAAGAACCTCTAAGTTTACGGATCCCCATTAGAGATAGATGGTCATGCATGATTCTGTACCCCTTGCTGACAGTATAATAGCTATACCTACAATTGCTCCTGCAGTATGCACAGCAAAATACTTCATTTCTCCAGGAAGAAGATCTTATTTCACAGTAATCATATATACTCAGGATCATTTGAATCATAGGTTCCCAAAATTCTTTGGCAATGCAGCCCCTTTAAAAAATATTACTGAGCACCCCCTGACAGTTAAAATCTTTTGTACTGTAGTCCATAATCCAGGATAAAGTATAGGTATCTGCTATTGCAGCCGAGGCTTGCTTATTCCAGCATCCCCCAGAGGAAGTGTGATAGGTAGTGATATAGTTTATTGTGCCAGCCTGGCCGATAAACACAAGTAGGATTAACTGAAGGGCGGGAGATAATGGCTCAGTGAGCCTTGCCTTTCTTGTCTCTTGCTCTTTGATCATCAGAGCAGTGTGCAGCTGCCTTGCTTGTTCTGTGCCTCAACTTATAGGCTACACTACCTGTGGGATGCCTAGCCTGTGGACTGTGTCTCTGTAAGTTGAGGTCCCTTTAAGATATCTCTGGAGCTGGGGACTGGCAGTTGGGACTGGTGGTTAGTTGACAGTTGGTGATCTGCCTTGTGATTGGCTGCTGTGCTGAGATAGCCTTGCTCTCGCTATAAAAGAGGAAGATTTGGCAGCAGACGAGACGAGAAGGACTGCCAGTCTCTCACAACTCTGAGCCATTTGTAGTGCTTATAATCTAACTGTTCATTTCTTGTATTATATATTTATCTGTATATGATTTAATAGTTCATTTCTTGTTATATATCTAATCATCTTCATACATAAATATATTAAATTATCAGCAATTTGGTCTTATCTCTCTAGAGAACCCTGTCTAACACAGGTTTATTGTGCCAACCTGACCAATAGGAATGTGTGGGATTAATCAGGTTGCAGTTTGATTGGAGGGAAAAGAGATAAACGTCTCTATAAAGTCTGCCCCTCTCTCTAGTGATGGAAGTGTGCTGAAGTGTGTGTGCTGCTGCTGTAGCTAGTTCTCTGCCTCAACCTGTGAGCTACACTACCTGTGGGCCACGCTAATCCATGGATCCTGTTTCTGGAACTTGAGGCTCCTTTGAGACCTGCTTCACCACGCTGCTGGTGAGTACATCGCTTGAGCTCGAGGCTGGTGGATTCCGTTGCCTTGCATTGCTTGTGTTCAATATCCCATCAGGGCCTGTTTTGTTAAGCTCCTGAGCTACTGATGTTGG
>NW_022111358.1:13052701-13057238 GCF_000313985.2 Echinops telfairi
ACTGTATAAACCTATCCTCATATACATATAAAATCATAAGTATCCTGGTTTCATTTCTCTAGAGAACCCTGCCTAACGCAATTGGTAACAGGAGGGGAGGGGTTCTAGAAAAACAAGATGAGAAGTATGGGCTTCTCAAATTGGTTCTTCAGCCTGATTAGGCTTCACGGCACTAAGAACGCTGCCTCTAACCCTGAAGGCAGGGATACGTCTGCCACTATTACTAGAGAGGGTGGTGCTCACCCATGTTGTGAAGTCGCAAAGCTAAGATCCACAGTAGCACCACCAATGGATGAAGTGCTGGTGAGAGGAGAGGCTCTGGGTGATCGTGTGTTTGATATTTTCTGGCAGTTTTGTCAGGGTGAGAAGTATAGGGAAGCTGGCTGGCTGGTCCTCCTTGCAATCGAAAATGAGTTCAAGGAAAGGGATCATCTCAGAACCTTAGAAGCACATCTCAAGGGCTGAATAACAGACCTGAAAGCTTCTGCATGTGCCACAAAGGAGAGTCTTCTCTCCTCTAGTCATAGAGCTGACATTGCCGAAAACCAAATCCAGAGTCTCATCAGACGAGTAGCTGAATTACAGCATCAGCTGAATTGTAGGTCATTAATTGTAGGTCATTGTTAGGGCATTCATCAGAAAGAAATGGGACCCTGAAACATGGGATGGGAACAAATGGGTTGATCCAGAAGAGGAGGATATTGAGGCCCTAGAGTTGATTGAGCCACCCCAGTCAATGGATCCACCCCTTCCACCGGAGGGGATTAATCTACTCTCAGTAAAAGAACTCACACTTGAGCAGATGAACCAAACTGTTCAAGCTGAGATGCCAGGTGGGGCTGCATCTGGAGCATTGCCTGTGGGAGATGCCTTACAAGATATTGCTGAGAGCACCCAGGAAGCACCCTCACCACCCACTATTTCCTCTAGACCTGTAACTAGAATTAAGTCTCAGAAAGCTCCTACAGGCGAGATTCAGATGATGATTCAGGAAGAAGTGAGCCCTACTAATACAGATCTGCTTGAGTTTTCGAATACGGACAGGCAGAAGCCTGGGGGATATCCCCGGGAATGGTTGCGAAGGGTGTGGGATACTGGTGCACGAAATGTAACATTATACTTACCTGGCAGGGGACACACCATGATCAGGAAGGTGGTTTTCCCAGGGCAAGGCTCATCCATTGCACTCCGGGTGTGCTGACCCCTGCGATTTCCCAACTGCGGGAAACTCGACTGCATAATTTGTGGCGGTGGGGGACTGCGTGGGAGCTCTCCCCCGAAAAAAAAAAAGAAATGTAATATTAGAGCAGTCTGAGTTTCTTGATATGGGACCCCTAAGCACAGATTCTTCTTTCAACGTCTCAGCAAGAGACGGTAAGAGAGGATCTAATTGCTTATTTGGTTGGTTCACCGAAGCATGGGCTGCCGGATGGCCTAGATTAGACGAACTTGAGGTCCCTGACCTACCTTGGTGCACTGTAGAAGAAGGCATCCCAAAGCTTTGGGAAAATGGTATGTGTTGGCATATGTTATATCTATTAGAATAATCCCATAGACCCAAAAAAGGAGTGCCCAAGAAGATACCTTTCATCACAACGCTAAGGAACAGGTTTGTGAAGTGGGCCCCAGCATCTCTGAAGACCCCTGTGATTGCTATTTTATGTGCACCAGGATTAACAGTGGGCACTGCCCTAAGGGAACTCTGACATTTGCCTACAATGGGGCTGATTGGGTCCCTCGGTGGTAGGGGGCAGGTGTCAGCACTGAATCAACAGAGATGGGGTGGGGGTGGTAATCATAAAGGAGAGTAAGGTTTCTGTGTAATCAAAAACAATCCTTCTCCTGTGGACTTGTGGGAATGGCTATTTAGCCATGGTGTCCCTAGGAGTGAAATACATGGGAAACCTACTAAACATTTATGTGATCTATACAGGCAGAAGAATGCTAGAGCAGGTGAACAACAGAATAGAGTCATGACCGCTCAATCAATTCCCAGACCTGAGCCCATTTACAGACCCACAACGCCTTGAATGAGGAGAAAGCCAGGTCCCTTTGAAGAAGGACCCTGCAACATCACCGTAGGTAGTCTTTCTTTTATCCTTTCCCAAGGGACCTGCAACCTTTCACAAGAGTGACTATTCATTGGGGGAAAGGAAATAATCAAACTACTGGGGGATTACTAGACACTGGCTCTGAACTGACACTAATTCTAGGAGACCCAAAATGTTTTGAAGGCCTGCCAGTCAGAGTGGAAGTCAAGTTATCAACGGAGTTTTAGCTCAGGTATGCCTTACTGTAGGTCCAGTGGACTCCCTAACCCATCCTGTCGTTATTTCCCCAGTTCCAGAATGCATCATTGGAATAGACATACTTAGTAACTGGCAGAACCCCCATATTGGATCCCTGAGATGTGAAATAAGGGCTATTATGGTAGGAAAGGCCAAGTGGACACCATTAGAACTGTCATTGCCCAGGAAAATAGTAAACCAAAAGCAATACCGCATTCCCGGAGGGATTGCAGAGATCAGTGCCACCATCAAAGACTTGAAAGATGCAGGGGTGGTGATTCCTACCACATCCCCATTTAACTCACCTATTTGGCCTGTAAAAAAGACAGATGGATCCTGGAGAATGACAGTGGATTATCATAAACTTAGCCAGGTGGTGACTCCAATTGCAGCTGCCATTCCAGATGTGATTTCATTGCTTGAGCAAATTAATACTTCTCCTGGTACTTGGTATGAAGCTATTGATCTGGCCAATGCCTTCTTCTCAATACCAGTCTCAAATGACAACCAGAAGCAGTTTGCCTTCAGCTGGCAGGGGCAACAATATACTTTCACAACTCTCCCCCAGAGGTACATCAACTCTTCTCCCCTCTGCCATAATTTAGTCTGAAGGGATCTTGATCACCTTTTTCTTCCACAAATTGTCACACTAGTCCATTATATTGATGACATTATGCTGATTGGACCCACTAAGGAGGTTGTATCAAAGACTCTAGATTCATTGGTACAACATCTGCATGTAAGAGGTTGGGATATAAACCCAACAAAGATTCAGGCACCCTGAACCTCAATAACATTTCTAGGAGTCCAGCGGTGTGGTGCATATGGAGACATTCCAACTAAACAGGAGGTACAACGCCTAGTGGGCCTCTTCGGATTTTGGAGGCAACACATTCCTAATTTGGGTGTTCTACTTCAACCTATTTATCAAGTGACATGAAAGGCCTCTAATATTGAGTGGGGCCCAGAACAAGAAAAGGCTCTGCAACGGGATCAGGCTGCCATGCAAGCTGCTTTTCCACTGGGACCATATGATCCAACTGACCCAATGGTGCTAGAGGTGTCAGTCATAGCTAGAGAAGCAGTGTGGAGTCTTTGGCAGGTCCCTATTGGTGAATCACAGCATAGACCATTGGTATTTTGGACTAAAGCCCTGCCATCCTCTGCAGACAACTACTCCCCATTTTAAAAAATAGTTGTTGGCATGTAACTGGGCCTTGGTGGAGACAGAGCGCCTCATGATGGGCCACCAAGTCACCATTAGGCCTGAACTGCCCATCATGAACTGGGTATTGTCTGACCTACAGAGTCATAAAGCTGGACGTGTGTAGCAACACTCCATTGTTAAATGTAAGTAGTATACACAGGAGATCAGGCTAGAGCAGGACCTGAAGGTAAACGTAGAAGAAGTGGTCCAAATGCCCACAGCCTCCACGCCTATCACAGTACTTTCCTCCTCCCAATCTGCACCTATGGCCTCCTGGGAAATTCCTTATGATAAGTTGACTGAAGAACAAAAAAGCCACGCTTGGTTTACGGATGGCTCTGCATGATATGCAGGTGCCACTCGTAATTGGACAGCAGCAGCACGACAGGCCCTTTCTGGGATCTTCCTAAAGAGCTGTGGTGAAGGGAAATCCTCCCAGTGAGCAGAACTTCGAGCAGTGCATCTGGCCATTCAGTTTGCCGGGAAAGAGAAATGGCCAAACGAGATTGTATACTGATTCATGAGCTGTGGGTAATGGCTTGACAGGATGATCAGGGAATTGGAAGGAAGATGATTAGAAAATCAGTGTCAAGAAGGTGTGGGGAAAATTTTTTTTTAAATTTAAATAAAAAGAATGTGTGGGGAAGAGGTATGTGGATAGACCTCACTGAATGGGCCAAGAAAGTACAGATAATTGTGTCTCAGGTGAACACTGACCAAGGTTACCTCTGAAGAGGGACTTTAACAATCAAGTGGATAAGATGACATGCACTGTGGAAACTAGTCCTCTTTCCTCCACCACTCCTGTCATTGCCCAATGGGCACATGAACATAGTGAACATGGTGGCAGGGATGGAGGTTATACATGGGCGCAGCAACATGAACTTCCATTCGCCAAGGTTGACTTGGCCACTGCTACGGCTGAAGCCAGCAGTAGAAGGTAACGTAGAGTGCAAGATATGGGACCATTCCTCTGGGAGATCAACCAGCAAGCTGGTGACAGGTTGATTACATAGGACCACTTCCATCATGGAGAGGGCAG
>NW_022111358.1:13058239-13059640 GCF_000313985.2 Echinops telfairi
CTATCGGTTATGACCACATGATCAATTGCAAAAGCGAGGTTTGTGATTGTCAGTTTACCTTCTTTATATGTGCTTATTGAATATCTTTCCTTCATTCATGTACGATATACCAGATACAATCAGATTCAGTATGTTTTCATTTATATGTATGCTAGATGTTTGATGTTAGGTGTGTGATTTCATTAATGTTTGGAAATTATACATGGCTAAAGAATTGTGTACAGGTGCCAAGTTAGCAAGGGGTAGACTGTGATAGGTAGGTTTATTGGGCACGAGGATAACAGGCACGAGGGAAGTCCAAAACAAGCAGAACATATTTTTATGATACTTATTCCCGAACATATCTTTGGAGGACACAATTCAACCCATAACAGGAAAAAGAAAATAAGAATTTTAGGAGGTCAATGAAGAGAAATAATCAGGTTTTAGGAAGTATGAAATACCACAGCATGGTCACAGGACTGACAAGTCACTCTGAAACTAAAAGAGCTCCAGGAACTTCCACCACCGTGTTTCATAGATTATCATCCAACTTGTCCTCCATTTGATCCAGCTGCTCTTGGCCTCTGCTTGCTTTACATTTTCAGTTTAATTTTTTTTCCTTTGCCTACCATTACTAGCTGAATGCTGCAGTCTCTACTTTGTTTGACTTCTACTCCAAAGGTGTCTGCTTGCTCATAAGATGACTTATTCAAATATTATCACATACTCTTAAGATGAGGTCTGAATAGTACAAGCATACATATTTCTTAGAGCTTTTATTTTCCCCAGAATATTTTGTGACTTTTGACATCTATCTCCTAATTTATGCTTATTTTGATATAAAGTGACATTTTTTCTCTCACATATTTCAGTGAAGTTGATGTGCTAGGAGCATGAATGATATCCATTTCGCGACTGTATTTTCCCTGCCATACCGTGGTTTCTCAGGTATGTCTAACTTTATTTTAAAGGCACTTTGAGAAGCACTAACTTACTCTTTACTTCAACTCCTGATATGAAAATAATGATCACTCTTGTCTCATAACCTAATCACCTTTTAGTACCCAAGCCTGGTGTTAATTGCTGCATTCTTTTTGATTTTTAGAGTTCCAACTGGTTGATCCAGTTTTTCTTGTCCATAGGGAAAATTTAATCATCATTACTGAGTACCACTGGGTCACTGATTTCATTTTAAATTTGTACCTAATATTAAAGCCTAAAAGCAAAAAGCAAAGAAATAACTAAAAAGTGATATACATTGAATTCATGTGCATAAAATAGAAAACATTATGCTGTAAAAATATATTTTCTTGATAATTTATAAAGTATTATTATTTTGTCATATCTTACACCATCTGACGTCTCCCCTCACCCACTTCTTCACTGTCCGTCCCCCAGGGAGGAGGTTATATGTAGATC
>NW_022111358.1:13064223-13066081 GCF_000313985.2 Echinops telfairi
TTTTGAGAATGATGATGGCAACAAATGTACAAATGTGCTTGACACATGGATGTATGTGTGGATTGTGATAAGAGTTGTACAAGCACCCAATAAAATGATTTTAAAAATAGAATTAAATCAAAAGACAGCAATAAGTTATTATAAGTGTTTTGGCTGCTTGCTCACTATTCGTTTAAAATACAAACTTCTCTTAAAAGGTGATTGTTAGCCTTTAAAAATCCCTTTGGGAACCCCTTCATAGTTCACAAGTCCAACAGGGTGGAGGAAGAAAATGGGACAAAAATGTTGCACCTTACAGTTCGGCCCAGAAGAAACCGTGGTATCCAAGATAATCTGCTCCCACACTAGCTCGGAAACCAAAGCAATCTTTTTAGCCCCTAAAAATAAATGTAATGTTTACATTTGTCTAGTTTCTATCTTCTACATTTTTGTTTCAGATTCTGAAGAGCACATTGTTTTGAGGCTTAAAACCTTCTCTAAGAGCAAGTGTCAAACTAAGTGCTGAGTACCACTAAGCCATACAACAACTATGTTATAGGGAAGATTTGGTTTTCAGAATCATTTAAGCAAATTGATGATATAACTTTTCAGCAAATGAGAGTGAGCAATTTTTTCATCAAAGACACGTAATAAATTCGAGAATCTTTTTAGAAAAAAAAGGAAAAAGGCTAAGCTGTGTCTAACAAGAGCTATGTAAAGAGAAAAGGTCTGAATATTCTTTCCACATTAATGCCTCAGAAACCAGTTATCTGCACAAAACATGACAGATTGGATTTTCATGGCTAATTAAGAACACATACAGGTTTGACACCTTTGGGACTCTGGCAGCAATGATTCTAATTTTGTGTCCCCCACCAATTTATATTCATGTAAAAGGAACATGACAGTGGTAGGCAGATTAAACTGATTGTTTTGTTAGGTCTCAAGTTGCAAAAACAACAAGGTCAGAGTAAAGGTAGGGTCACAAAGTTAACCTCTGGAGACACATTAATTATCTCATAGTTCTAAATACACAAGGTGGCTATAATAGGAACAATAGCAAAACTACTTAGTATTACTGATATGTTCTAACTCTAGGAAGAAACAATAGCAAGTCATTATTATTTTACTTCTAATGAATCCCTACATGTACATTTGAATATTTTATTTTATTTTTTTAGTGTAAATACTTTAATCTTTTTTTTTTCATTAAAAAAAATAATCATTGTATTAGGGGCTCATACAACTCATCACAATCTGTACATACGTCATCTGTGTCCAGCACTTTAGTACATATGTTGACTTCATCATTCTTACGACACCCACTTTCCACTTGAGCCCCTGGTTTCAGCATTTGAATATTTTAAACTCAATAATTGAAAGCAAAACATTACTGAAAAATCACAAATCAATGCATAAAAATAGTTGACACTGAGATATAGTTTTATAAAGAACTTACTATCTAATGAAGGGGGTGTCGCTAACAGATAAAAAATGGATCATTTTATAAAAGTATTGGGAAACAAACTTATTTATAAGAAATTCAGCTTAGAGCTTCACTTCATACCAAAATAATTCCAGATAAGCTTAAATGGAGAAACAAATTTTATTTATTTATTTATTTTCAAGTATCACAATGTTTATCAATTTTTAAATTTGTTTTATAAATCATTTTATTGGGGGCTTTTACAACAATTCATAAATCAATTGTATCAAGCACATTTGTACATATGTTACCATCATCATTTTCTATTAAAAAAATCATTTTATTGGGTGCTTGTACAACTCTTATCACAATCCATCCATTGTGTCAAGCACATTTGTACATTTGTTGCCATCATCATTCTCAAAACATTTGCTTTCTACTTGAGCCCTTGAT
>NW_022111358.1:13066588-13091967 GCF_000313985.2 Echinops telfairi
TGATCCCTGATCCCATTGACTCCTCGTGATGACACAGGCTGGTGTGCTCTTCCATGTGGGCTTTGTTGCTTCCCAGCTAGATGGCTGCTTGTTTATCTTCAAGCCGTTAAGACCCCAGATGCTGTATCTTTTGATAGCCAGGCACCATCAGCTTGGAGAAACAAATTTTAACTACAAAAATATTAGAACTAAGTGAGTCACCACCCTCATTTGTAAGGAGAATTCTGGTCGTATTTCTTCTAAGACTGATTGTTTTGGTCTGTTTATGGTACATAGTCAATATTCTTTGCCAATACCACAATACAAATGCATCCCTCCTATCCCTGTCCCTCTTCCTCCTCCTTTCATTGTCCAGTATCATGTCCATTGAGGTGATTAACAAGACCATGGCTTAGGTGTTCAAAGTGACATCACTGCTTTAGAAAACATTCAGGAGGTCTTTTACAGCAGATTTGCCTAATGCAGTATGTTGTTTGATTTGACTGCTGCTTCTATGGGTGCTGATTGTTGATAGGAGTAGAAGGAGATCTTTGACAATTTCAATTTACCCTCCCTTATCATATTGTTGATTGATCCAGTTGCGAGGATTTTTATTTTCTTTATGTGCAAGTGAAATCAACAATAAAAGCTGTGTTTTTGCTTTTGCTTTTTTTGACCTTCATTAGTTAGTGCTTCAAGTTGCCTTCATTTTTGGCAAGCAAGGTTGCGTCATCTGCAAGATTGTTAATTGGGTCTTCCTTCAATTCCTAGGCTGTGCTCTTCATAGATTCTGGGTTCTCCAATAGAAGCCAGAACGTTTTTATAGAAAGGAGTAACTGGTGAGGCAGGAGCAAGAAGGAGTAATTATTGAACCAAAGCTCGTCAGGAGAGAGGCAGTAGGATCCAGTCCAGTGCATTTCACCATGGAGAGGAAGAGGAGGGTAAGAAAGTGAGAAGCAGGGTGCTGGATGGAGAACGTGGGCCACATTTTGAGAGAGAAATTGGTTGTTCAGTGATGAGGACAGTGGAAGAAGGGAAGATGGTAGGCTATGAAAAACAGAGAGGAACTGCCAAGGATTAGAAGGTGATAGATCCCCTCATGGAGTGGTGGCAGTTGGCAGTAACTTTAAAGTTTAGGTTTTTTACGAAGAGAAATAATTTAGAAGTAACTTGAGAAGCAAGCCCTAAGAGGAGGAAAAAACAAACAAACCAGGAGTGAGGGAGGTTAATCGGTCTGGTGATCAACCTGCTTTCTCTTGGCCCAGGAAGTTGATGAGACATGTAGAGAAGAGGTTGAGAGTAAAGGGAAGCTGGCTGTGATCTCAGGTGTGCAGTGTTAGGACATGTTAGGACATGTTAGGAAAGATGGTAAACAGTAGGATAATGAATCAGATTATGGAAGTAGAGAGTAGTATGAAGGCTGCTGGTAGTTCTTGAGGTAAAATGTATTACAAAGTTTAGTTTTGGTAATTTTGTGGGGAAGAGGGAAGAGGAGTATGCTGTTTGAATTGAATAATAGAGAGCTTCACATACTGTTCTGCAGGTCAGGAGTATGAAATTTGGTGGATTGGAATAGCTTTCATTTGGGATTTTTGCATTTATAATTATAAAATATAGCTTATATATTTCCTTTTAGTGTTCTAATTTTCAGTTTTGATAACAGGGTTATGATCTCCTCTGAGACCAAGCTGAAATTTCCCCCAGTATTCATGTACTCTGGGACCATCTGATCTAGTGCATTTGGGATAGGAGATATTTTCTCAATTTCTTTTATGGTAATTGACCTATTCAGATTTTCTATATTTTCTTGGGTTGGTTCTGCTTACTTATATTTTTATTCATTAGAATATTTTCCCACTTTTTCACCAATTGCTTATATGATCATTTTTCTCATTCTCATTTTTTAAATTATGGATTAAAAAATCACTTTATTGGGGACTCGTACAACTCCTCACAATCCATCCATCCATCCATTGTCAAGCACATTTGTACATTTGTTGCCATCATCATTCTCAAAACATTTGCTTTCTGCTTGAGCTCTTGGTATCAGCTCATTTTTCCCCTCCCTCCCCGCTACCCCCTCATTCTCACTTTTGTACTTGTCAATAAACACATAGGAGAAGTGATGACTGAGAACTGAAAAAAATTGACATAAAACTGATTAACTACAAGAACGTTTGCTATGGAGTGCATACTAACCTGTGTACCCTGAAGGTTGTTCCACCCCCCCTTTTTCTAATAAATTGAGGATGGTAGTGGTTACATTTCAACTCTATATCCAATCACTCATCAATCCTCCCTGATCCATTTTATAACCCCCCCCTTTGATTTTTCTTCCAATTGTGGTCTTTAATCTTCCCTGTAGCTCAAATCGGCATCTGTCAAACTTCTAGCCTGTTGCTACTTCTTCTCTCCTTTGTCCTCCCTGCCTTGGTAACCTCCACAGTCTGTTCCCTTTGGTACGCAAATCTTTTTCTTGGTTTTTATCTTTGGTGGTCTCATATAACATTTGTCCTTTTGTGACTGACTAATTTCACTCAGCATAATGGTCTCCAGGTCCATTTATGTCAGTGTTTTTCAACCTTCCTAATGCCGCGGCCCTTTCATACAGTTCCTCGTGTTGTGGTGAGCCCCCCCAAACATAATTTTTGTTGCTACTCATAACTATAATTTTGCTAGTTATGAATCGGGCAACCCCTTTGAAGGGTCGTTCAACCCCCAAAGGCGTCGCTACCCACAGGTTGAGAACCGTTGATTTGTCATGGTGCTTTGTTGTTTCATTTTTGAAAGTAATGCATAGTATTCCATTGTGAGTATACACCAAGGTTTCTTTATCTATTCTTCTCCTGAAGGGCATTTGGGCTGTTTCCAACTTCTTGTTATTGTGAGCAATGCTGTGATAAACATGGGAGTGCATATGTCTGGTTGTGCTGGCTTTTACTGCTTTAGGGTATGTAACTAGCAGAGGTATTGTTAGATTGCATGAAATTTCTAATCCTAGTTGTTTGAAGTATTGCCATATTCCTTTCCAAAATGCTTGTTTATATTGATAGATCTACCAGCAGTGTATAATGGAGCCAATATCTCACCTTCTCCCTCATTTGTTTTCTGTTTTTTTTTTTAATTGGGTTGTCATTTTTGGTGCAAGATGATATCTCATCACTGCATTAATTTGCATACCCCAGTATTTTGTTCATCTGTGTTAGCCATTTGGATGTCATTTTTGGGTGAAGTTAATTTGTTTTTATTTTTTTGAAGCTTTTAAAATAAATTGTTTTATTAGGGGTTCTTACAGGTCTTACAACAATCCATACATCAACTGTGTCAAGCACATTTGTACATTTGTTGCCATTATAATTTTAAAAACATTGTCTTTTTACTTGAGCCCTTGGTATCAACTCCTTTTTACCTTCCCTTCCCCTTCTCCCATCATGAACCCTTGATAAATTATAGTTTTCATATCTTACACCATCCGCTGTCTCCCTTCACCCACGTTTGCTGTTCATCCCACTTGCAGGGTAGGAGTTATATGTCCATCCTTGCAATTTCCTTTTTTCCCCCCCTTCTCCCCCCACCTTTCTCCCTACCCTCCTGCTGTCACTACTCCCATAACTGTTCCTGGTGGGGTTTATTTGTCCTGGATTCTGTGTGTCCAGAGTTCTTATCTGTACCAGTGCCCATGCTCCGGTCTAGCTGGGTTTGTAAGGTAGAACTGGGGTCATGATAGTGGGGTGGAGGAAGCATTAAAGAACTAGAGGAATGTTGTGTGTTTCCTTGATGCTATACTGCACTCTAGCTGACTCGTCCCCTCCTTGTGACCCTGAAGGGGTCAATTGGGGATGCCCAATTGTCTACAGATGGGCTTTCAGTTTCCATTGGATCCCACTCTATCCATTCAGTATGATTGCCTGGTTGAAGCTGTTTTTAACCCATGAAAATCCATGCCAAAGCTTGAGTTCTTTGATTGCGACTAACTGAAAGAAGAGGAGAGATGGATAAATAAATTATTAAAGCAACTGGCTGTTAGGAGGTTTTTAAAGCTATTTTTATGTTATCTGATACCACGCTCTAAAACCCAGCTTGCCCTCAAGTCAATTAGTGACCCTGTAGGACAGAGAACTGCTCCTTAGGGTTTCTGAGACTAAATCTTTATGTGAGAACAGCCTCATTTTTCTCCTGAGTGGTGGGTGGGTTTGAATCACAGGTTGTGAGGTTAGCAGCACAATGCTTAAACCATTGTGCCACCAGGGATCCTTGATAAAATGTATCTAGGCTAGTCAGAAAAACTACAGGTTACAAACATGCACTTTATAGACAACCCCAACTCCCTCCTTGACCTTAAACACCATGCAAATTTGCTCTTTTTGAAACGATTGAAGCAACCCCTTCACACGCAAAGTCTATTGCTGTGGAGTTGATTCCAATTCAGTGACCCTATAGCCTAGAGGGCTTCCAAGACGCTACCTTTTACTGAAGCAGAACACCACATCCCAAGTGGTTAGCAGTCAGTGCTTAACCACTGCATCACCAAGACTTCTTCTTGCACTACATCCCTAAAAAGTCTCAAACCCATGAGTTCAGACTCATAGTGGCCTTATAAGACGGACCAGAACTATTCCATAGGGTTTCGAAGACTATGGAACAACATTTGGGTTTGAACTGTTCACCTTTCAGTTATAGTCACTCAATACTTAACTCACTACACCAGGCCTTCTTGTTGCACTAAAAAAACAAACAAATCCACTCTTTTTATTCTAATTCTTAACAATACAGGAGGGTTTCTGAGGCTGCGGAACAGCTGGTGGGTTTGAATTACTGACTTTGAATTTAGTAGTTCAATGCTTACCTGACAGCACCACTAGAGATCTTTTCTTGCACGAAAGTAAGATTAAAAGGAGGCCTGGTAGCACTGTTGGTTAAGCATTAAAGTGTTACCTGATAACTGCAAGGCCTACAGTTCAAATCTACCAACAGCTCATGGGAGCAAAAAACAGCTCAAAGGATGCTATCTGCTTCAGTAAAGATTTACAACCTCCGAAACCCTACAAAATATCTTTTGGATCCACAATCAATCATTGTGGAAGCAGCAGTTAAGAAATATTGCACTGTGCTGGACACAATGGATGGATATATGGATTGTGAGAAGCGTTGTATGAGCCCCCAATAAAATGATTAAAAAGGAAATATTGCACTGGCCAAATCTGCTGCCACAAGATCTCTTTAAAATATTGAACAAGGAAAAAAAAAAAATATATTGAACAAGGATATCACTTTGAGGGTTATGGTGCACCTGACTCTCCCCATAGTATTTTCAATGGCCTCATTTGCATGTGAAAGTTAGACACTGAATAAGGCAGACTGGAACAGAATTGATGCATTTAAATGATGGTGCTGGAGAAGAACATTCAAAGCCCCATGGACTGCCAGAACTAGATACAAATCAGCCTTAGAAGTGCAGCCAGAGTGCTCCTTATAAGGGAGGTTGGTGAGACTTTTCACCATACTGTGTATATGTTATCAGGAGACTTCAGTCCCCGGAAAAGGACATCATGTTTGGTAAAGCAGAAGGTCAGACAAAAAGAAGAAAATCCTCAGTGGTTCTCAACCTTCCTAATGCTGCAACCTTTTAATACAGTTCCACATGCTGTGGCGACCCAGAAACCATAAAATTATTTCCGTTGCTACTTCGTAACTGTAATTTTGCTACTGTTATAAATCGGGCTACCTCTGTGAAAGGGTCGTTTGACCCCCCCCACAGGGGTCATGACCCGCAGGTTGAGAACCACTGCTGTAGGCGCTACACTGACATAGTGGCTGCAACAATGGGCTCCAATGTAATGATTGTGAGAATGGCCCAGGATCCAGCAGTGTTGCAGTCGCTCAGTGGGAACGTACCTAAAGACAGACAGAATCTACTCGATGGCAGGGTTTTTTTGGTTAATACACCTAACAATTTATCTACAGATTTTAGGAATGAATCTCTTAGGCTGGGGATTGCCTGTACTACGTTTAGAAAAGATCTGTCAGCACAGTTAAAACCCAAACCTCTGGTCTGTGACAGACCTCGTTAGTTATGTGAAGTGAGAGCGTACGGTGGACGATGGAAATTCCCCAAGTTTTCACAAAACTGCATTTCCTCCCACTTCCCACTAGAAAACGTCCCACCCAAGTCCAGCTCAACCATGCGGTCCCGTGTTTTTCCAAGTCAGTTCACAAACAACGTTCCGACGGAGGGACGTTTCCCGCCATTTCCCTGAAGAATATCTAAAGTCTTTCCCTTCAGCTTCTCTCCACATGTGGGCGGCCCGAGCCCACACCGCTTTATTCTGTCGGGGAGCAGCGCGGCGGGAAAGGTGACCGGTAGCGGTACGATCCTAGGGACCGGGGCGGAAACGTGACAGCTCCGGTCGCTCGGTAACAGGCCCGCCTCCGCTGAACGCGGGAAGCTGGAGCCCAGCGCGCTACGGTGAATGAGCTTGAGCGCGGGCCCAGAGCCCGCCGGGGGAGGGGGAGCGGAGCCGTTGCCAGGAGCAGCGAAGGGCCGGGGCGGGGGCGGGGGCGGGGCCGCTCGAATTCGACTGCGATTGGTCGGGCCGAGCGAGCCGAGTGACGACAGCCGGGGAGAACGCCTGAATTGTGCGGTAGGCGCGGGCTGGCGGAGGGAGCGCAGTGCGCAGGCGCAGTTGCTCGGCCCGCTCGTCCTACCTCCCCGGCCCTTCGCTCGCGGACAAGTCCCGACATCGCGCGCCCCACCTTCGGGACCGCCCCCGCTCCCCTTTCGGCGTCGTCGAAGAGAAACAATAGTTCGCCGGCCGGCGCCGAGAGGGTCTCCCGCCGCAGGATTCGGCGGGCAGCGAGGAACCGGCGGGATTCCGGCCGGCCGGCCGGCCATGGCGGGGTTGTACTCGCTGGGAGTGAGCGTCTTCTCGGACCAGGGCGGGAGGAAGTACATGGAGGACGTTACTCACATCGTCGTGGAGCCCGAGTCGACGGCCGACGAGAAGTCCTCGCTGAGGCGACCGCCTTCTCAGCCGCCGCCGCCGCCGCAGCCATCACCACCGGCGTCCGCTCTCCCCGGCAGCGAAGTCTCGGCCAGAGGCCCGGCGGGGGCCGCCCCAGAAGCCCGGAATTCGCCCGCGGACCCCGGGCCCTCGGCGGCTCCTAGCCGCTGCTGCCGCCGCCGGTCCTCAGTGGCATTTTTTGCCGTGTGCGACGGGCACGGCGGGCGGGAGGCGGCACAGTTTGCCCGGGAGCACTTGTGGGCTTTCATCAAGAAACAGAAGGGCTTCACCTCATCCGAGCCGGCCAAGGTGTGCGCTGCCATCCGCAAGGGCTTCCTCGCCTGTCACCTAGCCATGTGGAAGAAGCTGGGTAAGTGCCCCGGCTGGTTGGCACCCGCCTCTTTCTTACAGTTCTGGGCTTTCCGCGCCCGCCCGCATCGCGGGGGGCCCCCCCTGGGACGAATGGCGGTGCCCGAGGTGGAGATCGGGGCAAATAAATTGGCTTTGGGAGAGAGGATGGCTGCCCTGGCGCGGAGTCTATCCGAAGGAGCGTTCCGAGACCTTGTTACCCCGGCTGCGCGGAGGCGGCCGAAGAGCCAGAGGCTGCCCTTCCAGGCTGTCATTCCGCGCCCGAAGGGTTTGCCCCTCTCCCTGGCCTCCTGCGGGCGGCGTCCGCGCCCCGCGTGGACCCGGGGTGGTGGCTGCTCGGCGGAGTACATCGAGTCAGCGAAATGAGAGGGGCTGGAAGGCAGCGGTTCTCCACCCGTGGGTCGCGACCCCTTGGGGAGTCGAACGGCCCTCTCACTGGGGTCGCCCGATTCGTCACAGTCGCAAAGGGACAGTGATGAAGTAGCACGAAAAGCATGTTATGGTTGGGGGTCACCACCCCACGAGGAACTATGAAAGGTCATCGCCCCAACAGCTTCAGGTCTTGGGAAGACTTCCGTGGCGCTGACAGTCCCTGATGGGGGGCTCTTTATGCGTGTACTGCATAAAGGAACCGCGCGAGCGTGTTCTCTCTCAAATTAGTCCCATGTGAGGGATAGGCATGAAATTCATCTCGGGCTTTTTAAAAGTGCAATTTCTTTTTTTTTAGTAGTTGCTTTAGCCAGATAGCTCTCAACAATTCTTATTTAAAAGAACTTATAAATGACTATCAAAGTAGCAAAGGGAAACGAATTTACTGACATGCTAAAAGGAAGACCTCCCCCTCCCCCAAATATGAAAACCCCCAACTTAACTAACATCGAACTGATGCCGGCTCATAGCAACCGTGTAAGTGAATGAAACACAAACTCATTTGCTGTTGTCTGTTGTGACTCAGAGCGTCCCCGTAGGACAGGGTAGCGCTGCGCCGCAGTTTCCAAGGTTCCGTCTGCCTCCCGCACAGCGACGGCTCCTTTGAGCGGCTGACCTTGTAGTGAAACAGCCCAGCGCACTACCCCACCAGGGCTCCTTATAAGGGCATAGGGCCCGTCATTTCTAAAAACTCGGTCAAGAGTCTCCCAGAGATCCTGCCGTGGTGATTTCATCAAAAATTTAAGTATTTTCAAAAGCAGCCATTGCTTTTGTACCCAGCATGCTATCATACAGGACTATAGTCGTTTATTCATTTTGGTGATTAAATGGCTGCAAATTTTGAATAGAAAAAGCATAATATGATCTGACATTAAAACAGAAAAACTCTTCCTTATGGTAGTATAATAACGTTTTATTTCCTGCTGAGGGTTAGAAACAGAAAAGGGTGTCAAAAGATTTGTCAGCTTCACAACACTTTGGGAAAGCTATTGTCAGTATTATAGACAAGCTTCTTTCAAAGGCTGTTTGTTTTCCATTTGCCTGGCTTTCTGCCAAGAATTGTTTGATTGACTCATAAACCATCCAGTCAGCTTGCTGTTGTAGGCATTCCTCATCCAATCCCCGAGGCCTCTTTTATGAATGTGTTTTGTTTTTGTGTAGGCGGGGTTGAGCTGAAAGCACTGCAGTATATTCTAGAAATATATCACTTCACTGACTGCAGGGTAACTGGAAGTAGACAACCGGGCAATGCGACAGAGGTTAATTAGACACAGAATTACTTAGAGACCTCATCCTCATTTTCTGTTTGGTAGTCACCTGAAGCAACTTGAATTTGCCATGTTAAACTTTTTAGGATTGAAAAATACAAACATGTGCAGCTAGTTGATTTTTTAAAATAACTCTGGGGCAGTGATGTGAATGTGTATATTTTTCACATACGCATACTTCACATCAAATTTTCACCCCCGTGATTCACAGTTTAGAGCCTTAGACCCCAGACAAATGTTAATGCTTGCTAAACCATGGACTCCATCTTCAAAATTTGAGTAAACCAAATCTGACTTTAAGTTTAGCAATAACATTTAAAAAATGTTTTCTAGGTGTATGGAAGTCTTAACACAGGACATGCACTATAAAAAAGTTTACTTAGGTTCAGAACTCGTGGATGACTTTATAAAATAAGCTGAAACGTAATCCAGAGACTAAGTTTTCTGTCCAACTTTAGCTTCCCCAGCCAATTCTGTCACCCACATTTCTACTTAAGGATGCTACTTGTCTCTTTCTAGGGCACATTGAAATAATTCCATTTTCCTGATTGTTGCCTTCTCAACCTCCCCTCCGCCCCCTCTGTTCCCCAAGGAAAACAACTCAAATATATTTAACCTACAGCTTCCCAAGCCAACAAGTTTTCCTTTGTGAGACTTGTCTTGGAAGTTAATCAATTTTGTTTATTTTGTTATTCTCATTGATTTATAGCTGTAGTTCTTGTGTTTTGTTTTTTATTTCAGGACAGACACTATGTACTTTTATGTGATTGAAGACTCGAAAGGGCGTTCTATTTATGTGGGCTGCATCAATCCTGAGAAATTAAAAGCTGAGAAATTTTAAAATACATTTTAATCAATTTAAAACAGTAATATACTTGTTTTACTCTTCCAAAATTAGAGTATTGATGAGAGAGAAGTGTGACATTCTTTTTCATGAGTGCAATTGGAGCTCAGAGCTGTGGCTACAGCCTGTTAGGCTGTGCTGTTTGGTTGAAGTATATGAAGAAAATATCTTAACACAGACATGTTGAATAAGGGAAGAATCTGTTTTTACATAGTCTTTTCAGATAATTTTGCATAGTCTACCCCAAAGTAGTAGTTTCTGAAGGCTGGTTGTAATGCAGTCTTGAACCATATCATTGAACTTTCTGTATATGTAATTTAAGCTTAAATTGTAAATAAGCTCAATGTACTGGTCTAGTACTTTGACTTTTTTATATATGTGTAATTTTGTAACATTGTGCACTAATAATTTGAGAAATAATGGGTCATTGAGTTATGCAGATAACCCAAATATTGATGTGGTGTTTATTATATAGTATCAAAAACCACATCTGTTAGATTCATTGAGTGCATCACTGAAGTCTGTAAGTTGACAAGTGGATAAACTCAGTGTAGTAGATAAGCATTTTCCAAAATGTATGTTTTTAAGCAACAATTAGAGTTGCCATGGCAACAAATATTGTCAGTTTCTTTTGAGGTGAAAGCTCACTTTTGTTTATTTAAAAAAAGTATGCCAAACACCTCAACCTAATTAACAGTTGGCCAGTTTCTCAAGCAAAAATGGTGGTTTCGTGGGGAAAAAAAATGTGGCTTGTTCAATTCATAATTAAGATAAATCAGAATTTTTCCTTTCAACAGCCATACTATGAGGTAGGAGCCTGCAATGACTCCCCTTTTTGTCATACAGACTATTAAAAATAGGTATATATTTGAGATTTATTTAAATTAATTTTTATTGCATCAAGGACATTGTTAGTGAAGCTGACTTGTATCCTTATAGTTGTTTTTAAAACTTAACAGCTATGAAGAAAACAGTGACATCTAATTCAGTTTGTTGACACTCCCTTGACTTAAGGCACCAAGCCAATTTACTCAACTTTGCTTTGTTACCTGCAGTACAAATGTCAACACAGTGAAAAGGACAAGTAAAGTCTTACTAGCTTTCTTATGAAAAGAACTTTGACCTGTGTATCTCACATGTGGATCCCTGTGAGAAAACTGTGCAGTACTATCTGCCTCTGGGCTAAATGCTAAGATCTGTAGGGGAGCAAAGATACTCCATTCTATTAGGACTGAGACACACACACACACACACACACACACAACACCCCACCCCCACCCTGCTTAGCTCAAACTAGCTGCTCAAGAACCAGTTCAGTGCTATAAATTGTTAAGCGATATATCTGGATATAATAAAATCGTAAAGAGATATGAATAATAAACATGAAATTCAGGATTTAGGAAAGCAATTGTCTTCTTGGGAGGAAGAAAAAAGATGTGATAAATATACTAGAAGAGGCTTCAATTATAAAAGCAATTTAAAGATATTTAAGTTGGGTTATGCATTAGTGCTTAGTATAACATTTTTTATACCTTATGGAAAATTTTGTGTTGACAATTTAAAGATTCAAAGAAATAATTTTACCTGTCTAATGCAGAAGCTAATCTTTCGAGAATTTGATAGTATTGGGTATAGTTGTATTTTACTCTGGGGATAATTTATATCTATAATAAAGTTCTGTGTAAAAATGGTATAGTTCTTTTTATTTCAATAAAATTTATAATTATAAATATTGTGAACAACTTTAGTAAGATTTCATCGTGAGTACTTTTTCTTTTTTTTATCATTTTATTGGGCGTGAGTACTTTTTCTTGTTGGTATACATACACATATTTTTGATGATTTTCCTTTCACTGAGGTGATGTTCACATAACAAAGTTAACCATTTTAAGGCCAACAGTTCAGTGCCATTTAGTATAACTAAACCAAATGACATCAAGTCAATTCCATATAACTGTCCCTTTGGGTTTCTAATACTGTGAATCCTCGTAAGAGTAGAAAGCCTAATCAGCTGGTGGTTTCAAATTGCAGCCCCACACATAATCTACTACACCACCAGGGCTCCTGGCATTTAGTCTGTTTGTTATTGTTAGGTGCCATCGAGTCGGCTGTGACCCATAGCAACCCTATGCACAAGGAAACACTGCATGTTTTTGCGCCATCCTCAGAATTGTTCCTATGCCCAAGCCCATTGAAGCAGCCTCTGTCAATCCATCTCATCAAGGGTCATCCTCTCTCACCATCCCTGCACATTACCAAACAGGGTGTTCTCCAGGGACTGGTTTCTCTTGACGTTATGTCCAAAGTATGTTAGATGAAGTTTTGTTGTTCTTGCCTCTAAGGAGCACTCTGGCCTTATTTCCAATATAGATCCGTTTCTCCTCTTAGCAAGTATTCTATGGTACTTTCACGATTGTCCAGCACCACAATTCAAATGCATCTATCTTCTACAGTCTACCTTACTCAATGTCCAAATTCCACATGCATACGAGGCAATGGAGAATACCATAGTTTGGGCCACACCTTAGTCGGCAAGTAACATCCTTGCTCTTCAATACTCTAAAGAGGTCTTGTGTAGTAGATTTAAGTAATGTACTACATCTTTTGATCTCTTGACTGCTGCTTCCATGAGCATTGATTGTGGTTACAAGCAAGATAAAATCCTTGACGTCAACCTTTTCTCCACTTATGGTGTTACCTATAGTAAATCAGCAATGGTTCTTATCCATTTGACTTTATTTTTGTCTTATATCTGAAAACTTTGCTAAGCTTTTCAGTTTTATGACCTATATGGTGCAGATGGTTAATGTGTTTGGCTGCTAACTAAAAGATTTGGATATCCAGAGGTGCCTTGGAAGAAAGACCTGGCTATCTACTTCCAAAGTCAGCCATTGAAAACCCTATGTAGACAGTTCTACGCTGATGCAGGAAGGGTTGTCATAGGTTGGAATCAACTTGATGACAATTGGTTTATACTTTTTAGATTGTAAATTAAGTGTATATTGGGAACCCAAGAGGAAAGCGAATTTTGGGAATGATGAGGGCAACAAATGTATAGGTGTGCTTTACACAATTGATCTATGTATTGTGATGAATTGTATGAGCCCCAACAAAATGATTAAATTTAAAAAAAAGTATATTAAGGAGGGAATATCCTTAATGGAAAAATACTGGATAGTTAACAGAATCAAATTAATAACCAAAAAACAGGTCCCAAACTGAAAATGCTTGGAATCCTTTGGAACCTAGGTGACATGAACTAGGGAGCACACATTAAAAATGTTTGTCTCTTGGATGAATCTGCCTCAGCAATTTTCTGTCTTCAGGTTATTCTGTCTTAAAATGCACTGCATGCCTGAAGGCTACGTTGTGCCCCAGAACAAAGATGCTAGCTAGCAAGGAGGAGAATGAGTGCTGGACAGGTCTGCACTGTATTTAATACGACTAAATAAGGATGCTAAAACAAGGACCACTAATGGTTATACCCTTGGCTACTAAATGAAAGGTCGGTCAGTGATTGGAATCCACCAGCCTTTCTGTGGAAGAAAGATGTGACAAGTCTGTTTCTGTAAAGATTTCTGCTTTAGAAACTTGTGGGGCAGTTCTGTTCTGCCTGTAAGGTCAATGTGAGTAAGAATGAATTGCACAATAATGGGTTCAGTTTAGATAAAGTAAAAGACAAAATAATTTTTTTATTCATTTAGATAATTTCCTTAGAATAGAGTTCTCACCAGTGGATTATTTGGTGAAAGGACATTTGTCTTTCTGGTGGTTTAATGGTTAAATGTTATGCTAACTGAAAAATCAGCAGTTTGAAACCTATTAGTTGCTCTGTGGGAGAAAATTGCGACAGTCTACACCCATAGATAATTCAGTCTAGGAAACCCTATTTATGGGCAGTACTGCTCTTGCTGTTCGAGGATGGGGATCAGTTGGAATGGACTCAGCTGCACACAAGATTCGCTTTTCTAAAGGCATCACCCTAGTTTGTATTAGAATTCTGTATGGAAAGAAGAAACAAAGTATGTGAAGCTAAGTAACAAAGTATATATAAAATTGTGAAGTTTAGGAATTCTAGAATACTTATTGTGCTCATGTGGAACCTGTACATAGACCGAGGAAAGAACACTGCATGGTTTTAAACCAAGAACGTAAGTGTCAGAGTTGTATTCTTTGACTGTAACCACCAGCTCACACAGGGGGAAAGACCGGGCTTTCTAGGTCCCCTTAAGAGTTAGTCTTGGAAACTCAAGGGCAATTCTACCCTGGCCTATATGGTCAGCATTAACTTGATGGCAGTGATCTGGTAGACAAATATCTGAGAAGCTGGACTAGCTGAAAAAGAATGAGGCATCAGGATCAGAAGAAGAATCATTACCTGAGATATGCAGGTGACAAATCCTTGTGTGTTGAAAGCAAAGGGAACTTGAAACCCTTGGTGATGAAGATCAGAGGCTGTAGTCTTCAGTATCAATTACACTTTAACATAAAACTGAAATCCCCACAACTGGACTAATAAAGCAACATCACAAAAACAGAAAAGATTGACATTTTCAAATATTATATTTGGATCCACAATTGTTAAGGGAATCAAGCAATGTATTACATTGGACATATCTGCTACAAAAGATGTCTTTAAAGTGTTAAAAGAAAAGTCACTTTGAAAAGTAAGTGTGCCTGACCCTAACCTTGGTAGGTTCTTATCTTCATTTGAAAGCTGGACAACAAATAAGCAGATCCAAGCAAATTAATACCTTTGAATTGTAGTGTTAGCAAAGCATCAGAAGTAAACCATTTACTGCCTGTCAGGAGAATGACCAAATCTGTGTTGGAAGAAGTATAGCCAGAATGCTCTTTCAAAGCAAGTAGCTTCTAACATGATCACATTTGAATGCCTTTGCATTGTCAGTGGAACACTGGGTAAAACATCTTTTTGGTATTCTTTGCTTTCAGCTAAGATCCATCCAATATTTATATCTTCAGAATTCACCTTGAATTTCTGGCAGTTCCCTGTTGATGTCCTGCTGCAAATGTTTTTGAATTTTTTTCAGCAAAATCGTACTTGTGTAATATTAATGATAATTGTTTTATAATTCTGCATTTGGTTGGATCGTCTTTGAAATGGGCACAAATATGAATTCCAGCTCATATTTGGCTGGATTGTCCAGGTAGCTGTCATTCAAATTTCCTGAGAAAGTAATGGAGTATTTTCATTGCTGCAGCAGCTTCTTGAAACATTTATGTTGATACTTTGTTAACTCTAGGAGCCTTGTTTTTCACCAGTGCTTTCAGTGTAGCTTGGATTTCTTCAGTACTGTTTAAAAAATTTTTAATAACAGTTTATTGACATATAATTCACATATATATCTCAATCGTTTGATCATATTAAAGACTTATATAATCGTTACAATCAATTTTAGGACATTTCTTTCTTGTACTTTTTTTCCTCCATTTTATTGGGGGGGGGCTCTTACAGCTCTTATAACATTCCATACATCAATTGTATCAAGCATATTTGTACATAGGTGCCATCATCATTTCCAAGACATTTTCTGCTTGAGCCCTTGGTATAAGCTTTTTCCCCCCTTCCCTTCCTCACTCTCCCACCCTCCTGTATCCTTGATCAATTATATATTGTTATTTCGTATCTTACACTGGCCTTTGTCTCACTAGTACTATTTTTGATAGTATGCTACTTATTAGAATGATTAACTGTCTACCACTTCTTTCTGATAACAGAGACTGTATTCCTTGCATCACTTTTAAATGCTTCCGATATCATTCAATATTTTGCCTGTAGACTCCTTCAATAGTAAAATTCAAGCCTTGGATGTTTTTTCCTTCAGTTCTTTCACCTTGAGAAATGCTGAATGTGTTCTTCCCGTTGGTTTTCTAACTCCAGGTCTTTGTACATTTTACTTTAATACTTTGTCTTCTTGAACTACCCTTTGACATTTTCTATTTAGCTCTTTTCATCATTTCTTCCATTCACACTCACTTCCTTATGCTCCGAAGCAAGTTTCAGTCTCTTATGACATCCATTTTGGCCTCTTCTTCCTTTCCTCTTTAATAACTTTTTGCTTTATGCACATATAATATTCCAATCATTCCTCAGTTCTTCTGGTCTTTGGTGAGCAGTGTTCAATGCATCAAACCTGTTCTTGACATTTACTCTAAATGTGTTATACTCAAGGTTTTATTTTGGGTCTTGTGGACCTGTTTTAATTTTTTTCAGCTTCATTCTGAACTTGCATATGAGCAATTGACATGTTCTACATTGGCCCTTGACCTTGTTCTGACTGATGATATGGACTTTGTCTATCATCTCTTCCCACAAATGTAGGCAAGGTGATTCCTATGTATTCCATCTAGCAAGGTCTACATATAATAAGTAGCCATTTGTTGTGCTATAAAATGGTATTTACAATAAACAAGTTGTTGGTCTTGCAAAATTATATCATGTGATTTCCAGCTTTTGCTTTAAATATAATAATTGCTTAAGTAGAAGGTTTTGTAGAGGTATAGTTAACTCAAAAATAATAGAAAACTGAAAAAGCATGCAGTATTCTAGGCCAACTTTTGGGCAATGACCTCTGTAACCAACTTTCTAACCTGGAACTGAACTAAAGAAAAAATAGAAGTCTTGAGTTGCAATCTTAAAGATTCTATGGGCAAAATATTGAATGATGGAGGAAACATCAAAAGAAGATGGGAAAAGAAAAGATGGAAAGAATATACAGAGCCAGTGTACTAAAAAGAACTAGTTGACATCCCACCATTTCAGGAGGTGTCATATAAGCAAGAACCAATGGTACTGAAGAAGTGCAAGCTGCACTGAAAGCATTGGCTAAAAACAAGCCTCCAGGAATTGATGTAGTACCAATTAAAATGTTTCAACAAGCTGATGAATGGCTGGAAGCACTGAATTGTCTATGCTAGGAAGTTTGAAAGACAGATACTTGGCCAACTGACCGAAAGATCCATATTTGTAACCATTCCAAAGAAAGGTGACCCAACAGAATGCTCAAATTATATAGCAATATCAACTAAAATTTTGATGAAGATCATCCAACAATGGTTGCAGCAGTATATTAGCAGGGAGCTGCTGAGGGTCAGGCAAAATTCAGAAGGGACATGGAACAAGGTATATCATTGCTGATATCAGATACCAGAAAGCAGAAATACCAGGAAGATGTTCACTTGTGTTTAATTGACTATGCCAAGGTAGTCAACTGTGTGGATCATAACAAACTATTGGTATCTTTGAGAAAAATGGGAATTCCAAAAAACACCTAATTTTGTTAATGCAGAACCTATATATGGATCAAGAGGCAGTTTTGCAAACAGAACAATGGGCTACTGCATGCTTTTAAATTAGGGTTGTAGTCTCTCGCCATAATTATTTAATCTGTATGCTGAGCAAGTAATGTGCATTATATGAATAGGAATTGGTATCAGAATGGGAATAAAGCTTATTAACTTGTGATATGTAGATTGTTAACCTTGCTTGCTGAAAGTAAGGAGGACTTGAAGCACTTGCTGATGAAGATCAAGGATTGAAACCTTAAGTGTGGATTGCAACTCAATGTAAAGAAGACCCAAATCCTCATAACTGGACCAATGGGTAGCGTGATAAATGGAGAAAATATTGAAGTTGTCAAGAATCTTGCCTTGCTGGGATCCACAATCAATATTCATAGCAGCACCAGTCAAGAATCAAAGGAATTCGTTATGCTGGGTCAATCTACTGGACTAGACATCTTAAAGTTTTGAAAAGTTAGGCTGTTTCTGAGTACTGAGGTGTGCCTAACCCAAGTCATGGTATTCTCCATTGCCTCATATGCATGTGGAAGTTGGACATTGAATGAGAAAGACTGAAGAATCAATGCGTTTGAATTATGGTACTGGAGAAACAAAAGTACCATAGACTACCCAAAGAAATCTGTCTTGGAAGAAGTACAGCCAGAATGCTCCTTAGAGGCAAGGATGGTAAGACTTTGGCTCATTACTTTGGACATATTCTGGGGAGAGACTAATCCCTGGAGAAGGGACATCATACTTGGTAGAGGAGCAGCAAAAATGAGGAAGTCCTTCAACAAGATGGATTAGCACAATGACTACAACAATAGGCTTTAACATAAGAGCAATTGTGAGGATGGTACAGGACCAGCCATGTTTTGTTCTCCGGTACATAGGGTAGCTATGAGTTGGAACCAACTTCATGGCACCTAACAAGAGTAATTATGTACAGACCCCTGGCAGCGATGAGTGGGGCTGATAACTACAAAGTCATTACTTTGAAACCACCAGGTACTGCTTCTTAGGAGAAAGATGAAACTTTTGCGCCTGTAAAGATTTATTTACAGAAATCTACACAGGCGACTCTACCCTGTTGTGTATGGTCATTATGAGTCATCATTGACTCCTGTGTTAGAATGTTTGTTTGGGAGTAATTATGTAGGGTATCTTATTTTTTTTAAATCATTTTATTAGGGGCTCATACAACTCATCACAATATATACATACATCAATTGTGTAAAGCACATTTGTACATTCATTACCCTCATCATTCTCAAAACATTTGCTCTCCACCTAAGCACCTGGCATTAGCTCCTCATTTTTCCCCTTCCTCCCCACTCCCCCCTCCCTCATGAACCCTTGATAATTTATAAATTATTATTTTGTCATATCTTGCCCTGTCCGACGTCTCCCTTCACCCACTTTTCTGTTTGTTGCCTGTCCCCCAGGGAGGAGGTCACATATAGTTCCTTGTAATTGGTTCCCTCTTTCCTACCCACTCTCCCTCTACCCTCCCAGTATCGCTACTCACACTACTGGTCCTGAAGGGGTCATCTGCCCTGGATTCCCTGTGTTTCCAGTTCCTATCTGGACCAGTGTACATCTTCTGGTCTAGCTAGACTTGCAAGGTAGAATTCGTATCATGATAGTGGGGGCGGGGAGGAAGCATTTAGGAACTAGAGGAAAGTTGTATTTTTCATCGTTGCTACATTTTACCCTGACTGGCTTGTCTCCTCCCCGAGACCCCTCTGCAAGGGGATCTCCAGTGGCCTACAAATGGGCTTTGGGTCTCCACTCTGCACTCCCCCATCATTCACTATGGTAAGATTTTTTTGTTCTGATGATGCCTTATACCTGATCCCTTTGACACCTCATGATCACATAGACTGGTGTGCTTCTTCCATGTGGGCTTTGTTGCTTCTGAGCTTGATGGCCACTTGTTTACCTTCAAGCCTTTAAGACCCCAGATGCTACATCTTTTGATAGCCAGGCACCATCAGCTTTCTTCACCACATTTGCTTATTCACCTGCTTTGTCTTCAGTGGTTGTGTCGGGAAGGTGAGCATCACAGAATGCTAATTTAATAGAAGAAAGTATTCTTGCATTGAGGGAGTACTTGAGTGAAGGCCCCATGTCCTTCTACCTTAATACTAAACCTATAAATATATGCACATAGATCTATTTTCCCATCATATATAAATATATTTGGATATTTACATGCCTTTATTTAAACCTCTATAAATGCCCTTTGCTTCCTAGCTCTTTCCTCTATTTTCTTTGACTTTCCTCTTGTCCCACTATCATGCTCAGTCTTCATTTGGGGTTCAGTAATTCCTCTTGGTTACATTACCCTTGATCACGCCCTACCAGGCCTCCTACACCCTCCTCACCATCGATTTGGATCACTTGTTCCCTTGGCCCAGGGTTTGTTAACATCTCTACTTTTCCCCCAGCCTCCCCCTCTCCCATGTCACCGTGGAACTGTCGGTCCCGTTGTTTTCTCCTCCAGATTGTTCATCCAAACTATCTTATTTAGACAGACCTGCAGAGATAATAACATGCACAAAAACAAGACAGAGCAAAACCAAGCAACAATAAACAACAAAATAATGACAAAAAACAAAACAAAACGCAAGAAAAGCTTGTAGTATTCAAGTATTGTTCGTTGGCCTTTAGGAGTGTTTTCCAGTCCATTCTGTTGGGACACCATGCCCTGGCCCCAAAGTCCACCTTCAGCATTCCCTGCGAACCTTGCCGCTCCATTCCCTTGCTGTTTTGTTGCACCCCCTTAGTGTTTTGCTTTGGTGTGGCAGGTGTAAATGAATTTTTACTTTATATTTTTAAACTTTTTAGCTTTGCTTGCACATTGAGTCTTTACCTCAAATTGATTTTTGTGTATTTTCTATCAGGGCCCCATATATTTGTGTGTGTATGTGTGTGTGTGTGTGTGTGTGTGTGTGTGTATGTTTCCCTATTTTATTTCAGTGACATTTATTGAAATATTCTTCTTACACGATTCATATATGAGATGTCGGTCTGACTGTGTTGGCATCTGTTTCTATGCTACCGGTTGGTTGTCTTTAATGTCTTGATAAAGTTTTTAACCATGAAAATCTTGTTAGAAATTTGTTATTATTGTTCTCAGAGATACACCTTTTGTTGGTGTTGTGAATTTTATTTTTTGTTATATAGAAATACAATTGGATTTTAAAAACTGTAATGCTTGTAACTTAGCAACCTTGCTGTACATTGCTATCAATGGCAATCACTTATCTATAGAATTTTGTACTTCAAATTTTTTTTTTTTGCAGGGGGACATTTTCTTTCTTTTAAAAAAAAGCATTTTATTGGGGTCTCGACCAACTCGATCACAATCCATCCATCCATCCATCCATTGTGTCAAGCACATTTGTACATTTGTTGCCCTCATCTTTCTCAAAACATTTGCTTTCTACTTGAGCTCTTGGTATCAGCTCCCCACTTTTTCCCCTCCCTTCCCGCCCCCCTCCCTCACGAACCCTTGATAATTTATAAATTATTATTATTTTGTCATATCTTACACTGTCCGACGTCTCGTGATCCAAAATCAGTGGCAAGGAGGGTGTAAGAGGCCTGGTGGGACATTTTCTCTTTGCCTTTTTCTCTTGGTGTTTCTCAGGATGTTTGTTTGGTTTTCTTAAATAACAGTCATACAACAATAATTAAGGCTGATTCAGCCCTTAGTATATATCAGGTTCTGTTGCAGTGTTTCATATTCATTCTTTATTAAATGATGATTCAAGAATATATACAAGGGGGTACCCCCCCAAAAACGAACATTTTTTTTACAAAACAACTTTAATACCTTCAAAGTACCGTATATACTCATGTATAATCAGAGTTTTCCAGCACATTTTAAATGCAGTTTTTGTGATAAAATTAGGTGCCTCAGCTGATATTTGGGTTAGCTCACACTCGAGTATATATGGTACTCTCCATTACACTTAACACATTTGTCAAATCTGTGATTCTATTTTTCGAAACATTTTTCAAATTCATCTGTTTGGATGGCTGACAGCACCTCCGTTGTTTCCCCCCCCACCCCACCTCTTCTATATAGTCAAATCGCTGTCCTTTCATGTCCCTCTTCATTTGTGGAAACAAAAAAGTTACACGGAGCAAGGTCAGGTGGTTATGGGGCAAGAGGGACATGCTGTTTACACTGAGATGGCTGCATGACCAGGTGCGTTGTCGTGGTGGCAGAACCAGTCCCTTGGCAGCCACAAATCAGGCCTTTCGTCACACACAGTTACACAATCTTTTCAGAATTTCTAAATAGCTTTATTAACAGTCTGACCTGGGTGAATGAACTCCAAATGCACTGTCTTCACATCAAAAAACAAAAATCAAATGAGCATTGTCTTGATCTTTGATTTCATTAGATGAGATTTTTTTTTGGGTGACTTGACGATGGTGTAGCTTGATTGATGCTTGCTTTCAGGGTCGGAAGAGTAGTAGCACCAAGTCTCATCACCAATAATGATCTTGGATAAAACTCTGAGTCTTTGAGCACAAGTGCATGAATTTTGTTGACATTTTCGTCTGTTTGGTAAGTTAAAATCCAGAATGAGGTTTGTCCTCAATTGACATTTCACCTTTTTTGAAATGAGAAAACCACTCATACACTTGAGTTTTTCCTCATAGAACTGTCCTTGTAAGCTGTGTTCAACATCACAACAGTTTCTGTGGCATTTCTCCTGAGCAGGAAACAAAATTTCACAGCCACACACTGTTCTCTTAAATCAGCCATCACAAAAAGCGAGGGTGAGCAAAACTGCTTTAATGAAAAAATTCACTGTGACCACCGAGAACCTTCCCAGGCTGCAGCTCTGGGTGCACCAACTCAGAGCAGGCTGCTTGATGCTCGCCTAGTGGGAAAAAGGCATACTGTGAGAGGTCGCTGTTTTTCTTTTTTGGTGGCGGGGTATACCCCCTTGTATAACTAGATCAGTTATGGATAGCTATTCTGATTTCTTGAGGCAATTGTGAAAGTTAATTATTTTATTTCCCTCAAGTAGGCCTCTGCTATAACTCTTGAGGGTGAGCTTCCTTAACAGCATAAAATGATACACATTTTTCTTTTTTGGTGTCGGGTTATCTTTTCAGACTTTATTATATATTGAGTATATATTGAAAACAGGTAAGAATGACTTAGTCTGAATATATTAGGGACCCTTTTCACTGTGTTTATTGTACCGTATGGGCTCTACAGTATATTTTAGGTTAGTCTTCCCGCAATCCCCTAATGAGATCCGACACCTTCCCTGAAAGAGTGGTACTTACTGCATTTGTTATTTAGAAACTAAAATGTTTCATCCTAATGTGCAGTGAGCTTAGGTATTGACTAGCAGCCGTCCGCCATGGCTTCTTGCCCTCAGCTTAGTCACTGCCTCTGAGCTGGGGGACTTCTGGAAATTTTAACAGAAAATTTTAATCTTAGATCTTTACTGCCTGTTGCTTTTTTTTTTTTTTTTAATGTTTTCAATTCTTGTTTTCTTTCAGTATACTTCTGCTTGTTTTAACGTCCAGGACTTTTCCAGTGTTACATGACAGCTAAGAACTTTTCCTAATCTTTGTATTCTGTCTTTTCTGTGGGATTTCTATGGCAAGAATGTCAGTGCTTGGATTTAGTCTGTAATCTTGAATTACAAGTTATAGGTTTTCAGTATTAGGGAATATTTCAGAATTATTGAATTATAGTGAATTTAAAAGTCAGACAAGGTTTTGTAATTCCAATATTTGAGGGCTGTGCCAATTATTTGAATTATCTCAAGCAAGTTTTTTGTTCTGTTGTTTTTAATTGTTTTCAAGCAAGTTTCTTAATCATTCAAAATATTTTCTTTCTGTAAAATGAATAGTGAGAATATCTAATCTTTTTCACAAGTGTGTTACAGTATTATTTAAGATTAAATGTTTAACAGCACAAAGATAGGCACACGGTAAGTGCTCAATAGGTTCTTTGCTAGCTTATGAGTATTTAGCATAGTTATTTCAAAATCAAACGAAGTAGCTTTTGCTGCAAATCTTGAAGAGAGATTAAGAAACAGATGTTAAGCTACAGACTATGGCATCACAGCTGTCAATACATTCTTTGCTCAAAATGTAGGACTAAGTTATGTATAAATGTTTCTTGGAATATTTTCATGTTAGGGCTGGTTGAATAGTTATATTATTTGTGAAATTAAATCATTTAAATATTGATTATTGGATTCACACAAACCCTTTGAATAGCTTTCATTTTGTTTTTAGCTTTCAAAATATGCTTTAATTTTCTTATATTTAAATTTTAGCTTACTAATTCAGCATATTACCATTTTTTGGAAACAGTATTCATGTTTATACCGGGAAAAATAGCCTGTTTTATTTCTTATTTACAGCAGAATGGCCCAAGACTATGACAGGTCTTCCCAGCACATCTGGGACAACTGCCAGTGTAGTCATCATACGAGGCATGAAGATGTATGTAGCTCATGTGGGTGACTCAGGTGTGGTTCTTGGAGTGCAGGATGACCCAAAGGATGATTTTGTTAGAGCTGTGGAGGTGACACAAGACCACAAGCCAGAACTTCCCAAGGAAAGAGAACGAATCGAAGGACTTGGTGGAAGGTAAACATTTGTTATGTTTTCTTCTCTATTCTAAACATAGTCCCTTTTTGCTTTTCTAACAGGGTGATTTAGTGCTTCATTATAATCAGGTTGCTTTCTCAGTATCACAAGTTTAGTTTGTCTAAGACAATACCATGTGCATTCCTATTTATCTCATAAATAACTCATTATTTCCAATGGACTATTTATATTTCTTATAACGGTTCTAAATGGAATGAACATTTTAGTGGGCCTCAAGTAAAGGTACATACAAGGTCTTACTGAAAACTCTCATGCAAATACTGATCAGCATGGCCTTGTTAAGAATCTGGGTTGAACAGCCCTAATAACTTTTGAGTAGAACAGTTTGAACTTGGCTTTGGTACAAAAGTTAAATTAGAATTAATCTTAAACTTAATCTTTGATTTCAAATCAGATATATTTGTATTGCTGCTTTTTCATTATTTCAACTTAGTATTATTGACTAATTATATGACAGTATGATCTATCTAACGCCTGTCTGGCAGAATCTGATAATGAAGTGTAAGGTGAAAGTAATGCTAGTTGTGATGGTTATGATTATGTGTCAACTTGGCTGGGCACTGATTCTAGTGGTTTAGCAGTTACTTAATGATGTAATTTAGCAGCTGTAATGATTTAGTCATCCTTTTGTGATCTGCGTGGTCATCTTTCATTTTCATTGAATGCTGATCAGACTTTGGAACTTAATCATGTTGAGAAGTGAAGAGAGGATGTATCTCATTGTAGGTAGTTTGAATATTAGAAACAAATTAATTTCCCCATATTTGTCATCTGCATTAAAATTTTTAAGATTATACTAAAAGTCAAGACAATGAATAACATGAGAAATTTAAAAAATTAACCCAAGGCTAATTTTTTAAAAAGCATTTTACTGAGGACTCCTACAACTCTTATCATAATTTGTACACACATCCATTGTCTCTTGCATATTTGTACATATGTTGCCATCATTGTTTTCAAAGCATTTTCTTTCTACTTGATCCCTTGGTATCAACTCCTCATGAACCCTTGATAATTTATAAATTATTATTTTTTCATGTCTTTCACTGTCTGATGTCTCCCTTTACCCCCTTATCTGTTGTCCATCCCCCTGGGAGGGGGTTATAGGTAGGTCATTGTGTTCAGTTCCCCCTTTCTCCCCTCACCTTCACTTTCCCCTTCCCCTCCTGGTATGGCTACTCAATATTGGTCCCGAGGAGTTTATCTGTCCTATAGTCCCTGTGTTTACAGCTCTTATCTGTACCCATCTACATGCTTGGTCTAGCTAGATTTGTAAGGTAGAATTAGGGTCATGATAGTTGGGGGTAGGAAGCATTAAAGAACCAGAGGGAAGCTGTATGTTTCATCGGTGCTTTACTGCACCCTGACTGGCCTGTCTTCTCCCTATGACTGTTCTGTAAGGGGATATCCAGTTGCTTACAGATTGGCTTTGGGCCTCCACTCTGCACTCCTTCGCCCCCCCTCATTCACATGATTTTTTTTTCCATTCACATGATTTTTGTTCTGGGTCATTGATGCTTGATA
>NW_022111358.1:13092734-13102178 GCF_000313985.2 Echinops telfairi
TGATCACAAAGGTGGTTTTTCCAGGGCGAGGCTTATCCATTGCACTCCGGATGTGCTGACCACTGTGATTTCCCCAAAGGTGGGAAACTCGACTGCATAATTTGTGGTAGTGGAGGACTGCGTTTGTGCTCTCCCTTGGGTAGGGGGGGGGGGGGATCGATTGTGATGATTACACAATTCTTTTAAATATATTTAAATAATTGAATTGTAAGATGTGTGAAATATATGTCAGTAAAATGAAAAGTGGCTTGATGGGGATACATCTTTTCTATACTGATCAATTATTACTCGGCTTAAATCCTGTGCTCCTAGGAAGGTGGCCTTGCAGTTACCTTCTAGCAATTTTTCTGTGGGTAAGTATGGAATATCAATTCTATAATAAGACAGCATTCCTTATTGTAAGAATGGCTCTTGAATGGAACTGCCTCTGATAGAAAGGGCTTTGAATTGAATAAACTTTATGGGAGGCATTGACCTCAGTGTCCTTGTATGCATACTGTTTGACTGGTGCAGGGCTCTGGAAGCATCAATCGTGGGTTACTAAGTAGTAGCCTTTACTACAAGATATTAATTCCTATGGCACATAGGAATTCTTATAACACATAGGAAAGCTTGCCTAAGCTAGCTTGTTGCCTAAGGTCAGACTTCACACTCTCAGTGAGACCACTGCTGGTAGTCTTGCAAAGTGAACATTACAGTATTAAATGAAAGAAAATTCCCACATATGAGTCTTTTTCTGGGCTTCCTTCTTTCATGTGCCAATACCATAGATATTCTTGCAACTTAACCTTTATTTATATTTTATTATTGGTAGGTCTGATCCTTTCTCAATTTTCTTTTATGCATATATATTTTTTCTTGACTAATTTTTATACTTGTAATTTACAATTTTGCTTTCTTAGATAAAACTATTAAAATTAAAATTTCACCCATATACATTTTTTTCCTTCCTTTTTCTTAGAGTTTAAGTTTTTTGTCTTGTCATTTAAAGTACCACCTGGACTTTGGATACCAAGTGATCGTTGCCATTTGGGAGCAGGTGTCTTCTGCAGAAAGTGAACTGTTTCTTTATAGGTTACTTCCTCCTTTCCCTCTCTCTCACCCTAGGCAACTGGCCAGAGTTTGTTTTTCCAGCCTTCTGTTACTGCGCAGTCAGCTCTGTGTGTACACACTATTCCTTTTTGCATGCCATGTAGTCATATAGGACAACAGCAGGGAGTGCAACGAAAATGGCATCTCTTTATTCTAAGACTGTCTTTGGTTTCTGACACTAACAAGTACTGTTATTTGTCTTTTAGTCTTCAGGGAGAGACCATAATATCCTTAGATACTTTCAAGAGAATTTTAGTATAGTTATACTGGAAGCTGTTTGGGTAGTTAATGACAGTAAGCTTTATTTTGTTGATGAGAAGGTTTAGGAAAAAACAGGTGATAGGTATATAAAGGCCAGAATGTTGTTGGCATCCTTCTAATTGTAGCTCTTATGTGTCATAGATTTTTTTTGGGAACAGTAATCAGTCTTCACTTTGTTATTTGCTTTTGAGGATCTGCATTGAAGACAGCATCAAAATGACTGCCTTTGTGATTCTAATTCTTTTTTTGTGTGTGATTCTAATTCTTACTATGACCTAAAATGTTATATTCATAATTGAGAATGAAACAAGTCTGTGAAAGGATGGTAAAACTAGTGACTCTTGAGTTTCTGTTCCTGATCATTCTGTACTTTCTTCATTCATTCCCCGTGCTACTGTAGCCACTACCCTCATGTAGGTGTTTAAATGTAAATAAAGTGAAATGAATTTTGAAATTCAACTTCTCAAAAATCAACACGTCTGTGATTCTAAATGATTCCTTGTGACCAGTGGCTAGTATGTAGGACAACAGAACATTTCATTGCAGAAAGTTTTGTTTGGCAAATCTCCACTGCCCCAATCAGATTGTCATGTCTTCTTTCTGCTTTAGAAAGGAGATAGTCTGCTATCCTCCTGCTAGGTACTCTTGTTTTTGACTCAGAGGACAATATATATATTTAAATACTTTTATTGGGGGCTTTTACATCTCATCACAATTCATCTATTCATCCAGTGTTCTAAGCACATTTGCACATATGCCGCCATTGTAATTTTCAAAGCATTCTCTCCCACTCGAGCCCCTGATAGCCACTCCCTATTTCTCCCCCTCCCCTCCCCCACTCACCCTCCATCACGAACCCTTGATAAGTTATAGATTATTTTTTCCATATCTGTTATTTGTCCCTGGGAAGGGGTTCTTGTGATCGGCTACCTCTTACTCCCCCCACCCTCCTGGTATCTCTACTCTCCTTGTTGGCCCTGAGGGGTTTTATTTATCCTGGATTCCCTGTGTTGCGGGCTCTTATCTGTAGCAGTGTGCATGCTCTGGTCTAATCTGATTTGTAAGGTAGAATTGAGGTTCTGATAATGGGGTGAAGGAAGCACCAAAGAACTAGAGGAAAGTTGTGTTTCATCGACTGGCTCATCTCTTCCTTGTGACTCCAATTGTCTACAGATGGGCTTTGGGTCTCCACTCCATGTCCCCCCTCCCAATTCACCTTGGGTATGGTTTTATTCTGGGTCTTAGATGCCTGGTACCTGATCCCATCGATAGCTCATGATCACACAGGCTGGTGTGCTTCTTCCGTGTGGGCTTTGTTGCTTCTGAGCTAGATGGCTGATTATCTTCAAGCCTTTAAGGCCCCAGATGCTTTATCTTTTGATAGTGGGCACCATCAGCTTTCTTCACCACATTTGCTTATGTGCTTTACCATATTTTGTCTTCAGCGATTGTGTTGGGAAGGTGAGCATCACAGAATGCCGGATTGTTAGAACAAAGTGTTCTTGTGTTAAGGGAGTACTTGAGTGGAGGCCCAATGTCCAGTCTGCAACCTTAATTCTTAACATATAGATATGAGTACATGTAGTTCTATTCCCCCCTCCTTAATTACGTTTTCATATGTACATGCCTGTATTTAGGCCTCTATAAATGCCCTTTGCTTCCTGGTGCTCTCATCTATTTCCTTTTTACTTCCCACCATCATGTTTGGCCTTCATTTGGGTTTAGTAATTCTTCGCTGCTACGTTGCCCTCAATTGAGTTTCACTAGGCATGCTACTACCTTCCTTCCATTGATTTTAGTTCACTTGTTCCCTTGTCTCCCTGGATTGGTTCCCCACCCTACCCCCTTCCTTTCTCCTACTTCCCATTTGCCAGTATCCCCCCCCTGGAACCATTGGTCCCATTCTTTTCATCTCTGAATTATTTATCTTGCCGATCTTATCTAGATACACATGCAGATACATTAATAAGTGCAAAAACCAGGCAAAACCAAATAAAACAACAAAGGAAGTAAAAAACAACAAAACAATAACAGCAACAAAAAAGGAACACAAAATAACAATAACAAAAAGAATATATTTTTCATGTATTAGGTTTTATGCATTTTGGACCCTTATGAACTTTATTTCCTTTATTATCTTTTTTCTCTCAAGTATCTTCATTCCTTTGAACTTAGACTATAGAAAAGCTGTAGATGAGAGACTGTCTGTTATACAGGTGTAAGTGTTGGACATTTCAAAGTGACACCTTTGGAGGTGGTCACCATGGTCTGCCCTGCCCTAGGCTTTTCACATCTTGAAGTGAGTTTCGTTTCAGGGTAAATATATTCAGTTAATCAGGTTTAGAAGGAGAGCCTTGCTACTCAAATTCCACAAAGTAAATAAATAAGAGATTTATGTATAACTCAGGACATCTTATTACTCATCAATAATGAGAAAAGTAAGTTGCAAGAAATAACATATTACTTGATAGTTATCTGGATTGAGCTAGCATAATTTTTAACCTGTGGATTAAAAATTCAGATTAAAAGTATTAATTGGGAGTTAATACATATATCATTACTTAGTTCAGTCACATCAAGCAGAATTGTACAATTGCTACCACAATCAGTTTCCAAACATTCTTTTTCTTCCTGGACTCCTTGACATTGTCTCCCTCTTAGCACTACCCCCCACTGCCACTCTCCCACCCACAAAACCCTATTCTACTTGCTGTCTCTGTAGATTCATCAATTCTGGGTTTAAAATTCAGATTATAGTCAGGGTTTCTGGGTGCACATGGAGGATGTTGGGTGTAATTAGATGGTTTTTATGCAAGTGAGATACTGCTCAAGTTATTTTTTTAAACAGGAAAGTTTTATACAAATATAGTTATGCACCTTCAAAGCTATCACTGCAATACACTTACTCAATTAAACAAAACATCTTTAAGAAATTTTAGCAATGTATAACTACAATCCAAAATAATCTGTTAATTAAAAGATTCCAACAAAATTTTCAGTACCTACAACAGAATTTCGGGTCCTACAATTTGGGTCCTGTGCATATTGTTTAATTTACAGTTAAATACATTGCTTTAAGGAATACTATTAATATAAATACATGATTTGCAAGATCCCATTATAGCAAGAAGATTCATAAAATAGAATGTCTTTATTATGACAAATATTTCGATAGCTATTCTATGATATAAGAATAATTCTCTGAGTGTAAAACAGCAATTTAATTTAGCTAAAGTACTGCCGAAGAGCTTCTAAGAAATTCCTAAGGAAAATGTGGCTAGCCTTTCCACAGTCCCTAATATTTCCTTTAAATACAAGCTCTGACAATTCCAATGATATGAATTGGGCCTTCAGTACATATTACAAATAAAAGTAAAATTTTAGAAGCTCTAGTTAACACGGCTGGCCCAAATTTGACTTTTACTTTCTCATGTACATTTAGGATAAGAATGATTTCTAACATAGTCACACTAAAGTGATTATTCTCCATGAAGTGTTTCTTTCTTCTTAAGCTCAAGAGAATACTCAGAGAGCTTTTAGACTAAGAACATCCTTCTACAAATAATATGAATCAAAATGCAAAAGTCTCTAGTACACGTGCCTATGAACACCCAACACTCGCATTCATATGGGAAGTATATGGACATTATAAGACCATGTGTGTGCACAAGCACACCAGGAAGTAAATGCTGACATGTTTCTCATGGTACAACCCTCAACTTCTATAGAGGAAGGAAAAACTTACCATGAACGCTACTTGTTTTTTGTTTTAAATAAAAATCATATGTGAAAAAGCAAATCCCAAACTACTCTTTGCTTGTGAGATACTGCTCAAATTGTTCATCAGCAGATGTTACAAAGTTCTTTCAGGTCTGATAAATGCCCAAAAGGGCATATTACTCTGCTGTAAGCCACAACCCTAAGACATTCAGGTCAAATTTCATGGGTCAACAAGCCAGCTCCTTGAATTAAGTTTACCTGACTTCAGTAACCCTCAGCCCAAAGACACTCAACTCCACTTTCCTTGGTCAGCAAACCCAGCTCCCCCAATTAAATGCACAGAGGCACCCCATTCTTCAAGCTGGCCTCCTACCACAGAACACTCAGCTTTACTTGTTCTGTGGGCTGGAAAGGCTACCACTCTGTGTTCTTTGGCTTCTGGTTCTGCTGCTGCTCCTCCTCTGATGTCATAGCTGTCTTCTAGATCCAGGAGGTTCATTGTCCTTGGGGCCTGAGGATGCACTCCACTCCTGGCTCTTGCTGGCAATAAGATCTTTTCTCTTGCTTTTCAGTGGCTCATTTTATACATAGCAGGATGACATTCCAGGGAAGCTTGTTCACAATTACAGGTGAATCCTATCGGTATCCTCTTCCACCTTCTTACGAGACCCAGGCAGAACAAGGTCGTTTGGTGGGAGGTATTGAATTTGGTTAGAAGAGCCACATTAAATACTCGAGCACGGTTCTTCTGTGGCACGCATGGGGTTACCTTGAGTCAGAATTGACTTGACAGTAACTAACAACAATAGAAATAGATTGAGAGAACACCACTTCTAGTTTCTATTTTAACTTGTTTTGACCAGAGAATTAACCCCTTTTCTGGACTCCTGTACATAAAATAATCATGTCTTCTCTGTTTCTCTTGTCCCTCTGCCACGTTTAAGAAAAAATCATTATATTGGGGGCTCTTACCACAGGCCATACATACATCCATTCTGTCAAGCACATTTGTACATATGTTGCCACCATAATTTTCAAAACATTTTCTTTTTACTTAAGCCCTTGATAACAGTTCCTCCTTTCCCCCCTCCCCACCCTCCCTCATGGACCCTTGATAATTTATAATTCCCCCATCTATGTCTTACACCGACCGCTGTCTCCCTTCACCCACTTTTCTGTTGTCTATCCTCCTAGGAAGGGGTTATGTGTAGATCATTGTGATTGATTCCCTCTTTCTCCCCCCACCTTCCCCTTCTCCTGGTCTGCCAGATTTTTAGAAGGGTTTTGAATTTACTGTTTTTATTTCTTCACACTATATCTGGAAGTTAAATGATTTTGGTTTTACTTCTACAAGAATTAGCATGGAATATAATATGATTATATTCAACAGACTTTTCCTTCGTCTCTTTCTCTGACACTGATCTTTTTAAATGAGGCTTCCTTGATTTCTGCTTGATGTTGCCGTATATCTACTTTGTACCAACTATTCTTTTTTTTTAATTTTGCCCCTTTCAAAACCTTTAGGATTAAATGTTCAGCCCTTCCTCATCCAGATATATGACCAAAGAAAATTATCCATACACTTTTTTAGCGTTGTTTTCTTCTTCTTTAACTTCCCAGATGTGGAAAGATTTGCAGCCGATCTGTTTCCCAAAAGTTTACACTGTTTCACACTTTTAATTACAGAAATATCTAAATACATCGATGTTTCTATTGTCATATTTCTTAGTGGCTCTTCAATAAGAATTTTTGATAACAAATTCAAAACTGAAGAGCTAATGTGCACTCTTTCGACAAGAACCTTCCAAACTACATAACTTTAAATAAATCATTATTTAATTTCCACACACACAGGCTATTTTTTTTCCTTCCCGTGTTCTCCCTCTTTATTTTTTTAAATTTTTAAAAAATCATTTCATTAGAGGCTCATACGACTCTTATCACAATCCATACATCAGTTGTGTAAAGCACATTTGTACATTCATTGCCCTAATCATTCTCAGAACATTTGCTCTCCACCTAAGCCCCCATCTCCCTCTTTTTAAAAACATATTGGGGAGTAGATGAGCCAGTCAGGGTACGATATGTAGCAACGATGAAACCAGCTTTCCTCTAGTTCTTAAATGCTTCCCTCCCTCCCCCTCCATCATGATCCCAATTCTACCTTGCAAGTCTGGCTAGACCAGAGGATGTACACTGGTACAGATAGGAACCTGAAACACAGGGAATCCAAGGCGGATGATCCCTCCAGGATCAGTGGTGTGAGTGGTGATACCGGGAGTGTAGAGGGAGAGTGGGTTGGAAAGGGGGATTACAAGGATCTACATGTAACCTCCTCCCTGGGGGACGGACAACAGGAAAGTGGGTGAAGGGAGATGTTGGACAGGGCAAGATATGACAAAATAATAATTTGAAAATTATCAAGGGTTCATGAGGGAGTGGGGAGGGAGAGGAAAAAATGAGGACCTAATGCCAGGGACTTAAGTGGAGAGCAAATGTTTTGAGAATGATGAGGGTCAGGAATGTACAAATGTGCTTTACACAATTGATGTATGTATGGATTGTGATAAGAGTTGTATGAGCCCCTAATAAAACGATTAAAAAAAAACCACATTAAGCCCACCTGCTTTCTTATTTGATACTGTGTCCACTTTTTTTTTTCCACTTAGTATTCCATTTTATTTTGTTATACCTACTACAGTAATGTTCAAATTCTCCCCTTCTAATGAGCAGTGTTGACCTGGGGTTATGTGTTAAGCTGCTAACAAGGTCAGGTCAGATCCACCAGCTGCTTCAAGGGAGAAAGATGAGGTTTTCTGTTCCTGTTAAGATTTCTACCTTTGGGAACTCAGAGGGCAATTGTACACTGCTGAGTAGCATAGCTATGCATCAGAATTGACTCGATGACAGTGAGTTTGGTTTTGTTTAAATGAACACTTTTAAAATTGTTGTATTATAATTTGAATGAAGGTTTACACTTGCAGGGGTCCTCAAATTACCACCCGCGGGCCACATGTGGTGGCCCACCGAGGACATTTATCTTGCCCGCAGGGTGTTTTTGCCCCATTTTGTTTTTTGCTTTAAAATAAGATATATGCAGTGTGCATAGGAATTTGTTCATAGTTGGTTTTTTTTTTTAACTATAGTCCGGCCCTCCAACGGGTCTGAGGGACAGTGAACTGGTCCCTTGTTTAAAAATTTTGAGGGGAAAAAAAAAAAAGTTTGAGGACCCCTGGTACAGGGTAGAGCAGTTTTCTATTCAAGAATTCATACATACGAGAGGTACTCCCCCACCAAAACAGGGGAAAATATATTTTTCAAAGCTACGTATTTAAAAAAATTTTAGAAAACAACCGTAGCACTTTAAAAGTACTCTCCATGAGTGCCCCCCAGGGCCTCTGAGGCTGTTGTTTCCCTGGAAGCCCACTGCTGCCTGGGTCTTACGCAGAGCAGCTGGTGGGTTTGCCCCACCTACCTCTCTGGTGGCAAGAGAGGCCTTAGCCGCTGTGCCATCAGGGCGCCTGTGACACAGCTACACCAGTCAAACCAAGCCCGCTCACGAGGCGGGCTCTGCGTCAGGGCAGAGCAGCTACAGAGGGTTGCGGTCCTGGTGGAAGCTGGCTGCTGAAGCTTTCTCACTGGGAGGAGGGGCTTCTGGGTAACAGCTAAACCAGTGGAGTGACCCGCTCACACCATGACCGACGAGGTGGTGACCTTTGAATCCATGCCGGTGGGTCACCTCAAGCAGGACAGCACAGCCCACGCCGAACTGGATGCCCCAAGGGTGGCCTCGGGCAGTAGACAGCCACAGGATGGTTGGTGGTTTTGAACCATTACCTCCCTGGAGCGACTGTTCATGAGCAGCACAGTGGCGGGGACCCCAGCATTGGATTCATGGCCCACAGGAGTCTGAAGGATACTGCGTGGCCCATGGCAACCCAAAGCCCCTGCCCTTGTCCACCCTGGGAGGGTTCTCAAGTGCTGGCCGGGTATGCCCTGTTCTTCCTCCACGAGGGCTTGGCGGGTGGGGTGAGGTGGCATGGGGGTGGAACGGGGCCCACATGCTTTTTGAGGTTTTCTCTGGGGTGCTCTCCCTGGCCAGATCCTCTGCCCAAGCCTTTCGATGTGGAAACTTTATCCATTGCGTAGTCAAGTTTGCTCCATGTGTGACTGCTGGCTCTTGTTCTCTGAGGCTTCCTGTCCGCTGTGGTGTGGGAGGGCCTGCCTTTTGTTGCCTACTCCCTGCCCGGCAGGCCCCTCTCTGGAGCCCCTTGGGACAAGCTGGCACACCCCTTCAGACTGGGCCTCTCTCTCTGCAGCTCCAGATCATGTTTGCGGGGGAAGCCACACACCGGACCTTTTACTCCACCA
>NW_022111358.1:13102602-13108993 GCF_000313985.2 Echinops telfairi
AAATAGCTGTCCTTTCATGTCCCTCTTCATGTGTAGAAACAAAAATAAGTTTCACGGAGCACTGAGATGGCTGCACGGGCAGGTACATTGTCATGGTGGCAAAACTCGTCCCCAAGCAGCCACAAATCAGGCCTTTTTGTCACACACAACTGTTAGCGCAATCTTTTCAGAACCTCTAAATTGAAAGCTTGATTAACAGTCTGACTTGCAAATGCACTGTCACCCTTCCATCAGCGAACTCCAAATGTGCTATCACCCTCACATCAGTGGAGCTTTTTTTTGGTGGGGGGAGCTGGAGGGGTGCACTCCCTCGTATTTTGTTTTATTTCATTGATCTCAATCCCGACAGTGTAACATCACTTATTTCACTTCCACACTGTTTCCTATTTCTACTCCTGCTTCTTTCCTAACCCTTCTGAACTTTATGATTGGCTAAAAGCTACCCTTTTAATATCAAATGGTTTATTATTCTAGGGTGTATGTCACTCACTAGTGTTACTGTTCCCCATACAGACGTGTCTTGTTTCATTGAAAATTCAGCTATAGGGGTGAGTTCAGTTCGGACCTGAAGGGGCCTAAGGACCATAATCTTGGGGGTTCCACTAGCCTCTGTCAGATCAATGAGTTTGGTTGCTAGTATAATTTTGAGTTTTGTAATGAACTTTAACTTCTCTGAACAGTAATTTTGTTATTTTTTTTATCTGAAGCAGATAAGTCATTATCTCATAATATGTTCTTATTACTAGTTAATTTAACATATTGGGCCAGCTTAGTTGTTACATTTTAATCGAATACTTATATGAACTCTTTTATTTTTTAGTGTGATGAACAAGTCTGGAGTGAATCGTGTAGTTTGGAAACGACCTCGACTCACTCACAATGGGCCTGTACGAAGGAGCACAGTAATTGACCAAATCCCTTTTTTGGCAGTAGCAAGAGCACTTGGTAAGAATCACTTAATGCTTAGTGAAATCCCAATGGATTCATTATAATGAAAAATGGTAAAATGAGAGAGGACTGAGTGCCGAATACTTAGGTGACACATGATAGGGTACAGATAAGATGCTCTTATGATAGGACTTCAAAAGTTTTGTTAAAATAGAGGGGGAAAATAGAATTTTCCATAAGCTTTTTGACGCCCTCATATACTGAATGTACTAAAACTGTATTGGGAAGTGGTTAACCTATGTATGTCAGTGTCAGTTGCTCTTTGACCATGAGTGTTGTTCAATGTTTGTTAACTCCCATCTACACTTAGGCAAGTATATGTATGGGCTTGATGTTACCCATAACACTATTTTTCAATGTCTTTCCCTTCTTTAGCTGTCATATTTCCTCTAAGAACCTTCAGAACTTTATTTTTGTTTAGCTAGTAAAGTAAATTGCCCATGGCAAAGTAAAAGAATGTATTTCCTAGCCCCTGTGGTTTGGGAAGAAAGAATGGAGAATTTAAGTATAGAAATATCTTGCCTTTGTTGTGCTAGAGAAAATTGCACTTACATAGGGCCAGTGTATTCCTTCTCTCCATCTTTCCTTCAATAAACACTTGAGTGTTTGATTTTGCGTCAGACATTTGTTAGGCCCTGGAGATACACACTCTGATCTCAATGGGGAAAGATGTTGTAGTTGAGGTGTGGGGGGACAAGACAATCAAGAAGTAAGCTTATATCTGAAATAATTGCGGGTTAGGAAATACTTTGAAAGCAATAAACAGGGTGCTGTAATAAGAAAGGAAGTGCTATTTTAGATAATGCTTTTCTTAGGAAATGGTCTTTTATTTTGAAATTTAAAGGCTTAGAAGGAGCTAGTTACGTGAAGATCTCATGGAAGAATATTCCAGACATGTATCCTGAAGTGGGTAAGAACTTGCTTGGTGTGGAAGCCAATATAGCTACAGTTGTTGAGTTAAATAGGGCCACATCATGGTACAGGTTTGCATTCTAGTGTGAGAGCAGTTGGTTAACTAGTTAACTAGTAACCTAAGCTGATTTGCATTTAAAAAGGATCATTGTACTTCCCTGTACTATTGCTTGCTTCTCGAATCTGTGTATCTTTGATGATCCAGTGAACATAAGTCTCAGTCTTTGTGGAGTCACTCTTCCTTTGTGTGTAAGATAAAGACAGTGAATAAGGAATCATGAGAAAACCATTCTAAAAAGTGTCGTAAAGGAAGTAAGCAAAGTGATAGGTGAGTAAATGGTGTCAGTGAAAGGGCAAGGAAGGACTGCTTTAGATAGTGATCCTTCTTGAAGGAGGAAGGAAAGGGAGCCAGGGAATACAGCAGTCAAAGCAGAGAGCCATCCAAAACTCAGACTCATTGCCATCAAGTCGATACCTGTAGGACAGGGTAGAACTGCCCGTTTCTGAGACTGTAACTCTTCACTAGAGTAAAAAGCCCTATCTATCTTTTTCCTATAGAGCGGCTAGTCTTTTCAAACTACTGACCTTGGATTAGCAGTCCGGTGCGTAACCTCTTTGCCACTAGGGTTTCTGGTACAAAAAAGCTTTTATCGTGTAAGAAAGCCTCCAGGCAGTTAGTGGACACTGGATCGTTTAGGGACTTGTTCAGCATATATTCTCATATAACTTCCCGATTTCTTTATGGGAAACTGGATTTACTCTGTTCAGTTTTCCTTTGGACATTTCAATCTAATATATTCCTATGTAAAACATAGAAAAAGAGTAGACATACGACACACAGTCAGCCTCTATCCTATGACTGAATAAGGAGCTCTGGTGGCACAATGGGTTAATGTTGAGCTGTTAAAGTGAAAGGTCCCACCATCTCTTCATGGGAGAAAGGTGTGCTTATCTGCTCCTCTAAAGAGCTGTGGTCTCAGCAACTCTAAGAAGCAGTTCTATTCTGTTCTCTAGAGTTGGGATGAGTTGGCATCAATTCAAAGGCCAATTCGAATTGGCATCAATTCGAAGGTAGCATCAGTCTGGAATTTACTCTTGCCATTTGTTAGCACCTGAGTTTCCAAGGTGGGTAACAAAATGAAAAACAAGTAGTTGGAAATCAACTTAGTGACAGTGTGGAATCCTGAGGCAGTGTCCCAATAATACCGTTGGATTTTCCTGCCTGGTTGCTTCAGACTGTCTTGTTCTGTGCCTGGTTCTCTAGCTTCATGCCTCTTCTGTGAACTACTTGATTTTCTTTGAGGGTACATTCTTAAGTTAACTTGAGATTTCTTGCAAGCCAAGAATCTTAATACAGGTAGGAAAGGACCTGGTGTATTTGAAGAACAGAAATTAAGTTGAGTGAGAAAAATGTGGCAGTTTACTTTCATAAAGATTACAGCCTTGAAAACTATATGAGGCAATTCTGTGGTCACTGTGAGTCAAAATCAACTCGACAGCAAAGGGAGGATGGCTAAGATAAAAACTCAAAATCACAAATGTTGGCAAAGATGCGAGGAAATTAGAACCCTTATCCATTTCTGGTAGGAATGTAAAATGGCACAGCTGTTACGGTAAACAGTGTGGCGGTTCCTTAAAAAGTTAAACATAGAATTACCACGTGACCCAGCACTTCTATCTTAGGAGTATACCTGAATGACCAGAAAGCAGACACTCAGATATTTATTTATACACCAATAGTCATTGCAGCATAATTACACTAGCTAAATGGTAGAAACAACCTAAATGCCCTTCAGTGGATAAATAAAATGTAGTACATAAATATATTACTACTCAGCCAGAAAGAAATGAAGACCTAATAGTTGCTACAATATGGATGGAACTTCAAGATATTTTCCTGGGTGAAAAAAGTCGATTACAAAAGGACAAATACTACATTACCGCATTTGAAAAAAAACAACCCAGCAAATGTACAGAGACCAAAGTATGTGACTGGTTACCAGCAGTAGGAATGAGGGGCATGGGCAGGAAGAGGAGTTAAAGGTAATGGGAGAGTAAACTGATTAAGTTGCACAACCAGTTAAGGCAATTGCTATCTTAAATAAGTTGTACACTTGTAAAAAGTTTGAATTGGCAAAAGTTGTGTGATGTTTACAACAATGACATAACAAAATAAAGATGTCTAGCTAAATATCTCATGGAATTTGGTTTCTTGGTTTAGAGACTTAGGGATGGATACATCTGTCTGGTTTCATGAGACATCCTAGTTAGTTACCTTGTTTAATGCTTCTGTACTACCTCAAAGGAGCTCCTGGTGGCGCAGTGGTTAAGCACTGGGTTGCCAGTAGCCACTCCTCAGGAGAAAGGTCTTTCTACACTCATAAACAATTACAGTCTCAGAAATTTACAGGGGCAGTCCTATGAATTCTACCTTTTGTTTCATGACATAGTGTCTGGGGTCTTAAAAGCTGCCAGCAGCCATCCAAAGCACTGGTCTTTATTTGTCTGGAACAACTGAGAAAGATGAAAGCCTGGAATAAGAGAAGGAAATGGGATATGAGGTTAATTGTTTTCTTGAACAATAACTATCATTACTGAAAAATTGGAAACTTGCCTTGAGATAATGTATAAACCTTATACCAAAAATATCCCTGAAGCCTTCTTTGTAGTTAGCTTAACTGATAGAGTATGTATACTTTGAACATTTGTGCTCAAGATAAATCAGTATCAGATCAAATTCATACAGAAATGAAATTGATACCATTGGAAACTTAGGGGGCAGTTAGTTTGATAATGGGGGAGGGACAACTCTGAAGAGGTGGAGGAGACTGGTTACACAACTGGAAGAATGTGATCAACATCACTGAGTTGGACATGTAGAAATGGATTGAATTTGTCTGCATAGCTTCAAAAAGTTACTGGGGAATTTTTATGATTTTTCAATTCTATTTTTCCATGAGCTCTTTGAAAGCCCCCTTTCTCAGCTAGTGAAATTAAATTATTTTTTAGAAATGGATGTGGGGGCCTGTTGTAATATCCTAGGCACTTTACGTATTTTATGGATTTTTGCTGAACTAGAGGGCTGTTGCTCAATAATACCCATGTCATTTATTTGTAGTACAAGAGGGATACAATTGATCCTCCAGTTGTAGGAAAGGGAAAATTGGAGAGAAGGTGATAAACTATTTCTTAGATTTCAGATGTAGCATCAGTCTGGAATTTACTCTTGCCATTTGTTAGCATCCGAGTTTCCAAGGCTGCTATAACAAAATGCCACAACATGGGTGGCTTTAAAAAACAGGAATGTATTGATTCTCTTACAGCTCTGGAGGCTAGATGTCTGTATTCAGGGCTTTGTTAGGCTTGTACTCTTATCTCTGTTGGCACTAGGAAAAGATCCTTGTCTCAGCTTTTGAATAGACCTTGATGTTCCTTAGATCCTTGCCCTCCGCTTTTTAACATGTTGCTGTCTGACTATTTGAAGCTCAAACTATCCCCTATAGCTACCTAAGTAAAGACAAAGAGAAGTTTTATCAAAATAGTCACCTTTAGGCAGTGATGTTGATAATTATTCCAGCCAGTACAAATGTAGCAGTGGTGCTTCCTAGTGGCTGGCTGTTGGAATTGCATATCATTTATTCATGAAATACTGAAAAACTAATTTTTATGTGCTTGTATATATTCTTATAAGAACCTAAAATAGGAGTGTTTTATCTCGCTAATGTGATCAGAGAAGTGATACTAGTACTTCAGAAGAAAGTGTGTTCTAGGTATATGTGCAGTATTTATAAAAACTTTGTGATAGGGAATAAGTCTAGTGAATATCAGGATCTCTGACTATTTGGAAGTGGAGGTATAGGAATCAGAGGCATGGTATAAAATGAGAAAAGAATCTTACAGGCTGTGGTGAAAAACTGCATCATTTATTAAGATCAGCAGTGGACTATTGCAGAGTTAGAGTGGGAGGATATATAACTAAATTTGTGTTTTAAAAATATGATTTTCTTCTAGTGTTAAGAATAGATTAAGAGAAACAAAAATTGTGGTAGTTTAGGAAGCCATGTTTATATTTATAGCCTTGGTGACAGCTGATAGTGAATTGGGTCAAGGAAGATGGGAGATGTCAACTAGTGGCTATATACAGTAAGTTCAAACAGAAATGTTTATTAGACAGCAGATGGATACATGTCTATCAGATGGATACATGTTTAGAGTAAGACATGTGGGTTTGAGCCATTTCTTTGGTTTAAAAGGTAATTGAAGCCATGGGAAAGGATGAGATTGCCTCAGCAAAAAGCTTTAAAAGTTCTTGACAATGGCTCATAATAAGAAATAGTATTGTGCTTCAGCACACACATACATACACATTTATGCATGATAAAACGTTTCAACATAAAATGCATATCCGTATGAGGACCTAATGTCAGGGGTTTAAATGGAGAGAAAATGTTTTGAGAAACGATGTACAAATGCGCTTTACACAATTGATGTTTGTATGGATTGGGATAACAGTTGTATGAGCCCCTAATAA
>NW_022111358.1:13109408-13148526 GCF_000313985.2 Echinops telfairi
CCCTCATTCACAATGATAAGATTTTTTGTTCTGATGATGCCTGATACCTGACCCCATTGACACCTTATGATCACACAGGCTGGTGTGCTTCTTCCATGCGGGCTTTGTTGCTTTGGGGCACTTTTATAACTGTTTCATAATCAACTGTTAGTTGCCATCCAGATGGCTGTCTGTAACGTTTTTTAAAGCAATCACAATGGTAATTGGTATATTTAGCTTATTTGGTGAATTAAAAAAAAAAATTTTGTTTGGTGAGTCTTGATCCTCATTAAACTTTCTGGACAACTGTGCATGCATGTGTGGTATAAGACATTCCTTATTACTTTGGGATAGACCGTATACAGATGATATCAATATGCAGGCATTCCCGTCTCCTTTATAGAAAATTCTAAATAGGCCTAAGTTGCCGAACGATATGTTTCTTTAAAGCCAGCTCCCTGGATGCATTTGTGAATGTTGATGGCGTACTCTTTGACCACCACTTTATTGATGGTAGAATGGCCCTTCTCACCACTTTTCTTTACAGGAGTCTCTGTACCAGGACCAGGTTTACAAAGGAAGAGTGCAAAAGGTTTTTTTAATCCTAGGAAGTTTTTACCCTGAATAGATTTTGAATGTTATTAAATGCCATTCTGCAGACATTACAATGAACATGTAAATTTACTCCATCTGTTGATGTGATGCTATTGGTTTGGAAATACTACATGTTTCCTTTGCTTCCTGCCCCAGGTGATTTGTGGAGCTATGATTTCTTCAGTGGTGAGTTTGTTGTGTCTCCTGAACCAGATACTAGTGTCCACAATCTTGACCCACAGAAGCACAAGTATATTATTTTGGGTAGTGATGGACTTTGGAATATGATCCCACCTCAAGATGCCATCTCAATGTGCCAGGACCAAGAGGAGAAAAAATGCTTGATGGTGAGAACTAATTCAATTGTTTGATATTGTCTCAATTTCGCTCTGGTACTTTCATTAGGGGTCAGAATATAAACTAAAATTGTTCTCTTTGGATAGATGTTTGTATCTATCTTGCTTTAAAAGTAGTTAAAGGAAAACAACGATAATTGATTAAGGGTGGGAGAGTGGAAGAGGGAGGGTGAAAAGAGGAGCTATTATCAAGGGCTCAAGTAGAAAGTGTTTCAAAAATGATGATGGCAACATATGTATAAATGTGCTCAATACAATTGCTCTATGGGTTGTTTTAAGAGCTATAAGAGCACCCAATAAAAAGATTTATTAAAAAAAAGTTAAACAGACTTTACTGCTGATAATCTGGGGAATGAGACAGGATATAAAAGGAAACTACATAACAAAACATAGAATAACTGACTTAAGTGAATAGCCCATGACTTTCTGGCCTATGAAACTCCAGTTCTTTTAAAAATTGAGATATAATTCATATACAATTCACCCTTTTAATGTATATAGCCCAGTAATTCTTAGTGTATTCATAATGCTGTGCATGCATCACTACTAACTAATTCTAGAACATTGTTGCAATCCCTCCACCAAAAGCCATTACCACTAACTCACCAGTCTTGGACTCTGGCAACCATCAATCTACTTTCCTGAATCTATGTCCTTGCCTATTCTGGACATTTCCTATAAATGGGGCCACATCCTGTGTATGTGTGTCTTCTTTTACTTCCTTAGCATATTTTCAGGGGTCACTCACATTGTAGCATGTATCAACACTTCATTCCTTTTTATGGCTGAATAATATTTCACGGTATATACTATCATTTGTTTGTCCATTATTCATTGATAGACATTTAAGTTGTTAACATTTTTGGCTTATTATTAGTGAGGTTGCTGTAAAGATTAATGTACAGTTTTTGTATGTGGACATATGCTTTCAGCTCTCTTAAAATAGCTACCCCAAAGTGAAATTGCTCAGTCTTAGGGGAACTCTGTGTTACCTATCCTTCTGAAATTAATTGCATATCTAGAAACAGTTATTAATGAGAACATATTTTCCTTTACTTCCTGACTCAGTTTGAAAATTGTCTTCCTTTTGAGTTTTATGTTGCTTGATCACCATAACCTCAGCTTCTCAGGAAGGAGCAGGAATAAAGGAAAGGAAAAGAGCACCTGGATAATACAGGGTATCACTGAAGATGAGGAAAGAGAATTTGGGGGTGGTAGTCAGGAATATCAAATGCTGCCAAGAAGTAGAGACAGATGAATATGAGATCGGGAAGTTGGTGTTTTTAGTTACCAAACCAAATTTGCTGCCATCGAGTCAATTATGATTTATAGCGGCATGATAGGGCAGGGTAGAACTGTCCTTGTGGGTTTCCAAAACTGTAACTTCCTAAGAGTAGAAACCCTTGACTTTTTAGTTAGGATCTTTAATTAGTGACCTTCAAGAATGAAGACATAAAGCAAATTGTGAGTGGTGACTGAGTATTTTGTGATCCCAGAAAGTAGAGGGAGTGAGCATTGAGTACTTTTACAAAAAGACAGAGGGGAGTGTGCCGTTATTAGCTTGTAAAGATAGGGACTTACAAGTGTTTGTTGTTAATAGAACGCTTGACAGTGCACGAGAAATAAAGGGTAGTGTGAAGGGCCAGAGATAAGGACACTAGGAAATCAAAGGTACAGAGGGCCACATTATCCTTGAAAATGGTGGGTTTTTTCTAAGATGGGAGAAATGGTAAAGCTATATTTTGAAGTTGTCATTCATTGAACAATGGAGCGTTATTAAAAACTGCATTTTAGAAATCTTAACTGATTGCAGTGCAGAAAATAGACAGTGGATTTGAAGAGACCTATTAGTTAGAGAAAAAGAAAAATCATTTTGCCTTTACCAAAATGAGACTGTTCCAATGTTGGCAGTGAAAGACAATAAATACCAGCAATGATTGGTGAAGTTATAAAATATGTGTGTGTGTATATAAGATAGTTATAAAACCTTACTTCTCATATTAATTTCCTTAGGGCCAAGGTTTCTGATCTGATTTTATTAATGATTTTATTTGACTTCCTCTCTGGAGTTTGCTGTTATATTTCAAATCAGAAAATTTACAAGTTTGATCTAGTTGTTTTTAAACATGCTAAATAAATATATGCATGGTAGAATTAGCAGAAGTTGGGTTTATAAGGAGGGAGAAAAAGATTACACTAAAACTTCTGATAAAAAGTAAATAAAACTTCTGATAAAGTGATAGTGATTATCAAGAAGACACATTTTCAAAAAAAAAAAAAAGACACATTTTCTGAGTGGGTAGACAATTATTTCAGCTGTAAGTATGCCTACACATGGAGGTGTCTGTGGTACATCCAAGTAGCAGTACCCCCAAACCAAATTCTCTGCCACCAAGCCAGTTCGAACTCATTGTGTACCTTTTTACGATTTCCAAGACAAAATCTTTATTAAAGTACATAGCCTTATCTTTCTCTTGAATCACTAACTTTGAATCACTGGCTTTGGATTTGAATCACTAACCTGTGGTGAAGAGCTTAATGACCTAACCCACAGTGCTACCAGGGATCCTTAACTAGTAGTAGATATCTATAAATATTTGAGAAAAGCCTGGAAATACTAATTGGAGAGTGAACAGAAGTAAAAAGTTATGACACTACATAAAGGAGCCCTGGTGGCACAATGGTTTTAAGCACTTGGCCGCTAACTGAAAAAATTGGTGTTTCAAACCCACCAGCTGCTCTGAGGGAGGGAAATGTGGCACTCACTTCTAATGTGCCATGTAAACCCTTCGGGGCAGTTCCTCTGTGAGGTATGGGGTGCTATGAGTTAAAATGGGTTCGATAGCAACAGGTTTGGCTTTTTTTGGTTGTTATTAAATGGCACTATCTGAGATAACTTAGAATGTGTAGAAGAATTGGAAAGGACACAACATCTGCAGAGTTCAAGTGGGTTGAGACAAGATAGAAAGAGGTGAAAGAGCTATTATGTTTAGATTAGGGTTTCATGGATAGGAAGCAGAGGTGCACTGGAAAGTGAAAGGTAAGAAGCCTATCCTCAGTCACTCCTCCGGATTTGGAGAGAGAGGAACTGTGGCCTGGGAATGTGTTGGATGAATGCATTTTTATACTTAATAACATCTCTGAAGTTGGATTTCCTTTTCTAATTGATGAGGTAATACACCATTGTTAAAGTGACAGTTTTTTCTCTTTTGTGACACATAAATTGATAATTCATAACACTCAGCTTATGGTATTCCCACATGGGGCAATCGTCACTGCTGAAAAGCAAACTATATAAACAATCCACTATGCTGAAAATTATCTAGGTGATCTACTTAGTATAAAATATAAAAAAGGACATAAAAGTAAATCTCTACAACTACAAGTGAGGAGGAAGCACAGCATAGAGATCCAAAGCCCATTTGTAGACAATTGGACACCTCATCATAAGGAAGAGACGAACCAGTCAGGGTGCAGTACAGCACCAATGAAACATACAACTTTTCTCTAATTCTTTAATGCTTCCTTGCCCCACCATCACGACCTCAATTTTATCTTACAAATCCAGCTAGACCAGAGCATGTACATGGGTACAGATAAGAGCTGGAAACAGGGAATCCAGGACAGATAAACCCCTCAGCACCAACAGTGAGTGCAGTGATACCGGGAGGAACAGGGGAAGGTGGGGAGAAAGTGGGAATTGATCATAATGATCAACATATATTGTCCTCCCAGGAGGAGAAACAACAGAAAAGTGGGTGAAAGGAGACAGTGGTTGGTGTAAAACATGAAAAATAATAAGAATTTATAAATTATCAAGTGTTCATGAGGGTGAGAGGGTGGAGGGAGGGATAAATGAGCTGATACCAAGGACTTATGTAGAATGGTTTGAAAATGATAATGGCAACATATGTACAAATGTGCGTGACACAATGCATGTATGTGTGGATTGTGATAAGAGCCGTGAGCCCCCAATAAAATGATTAGTAAAAATTAGAAATGAAAAAATAAAGAGCAGAAATTAATGACAGCGATTTACAACAACCAAAAGCTCATTCTTTAAAAAGGGAAAACCAGCCCCTTTCAGTGGGAAGAACAACAGATACCAGAGGGGAAGGGAAACAGCAATTGGTGTGAGATATGAAAATAATAACATTCTATAATCTTTATCAAGGGGTCTGGGGCGGGGGGGAGCTGATCCCAAGAGCTCAATAGAAAGTAAATGTTTAGAAAAGAATGATGGCAATCTATGTACAAATATGTCTGATACAATTGATGTATGGATTGTAACCAGATTTGTAAGAGCACCCAATAAAATGATCTTTTTTTTTTAAAAAAAGGCAAACCAGGCTTGATTGATCTTGCTAAACCAAGCCTCAAAGCACAAAAAAGAAGCGTCAGAGTGGACATAACTGCACTTAAAATTAGAGATTTAAAAAATCTGAATCACTATAATTTCAGAATAGCTTTATGTGAATTTGAAAAATCAGACAAAATGGGTATTTTTCTAGGAAAATACTAAAAATGACTCATGAAGGAATAGAAGGCTTGAGTCAATTGTAATCATAAAAACAGTTGAGTTGCTTTTAAAATAAACCTGTAGACACAGGGCATATGGTAGCAAACAGATGTCCAGTCACAAAAATAGTTTCAGAAATTTGAAGACGATGAGAGGCACAGCAAACTTTGTCTCATCTCCAAAGAGAAGATAAAAAAGCAAAACAAAGCAACCAGTTCTTTAACCATTGGAACAGATAAACTTAAGGAATACAGGCGAAAAGTCAAAAGGACAAAGATTAATATATGTGTATTTTGTATCATGTTTCTTCTACATTTAGTTCATGACACATTAAGAAAAATACTTCTACATGCTCATTAAATTCTTTCTAGAAGCATTTTTTAAAGACATGTAGAACATATTTTAAATCATTACTCTTTGAACTTAAGCAATATTTGAATCCTTGTGATGCTAAGCCACAGTTACTTCCCTAACGTGATCATTTCTGTGTCCCCCTTTCTATTTCTCCTTATCTTAACAACTTAGCTTTTATTCTCACAGGAGTGAAATTAAACATTTTTACATACATTTAAGAGCTCTATATATAATTTCCTTATCTCTGAATTTTGTTTATATCCTTTAATTTTTATTTTGAATCATTGTTTTTTATTTGCAGAAGCTCTTTTATTTAGATTGACTCTTTGCAATGAATTATTTTTCCTATGTCTATCTTGTTTCTGAATAGTGTTCATCTATAATTAGTATTTCTCATTTTAGATTGTGCTTTTGAAATTTTATATAACTTTTTCGAATTAAAGTTAGAGCGAAGCCCAAGTTTCTTATGATCAAAAGTATATAATTAAACAGGAGAAATTTAACTATAAGATAAAGCCTTGTTTGATTATCTTTTTTGGGAGGTAAATGTTTAACAAAATAAAAATGTATAAAAAGCTTTAAAAAATGCTTTAAGATATTTTAATAGTTATGGAGAATATAGACAATGATTGAAATTTTAGATATTTTTATCAATTCCCCCATCCCACATTAAACACCCAATTTATATTTGATTCAGATGTAATAACTTCAAATCTGATGTTTCTTCTTTTTGTTTATTCTTATAAATACAGGGTGAGTACGGACAATCTTGTGCCAAAATGCTTGTGAATCGAGCACTAGGCCGCTGGAGACAACGTATGCTCCGAGCAGATAATACTAGTGCTATAGTAATCTGCATCTCTCCAGAAGTAGACCTCCAGGGCAGCTTCAACAGTGAAGATGAGCTCTATCTCAACCTTACTGATAGTCCATCCTATAATAGTCAAGAAACCTGTGTGATGACTCCTTCCCCTTGTTCTACACCACCAGTGAAGGTATACAGATCTATAATAATTTGAGTTCTGTTGTAATAGTTTCTTTCATTAATGTTGTCTGAAAACCGATTTTAGGTTCTTTATATCATAGGAGTTGATGATGAGATTCAAGAAAATGATGGGTTTTGTTGAATACCTTATTGTGAATGAGCCATCTTCACACCAGTACTTAATCTAAGTGCCAAGTGGGCACATAGCACCTAATAGGTGATTATGAAGAATATACATGTTGAGAATTTACTGTGAATACTTGTAAAGCACTTAAAAGTTCATGAAGCACTTTCATTTGTAATACTTAATATGAACTGGCAAATTGCACAGTTAGTATTGCCATTTTATAGATATGTCTGATATATTAAACAGTTTGAACAAAGTCTTAAAAATCAAGGTTGAACTGGATTTCAGACACTATTCCTGAGAACTCGTCTTTGTACTCCATCATTTCTGTTTCTTATTTGTGTTAATATTGATTGAGTTTAAGGTAGGCTGTGAAATAATTAAATTTAACTGGGTACAATTTTCTGCTTTTTACTGATTTATTAAGAACTCAAATATTTGTTTTTTACTCCAATTCTTTCTTACTCAAAAGTAGTAATGTTAACAAATGCTTTGATAATACAGCATGACTGACTTGACCTTCTGATAATGTGTTTTCAGAAGACTAGCCATTAAAGTAGGAATGACAGCAGAATTTTATGTTGCATATTCAGATAATTTTTTAAGGTATTCAAGTTACTGTGTATGATGTACTTTTTCTTTGAGTTTATGATCCTGTAGGCAGTACTTGGAATTTATTATTATGCCTTGTTTCTGTTCCCTTCACATATATATGACAATTTAATTTTCCTTATGTGGAATCTTAATTTTTAATTTAAAAAGCCCCAAACACAAACTCACTGCCATTAAGTTAATTCCAATCTATCGTGACATTAAAGGACAGAGTAGAACTGCCTCTGTGGGTTTCCCATGGCTGTTAACTCTTTAGAGGAGTAGAAAGTCTTATCTTTCTTCCTTGGAGCCACTGGTGGTTTTGAACTGCTGACCTTATGGTTAGCAGTCCAAGACATAACTACCATGCCACCAGGGCTCCTCTTAGTTCTATTTTAGACATCAACAAATCAATTTTTCCTACTAATTTTATTAAAATAAGTTCTTGTCAGAGCATTCTTTGAAAACTCTTGAATAAGGTGAAGTTTGAACCTTCTGAAAATTCTTAATTCTCTTCAAAACGGACTTAGTTTACATGCATTTGAATAATTCCTCATTTCTGAATATTGACTATTCATTCCATGTGTAGAACTTAAATGTTTTCAAATGTCTTTGAATAACTGACCACTTGGGAGGCATTAAGGTGGGATGAGGATGAGGACAGGATATTGTAATAAGAGTGGATATTCATTATATTGGCTTCAAATAAAAAAATATAAAAATATTTCATTCTGACAATTTGTGTTAGTAAAGTTGTACTTACATTATATGTGTTAAAAAAGGACTTATAAAATTCTGAGAATTAATGGCTCCTCTAATATAATACCAGATGAAAGAATTAACAGGTTTGTATATACAAATAGTCCCCAACTTATAATGTATTCAAGTTATGTTGAACCACACTTGGTCTTTCTCCCTATTTAATGATAAATCTTAGCATTAGTAATATGTTACAATACATAAATTACTGATGTTATTTTCGGATGTTTACTTGTTACACAGATGTTCCATTTTATGATTTACATTTCATAACACTGTTGGCTTTATAAAGATACTGATACTAAAAAGGCAATAGTGAAAACTTAAAAAAAAAAGAAAAGGTATTTACATCAGAACTGATTTGTAACAGTTGTAGGGGGCCCCATTGTAAGCAGGGACAATTTTATGCGAACACTAGCTTACAGGCAGGTGTGTTAGTTAACCAATTGCTTCCACCCAAATATGGGAGGCCAGAACAATTAATATTAAGGTCATTCAGAATAACTAGTATTGGCTCTGACCTAACAAGAAAGGGAATTTCCATTTACTTTACTTGATTTAAAGGTGGGTTCTCAAAAGTACCTCAGGTTTATTTCAGTGTTATTATAATTCCATACTTAGTAACATATAGTTAAATATAATAACATTTTGCTTAATTTTGACTTAAAAAAAAAGATTTATCCATATTTGGAAGAGGCATTAGTGACTACATTTGTCTGTATGTACCTCTTAACTTGTTTGGTGGTAATGTAAATTAATAGGCAAATCTTTGTTTTGGGGTGAATATTACAGAAATGCCTTTGTTTGAGTAAAACAGTACTGTGGCACACAATTATTTCTCCATCCTTTTTTTTTAGAATAAAGCTAAATTTAGCGGTGTCTTATAAGCCAAGAGAGTTAGGAGAGATGGAGGAGAGGGGAAATTCTCTTAGAAAATCAGTTCTAAATTCATTTGTGTTCCAGCCAACTTTGTGATTAGTTGTATGTTAATGGTGGGAAAAAGTTGGTTTCTGTGAACTAGTGAATTCATGAATATCTTGAAATCGTTTTTAGCTAATTAGTTCTAATGTAGTTCATAAACATAATTATTTTCATCTTTGTTACTGATTGGACTATTATCCTCATAAGTTGTTTTGTTTTAATTTTTAAAGTATGTATTTTAGGGAGGTCATCTACAGGAGACCTGGTAGTGCAATGGTTCAGTGCTTGGCTGCTAACCATAAAGGTTGGCTGTTTGAACCCAGCTATCAGCTCTGGCTCGGCTGGAAAAAGACCTGGTCATCTGCTCTTAGAAAGATCACAAGCCTAGAACAAACATCCTAGAGGGCAGTTATATTCTGTCATGTGTAGTCGCTAAAACTGACTGGATGGCACCCACCACCAATCTTTCTGCATCACATAAATGTTTTAGGAACTTGGAAAATAGACTTAGCAGTACAAATAATTAATTTGGGTAAGTCCAAAAAGCAGTTACCTATGCTAACAGATGCAATGTATTCCCACAGAGTGCCAAGAAAAAGAAAAAGTTCAAGGAGAAAGTGGGGGGAAGCGAAGCCCAAGCACCTGTAGTGTCAGAATAATAAGCAGTGAATTTAAAAAGACAAAGCACAACATAAATTACAATAAACTGCATTAACTCTGAAAATGTTTCACTGTTTTTCTTTTATAAGGAAATGTAATGTAATGTCTAATCTTGTTATCCATGCTAAAGCAATATGTTCTGTTTCTATAAGTAGCTTTTTAATAGTACCTTTGTCTTGTGACTATATTAGTGATAAGTGATTAGAAGTAGGATGCCTTTTCTCTATACAGGATTTATTTGATTGGTCATGTTTTATTTTATTTTTCTATATTAATGCAGAATTAACTATTGGTCAACAACTATGAGTAGATATATTTTTATTTGATTACTCAGAATATACCTATAAAAAACTTAAGCTTTACAAATCAACCTACTGCCAAAGGGATAAACTCAGATGCAACTCTTGTTATTATTAAAAACTAAACCATTGCCATCAAGTCAATTACTGAATGTACAGGCCAGATAGGACAGAGTAGAACTGCTCTCAAGGGTTTCTTAAGCAGCCTGCCTCGTTTTTCTGTGTGTATTGGTTGGTGGGCTTTGAACTGCCAATCTCCCTATAGCAGCTAAAATGGTTAACCCACTTTACTGCCAAGGTTCCTCTGATATTCTAGAGTAGAGACTGTTTTGTTATCCTTGCCTCAGCATCTCCTCTTTGAAGTAAGATTGCTGGCTCAATAACAGAATTACAACAGATATGAATAATTAAGACTTCTAATAAACCATGCAATATCAAATTTAAAAAGTAAACAGGTGATTTCAGAAGAAAAGAATGTTTTAATTAGAGAGAGAAGCCATGAGTTTGGGGCTGTAATTAGAGAGAGAAGCCATGAGTTTGGGGCTGTAATTAGAGAGAGAAGCCATGAATTTGGGACTGTCCCAAATTAGGAAGTAGGATTTCTGTGCCCATGGCTGATCTCCAACTTCAGTGGACTGAAGTCCAGGGTTTTCAGTAAAGCATGTCCAGGATGATGATTAGACTGAAATTATTTTAGAAAAAAAATGATCAAATATTTATTGCTTATTAAAAAACTTTTAGAAACGATTCTATATATTCTTTTAAATTTAGACTGCATAAAGGAAGCATTCTTATAAGTATTATTTTTATATAGCAATTTTTAGAAGATTGTTTACCCCTAGGGAATTTAATATTCAAGAATGACAAGGTAGATCTCTTTTTCATTAAGCACTCTGTAAAAGGGTTTACTTGAGCTTGTCAGGATACATGGTATAGTTTAATGGCTTTGAGAGTGTCCACCTGAGGGACAGTGTTGGGAGGGTGAGTATTTATGCTTCAACCATGTTTTCTGAGAAACTTTTGTGGGACAGTGATGTATAAAATATCACCTCTTGGGAAGGTTTGCGTTTGATAGGAGGAGCGCTCCTTTTTTGTGTAGTGGTAGGGTATTCTGAGTATATGTATATCTAGAATTGTACATCTAAAGCAGTGGTACAACAAAAAGCACCGTGCGATGCTTAAAAAACCAAAACAAAACGAATCCTGAAAAATCTCTAGGTGATTTTTCATTTGTCTCATCAATTGAGAGTTGCCCCAATTATAGAGTACCATCTGCTCCTTTTAATGATAAAACAGTGCCTTGTTTGGTGGATAGGTATGACACAACTTTGATGGATGTTTCTATCATATATTTAGTAGAATATTTCTACTAAATATTCAGAAGTTTAAATGAATTAGGAAATTGCCCCCCCCAGAAACAAACAAATGCAAACCAAATTTGTTATTTAGCCTTGTGTAGACCTCTGTGGTAGTTAAGCTAGAACTAGCTTATGCTCTATAATGACCAGATTTTATATTGTTAGAAAAGAGTCTTTAAATCTTAGTGTCTTTGAATAGGAACCTGTAGTTTTTCATTCTTTTAACATTATATCATTCTGTGTTATAACTGGAGACCTCTATGTAGGTAGTCTGAATTATTAAAATAGTAGAATGTTGCTAATCGTTTTTTAAATCAATTTTTTCAGGATCCTTACCCAACAAATAAGGATTTTGTGGAAAATAATTAGAGCTATTTCAGCAGCATTTTGTTATTGCCATGTGTGCAATAAAAATATAAACAGTATATTATACCCTTTGTCTTTTCCATGTTTGGATTCAGAACGAAAGAGCAAGGACAATGGTGGAGTAAATGTGTACTTACAGTTACTTTGTTTTTCGAAATCTTGATTCCTAAAGTATCTTCCTTTTGGTTATCTGTCAATGGCCAGAACATATACTCATGGTAACAGAACTTCTAACCTACTTGAGGTAGATTAGTTTTTGATATTTTATTTTCCCCATTACTCTGAAGACAGGGTTCAGTGTTACTGTTAACCTTTTCGCACCCAGGTCTCCCCCCCCCCCCACTTAATCAGTAAATATATACTAATAGTTTCATATAGCATGAAGTTTTCAAAATCTAGGATAAAATGGTTTCTTATTTTGTTAATTTCCTTGTTTTCCAGTCCGTGGAAGAGGACCTGTGGCCAAGGCTGAACTCTAAGGACCATATACCTGCCCTTGTTCGTAGTAATGCCTTCTCAGAGAATTATCCAGAGATCCCAGCTGAGATAGCACGAGGGAATGTCCAGGCTCTGGTCCTACCCTCAAAAGATCCAGAACCACTTGAAGAAAATTGCATGAAAGCCCTTACTTTAAGGATACATGATTCTTTAAATAATAGTGTGTCAGTTGGCCTAGTGCCTACCAATTCAACAAACACCACCATAGACCAAAAAAACCTAAAGATGTCAACTCCTGGTCAAATGAAAGCCCAAGAAGTGGAAAGAACCCCGCCAGCAAATTTCAAGAGGACATTGGAAGAATCCAACTCTAGCCCCCTTATGAAGAAGCACAGACGGAATGGCCTGAGTCGAAGTAGTGTTGCTCCACCTGCAAACCTTCCCACAACCTCACAGCGGAAGAACTCTGTCAAACTTAACATGCGTCGCAGACCAAGGGGCCAGAAGAAAATTGGAAATCCCTTACTACATCAGCACAGGAAAACGGTGTGTGTCTGCTGAAATGTATCTGGGAAATGGGCTTCCCCGCAAATTTAGGATGTAAGAGGGCGTTTTGACATTGGTGCAAAAGTTGAACTTTTTTAAGTGGAAAAAATAAAAGTACATAATTTCACTTTTTGGAATTCAACCGTTTTCTTAGCCTTGTACTTGTATTATATATGTGAATTTTGTAGCTGTTAGGATATAAGTTGCTGTAAAATGTGTGTAAATTTGTATCCTTACAGAAACCTAGTCTCTTACTCTGATACACAGTAATTGTGCTAACAAGGCTAAATATTTTAAGAAAATCTAAAGAGTACTAGATTTTAGATACATGTTTAAACTTATAAAAATGCTTATTAAAAGTTTGTATACACCACTTGTGATGAGCTCTAGTCAACTTTTTAAACTAAATTATTAAGCAAACTGGAAAAGTGATGTATTTTCATAGTGACCTGTGTGTTTCACTTAATGTTTCTTAGAGTACTAGTGTCTTGTAAAAAATATTTTTATTCCTAATTTCATAATTCAGAACATTTTCATAGAAGGCGAAGTGTTGAGCCATGCTAACGTAGCTGAATGTTAGTATTAAAATTCTATGCAGTATCTATTTCAGTGGCATTTTTCTAAAACAGTAATCACATAAAATCATCAAATCCCTATTTTTCAGTAAAAGGTGTATTTGCCTTTAGAAAAAAAAATCCCTGCTCAAGTCATCCCAGACATTAAGTGGCATTATTAGGTCATAAAGTAGTTACCCCATCTAGTGTTTGGCATGAAATATGTGAAGTTTTTCTTGCTATTTCATTAACGGATGGTGCTGCTAATTCCCAATGTTTCTTAAATTATTTTATATCGTACAGTTTTATTGATTATATGGGTATATGTTTGTTCATCTAATAAATCAGTGAACTGTTCTGATGTTGATGGAGCTCTGTGGTTGATTTGTTTGACTGGTGTGTATTACCTTGCTGTTGTGCCACAATCATAATTCAACTCGACCCCTTAAATTCATCTCATGTTCATTTTTCCAGTTTGCCTCTTTACTATAGAGTGGAAACAGGCTAAATGTACAATAATAATATGGTTAAATCAGGGCTTATTTCAACATTCAATATAATATATAGCAACTAAAAATAAATGAAATGCTTTATATACTTTAATGATATATAGGAACAACTAACTAAAACATTTTAGGAGTATTACTCTTTTTGATGGTAAAATATATAGTAAGATATTTTTACTCATTGAGAGACTAAAGGGTTTATTTTCCCAGCCTTGGTGCACTTACACTGTGCCAGCAACCGTGCAGTGGGAAGCATGCCAGCTTCCCATTGGAGGATTGATTGGTGGCCTAAGTAAAACACTGCTTTGTCGGTGGTATTTTTGAAAAGGATTTTGGAACCCAAAGAGTTTTTTAAATCACATCTTTCCAAGGAAAAGTCAGCAACTGGCAGACCCTTTTCAAGTCAATTTGTTGTGAAGGATGTTTCCATCTTTTAGACCTATGATACTGCCCAATTGCACCAAGTAGAAATTGAGCAAACCCGAATGTATACTAGTGAGAAGAATAGTTTATTTTTAAGTTTTTTATATTAAAAAAGCATAGCATCCTTTAATACATCTTATTTTCTAATGCAGTAGAATCCAATTCTATATTATAGTAGCTGTCTAAATTTGGAAAGTTTTTTAGTTTGAAATAGGTCACTGTAAAAGCTAAGTAGACTTAGTCTTTTCTTATTCTTAGGACTGTCACTAAGTGAATTTTTAAACGAAATTGCAGATATTATGTAATCAAAAGTAATGTTTTAATATTTCTGATTTTAGTAACTATTTGCCAATGCAAAACATAAATCTAGTAAATGCATGGTTGAAATTTTGTGATGTATAAAACCTTACATAATGAGAAGCCTTCAGGCAATTAACATTTTCCCCATATTTGATGTCTTCTTTCAGAGAAAATTATGCATAAGACACACAACTATACATATATTTTTCACCTAGTTTAATGTCCTCAGATTTTTCCACATGAATACATTAGAGAACCTTCTAGTTTGGGGAGCCTTCTTGTTCTTATTAGTTGCATCAGTAGGCATGTTATTTAACTATAGCATTATATAACTAGGTCCACACACTGGTTCTTTCCAGTGTTTTGTAGACCTGATCATTCTTGATCTATATATCTTATGCTTCAAAGATTACAGTTTATATTAGATATTTCTGCTATGTATTTAACAACGTAAACAGCTCCACGGTTTCTGAGAAGAGGAATCTGGATGTGGCTTACTCAGTGGTTGCAGTCAAAAGAAGACCAGAACTGCAGTCACCTCAAGGCTGGACAGGCGGGAGGGGCTGAGTGCCACAGACTGTTCGTACAGCTGTAGCAGGAGGCCGCAGCTTCTTGTCACAGTGCTGCTCAAAACGTGGCAGTGAACTTTTCCACATCGCAAGCAATACCAAAGAAAGCAAGGCAGAAGCTACAATCTTTTTAATAACCTAGCCTCAGAACTGCCATGCCTTTAATTGTGTTATATTTTATTGGTCACACAGGACTTGCTAGACTAGGGGGGTGCAAGTACACAACAGTATGAGTACTAGGAATGTGAGCATCACTGAGAACCATTTGGAGAATGATTCATTCTAGAAGTTAAAAATATTAATTACGTAAAATATTGGCTAGCACTGCTTGCATAAGACAGGCATGATCTGCTAATCAGCATTAATGGACAATGCTATTGTCAGTCAGATAACCTGGTTATTGGTGCTAATGGGGTAAATATTTTTGTGTAATATTCCCTCTAACAAAAGCTATATAATTTTTGAGGTGAATTTGTTCATAATTTTAATGGTTGATTTTGGAAATAAGATATATGCATACATAACCTTTTATCGTCTACTTAGTATGTTACCATTTCAAGTAGAATGTAGAAACCCTACCACTTGCTTCTGTATGCTTATATCTATCAAACCTTATCAGATAATTATTTGCTATCAATAATCAAATATACTGTAACTGAGAGGACAATCATATTTGCTTACCATTTTTGTTGCTTTTTATTCATTGATATTACAAGTTTCCTTTTGATAACCTTTTCAGCACTTTAAGAAAATGCTACTCTCTTCTGAACTCAGTGATTTTTGATGAGAAGTTTAAAGTTATTCAAATTAACTTTAAAAAAATATAATGTATTATTTTCTTTGGCTGCTTTTTTGATAATTATTTTTCTTTGTTTAATAGTAACTACTATTTTTCTGTTTTGGGCTTTCCTGTGGATTTTGGTGAACAACTTGAATCTATAGGAGTATGTCTTTCACTAAACAAAATATTTCAGACATTTTTTCTGAAAATGCTTTTTTCTAGCAACACCCACTTGTTTCTTTTTGTAATTTTTGCTTTCCTTTTAGAACTTTTGTTATACTTCTTAATTCTAAGTTTTCCTTTAAGCTTTTCTTTCTACCTTCTTTGTGGAGAGTTTCTATTTTCCCATTAATGTTAATAGGGTTCATGTTTGGGATATTTTTTTGGTAATATCTGCCTTAAAGTGTTTGTCAGATAATGCTAACATGTCATTGAGGCATTGGCATCTGCCCGCTTTTTCCATTGTGAATTGGAAAAAAAAAAATCAACAGATGCTGGTTCTTTGTATATCATGTAATTTTGGATGGAATATTCTGTTGACACTGGATTTTAATTCCTATTCATATTATTTTTGTTTCAATAGGCAATCTGTTTCAATTCATGCTGCACATCTCAGCCCACCTTCTGTGGGCTGTGGTTCATTGTCAGTGTAGTTTTCAAAGCCTCTGCCGTGCGACTTTGACACTTGTAACACTTGTGTTTAACACCCAGTGTCTAGTGTGGGACCTGGGCGCAGAGATGGCTGCTACTCTGTCTGGCATGCTGACTAGGATCAGAGAGGCACTTAGAGGGTCACTGTACTGAGCCCCTCTCTCGGCACTCTTCCTGATACTTTCCTCTGCCCTTAAGTTTCCCAGAGGCTGGAGCTCTGAGTAACGTGGAATCTTCCGGCAAACAAGCACTTGAGCACTACCCAATGGAAGAGGTGCTTTGGGCGACAGACCTGGTGACCTGCTTTTGAGAACCCTATGGAGCAGTTCTGGGCATACAGGGCATCACTATGAAACTGGCTTCTGCCCAGAGTCTGAAAAAATGGCCCAATAACTTTGTGTCTCAGTCCTCAATGGTCTAATGTGGGTAACAGTACAATGACTGGATAACTTGAGTTCAATAAGTATTGGCTAATATGATTTTTATGAAATTCTTTGCTTCTTGAAATTGTTACTACAAAAAAAAATTGTTACTACAGATTCGATGTCACAGGTCTTAAAGCCGTTTTTATGGAAGATGTGTAGGAGAAAGGAAGTTATGCCCTGGGCATCAAATTCTTGAGGAAATGAACTTTTGGTCTCTGTCGCCTGTTTCATGTTCGGCATCTTTAAACTTAACACCCAGGTCCAGATTCCCGGGTAAATCTAGAGGGTTTTGACACATGGAACAAACAATCCCTACTGTTAATCAGTTTACCTTTTAGCAAGTGAGACACTAGAATTATACATTAATCAACTAGAAAGCTGTTACACAGCTGCTACCCAGTAATACTAATGTGTTAAACTGCAGTGGTTCTCAACCTGTGGGTCGTGAAATTAGTTATGTAATTTATGTAATTAGCAAAGTGACAGTTATGAAGTAGCAACGAAAATAATTTTATGGTTGGGGTCACCACAATATGAGGAACTGTACTAAAGGGTCGCGGCATTTGGAAGGTTGAGAACCACTGTGTTAAAAAGGATGACACCATGTTTTGCCTAGTCTTGGTTTATCTTTTTTGCTTGCTTGTGTGTTTTGTGTATTTTGAATAGTCATTTCACAGAGTACCCCAAATTATATGGCCACTTTAATGGCCATATAATGACCATTATATGGTCATATATGATGACACCAGAGGATAGAGACCAGTCCCTGGAGGACATCATGCTTGGTAAAGTAGATGGGTAGAAAAAAAGGGGCAGGCCCTCCACAAGATGGATTGACAAGTGTCTGCCACATTGGGCACCAGCATAGGAACAATGGAGGATGGCACAGGACTGGGCAGTGTCTCCTTCCATTGTGAACGGGGCCACCATGGGTCGGAACTGACTTGATTGTACTAACAGGATAATTTTAGAGACTAAAAGAAAACATCAAAAAAACAGGAAAATTATCACCATGTCTTCAGGAAGTTTGTTGGACCTGGTTCAAGCCAGGAATGGAAGTGACAGAGTGAGACTTCAGAGAACTGGGGTTTAAACTGAAAGGACCTACATAATAAACTTCAGAGACTTAGTATTTCGATTAAACCAGATTTCTAGTAAGATGCAGGATAGAAAAATACAGGGACAATTGTACTTATATAGGTGAGTTATGTGACCTTGGTTTATGTTGCTAATGTTCTTCCACAAAATTGTGATTTATATTTTAGGGGGGATTACTGTAAAAGATAGTGTTCAAAATTACTGCACTATGGAATATACTGAAGTCTACATAAGTGAAAAATAACTTCAGGGGGATAGAATATCCCAAATTTGAGTACATTTATGAGCATCCCCTTTATTAAGCTTATCAAAGACAAATCCTTTGAATCATAGGGACCATCAGCAGGGTTCCATAATGGTGTCCAAAAGATCCTCAGCCATGTGGCTGTTATAAAATAGGGAAATTAATCTGTGACAAAATCATGGCTGGCAGCAGATCAACTCACAGTTGCAGGCTGGCCTCCAAAACGGGAAAGGGCTCTTGTTTGGAATGCGTACACTAGTGCAGATTAGAATGCTTCACAGGATTGGTTTTGAGACACTGACCATCTAGGTCCCAGGAATGACTCATACCACGTGACACTATTATTCCAGTTTGTATCAAGGACATGTCCAGGCAAGTTCCTGAGGGAAACGGCCCCTCCTTGGGTTGGAGTTTTAGCAAAAACACTGGCCAAGGGCAAAATTTTTTTCACCTTGCCAGTGGTCAGAAAGAAGTCAGTGAAGATATGTGCTGACTCAAAAGTGGATTTAGGGCTCCCTCTAAAAACCATAGTCTTACAAAACCTAGTGCTCAGAATTTAAGATTGAATACAGTGTTCATTTCACAACTGGATCATTTTAGAGAAACATGGTACTTTTTTACTTCTCTTTTTACATCACTGAAAATTAAGTGACTAATAGTAACTTCACAAGCATATTATTTCAACACGGTTGAAATTCCACGATAGTTATTCAGCTGTTTTTGGTTGATAGAGTAAATAAGTCAATAACTTGAGGTTGGGAAAAAACAAAATCAGCCTCCTCACTTTTTGTAGGGGACTAAAACAAAACAAACAACCCAAACAGCGCGTCGATGCCTGCTCAAAGTGATCCTATAGGAGAGAGTAAAACTGGCCTTGTGGGTTTCTGAGACTGTCATTCTTGATGGGAATTAAAAGCCTCGTTCCTGCGGGGCCATTGGTGGTTTGGAACTACAGACCTGTGGTTAGCAGCCCAACTCACAACCCCTACCCACCGGGGTTCCTCTATAGGGGACAAAAGGAATCCCCAAGTTGCAAGCAATTTACAAAGAAGATTTATTAAGACAAAAAAAAGGAAAAAATTTCAAAGTTATTTAAAAAAAAACAAAACCATCTTATCACCTTCAATGTAATCTCCATTACACTTAATAGATTTGTCAAATCTGCAATTCCATTCTTGGAAACATTTTTCAAACTCATCTGCAGAGATGGCTGACTTCCCTTGTTTTTTTTCTTCACTTCTACATCGTCAAATTGCTGTCCTTTCATGTTCCTCTTTTCAGAAACAAAAAGTCGCAGAGCAAGGTCAGGTGAGTAAAGTGCATGGGGCAAGGAAGGCGTGCTGAGTTTTTTTTGCCAAAAACTGGGACACGAAATGGCTGTGTGAACAGGTGCACTGTCATGGCAAAACCAGTCCCCCAGCTGCCACAGATCAGGCCTTTGTTGTTGCGCACTGTTAGTCAATCTTTCCAAACCTCTCAGTAGAAAGCTTGATTAAGTCTGACCTGGTGGAATGAGCTACGAGTCACATTTTCGTTTGTTTGGGAAGTTGACAGATGTCCAGAAAGAGATTAATCAATTGAAATGTCACCATTTTTTGAAAAGAGAAAGCCACAAGTACACGAGGTTTTTCCCATAGTGCTATCTTTGTAAGTTGTGTTCAACACCACAACAGTTTCTGCGGCATTTTTCCCAAGCAGGAAACAAAATTTTCATACCTGCATACTGTTCTCTTAAATTGGCCCCCACAAAAATGAGGTTAGAGCAAAACTGCTTTTATGGAAAAATTCACTGTGACCAGAGTGAACCTTCCCAGACTCCACCACTGGGTGCACTAACTCATCAAGTTGCTTGATGCTCACCTAGTGGGGAGTATGCATACTGTGAAAGCTCTGCCCAGCGGAGCTTTTCTCCCCATCTTTTTTGGGGTACTCCTCCTCACATCATCCAGAAGAGGGAGGCCACAGCACAAGATCATAATGGCACCCAGGTATTTATAGAAATTTGACTCCTTAAAATAGGGCATGGGAATAAGGCAAAGGAAACTCTCAGAAGCATGATTGTGGGAATGGACCATGGTTGGGACCCATACATTATGCTAGACAGAAGAGTTCGTAAGACTGGTTCTGGGGCTCTCTGACCAAAGCAGTTAGGGTATAACTCCAACGGCACACCCAGGCAAGTCCCTAAGGGCTAGGCAGCCCTTTTCAAACCTGGCTCTGAAAATGGTTCACTGGAGGCTTAGCAGCAGGATATGATAAAATAAACAATTTATAAATTATCAAGGGCTCATGAGGGAGGGGGGAGCAGAGAGGGAGGGGGGAAAATGAGGACCGGATGCTGGGGGCTTAAGCGGAGAGCAAATGTGAGGGCAATGAATGTACAAATGTGCTTTCCACAATTGATGTATGTATGGGTTGTGATGAGTCGTATCAGCCCCTAATAAAATGATTTTTAAAAGTTGATATTGAGATTTTCACAGCTTCTGCAAAATTTGCATAAATTCCACACTCTAATGCACATTGTAGAACAAAAACACAGCTTGAGTACAGAATAGCTTGGAAATTTGGTTTGCACACAGACCCATGGTTGTTTTGGATATGCAAGGCTATAGGAAAGGCCATCTTTGTCATCAGTGATAATGAGCTGTGGTGTTATGAGAGCTGTGGTGTTATGAAGTGCCGGCCAGTTGGTTCTGGCTCAGAGCTACTCATGCAACAGAATGAAACACTGCTGCTCTGGAGTCTTCCTCACAATAGTTGCTGTTTGAGCCCATTTTCCCAGCCATTATGTCAACCTATGCCATTGAAGGTCTTCCTTTTTTAATTTGGCCCTGGTGGTGTAGCCACCCGGCTTAACATGAGGAATTCCATTTTGTTTCAAACTGCCTTTAATCCCTGCTAGCATTAGCATCCCTTCGCCTTCTCCCTCTCCAGACAAGACCTTGACCCTTCTGAAATGTCTCCAAACTCTGTCTGCACAATTAGCAAGAAATGTACATTATCTTGTAAGACCTTGAATTAGTAGCTGCAGCTGTGCTGTTCCCTCCAATTCCGTTACCCTGACAACCTGATAAGAATGCATAAGCTAGCATAGCCCTCCCTTGAGCCAGCCCACTATTTTGAACTATAAAAATTCTAGAATTTCTTTGTTCTGGGTCAAGAGGTGTCCAGGCACTAGCTTATTCTTGATCCAGCTGTTTAATAAAGGCTTTAATTATTAATAAAGTGGTGTGGTTGATTTGTCCATTTGTCTCAGTGGCATTTTTAGGAAAGGAGGTGTTACCTGGAAGACCAGCAATTTAAATGCACTAGGTGTTCCACTGGTTGATATGTGGAGCAAATCATCAGAGAAGCTGGATTATATGAAGAAGTGCAGATTGAGTCAAGAGTGGAGAAAGGTTTATGATAAATAAGCTGCCATATGCAGATGATACATCCTTGCTTGCTGAAAGTGAGGAGGCCTGGATACACTTGCTGATGAAGACCAAGGATTGCAGCCTTCTGCATAGATTATAAATCAATGAAAAGAATGAAATCCTCACAACTGGACTAACAGGTAACAATGATAAATGAGAGGAAATTGAAGTCAAGGATTTTTGCCTTGCTTATATCCACAATCAATGCTCATGGAAGCAGCAGTCAGAGATCAAATGACCCCTTGCATTGAATACATCTGCCACCCAAAACATAATGAGAATGTTGAAAAGCAGGGATGTAACTTTGAGGACTAAAGTGCTTCTGAGCCACACCATGGTATTTTCAATCACCTCACGTACATGTGGAAGTTGGACACTGGCTAAGCAAGACCAAAGAATATATGTTTGAATTATGGTGTTGACAATATTGAAAATACCACAAATTTCCAAGAGAACAAGCAAATCTGGCTTGGAAAAAATACAGCCAGAGTACTACTTATGGGCAAGAATGGTGAGACTTCTTACATACTTTGGACAGGTCAGCAGAGACCAATCCTCAGAGAAAGACGAATACTTTGTCATGTTCGATAAAGTAGAGGGACAGCAAAAAAGAGGAAAGCTCTGAACAAGATGGATCGACACAGTTGGCTGCAACAATGGCTCTAGCACAGGAACAATTCTGAGGCTGGTGCAGGACTGGGCCGTGCTTCCTGCTATTGGGTATAGGGTTGTTATGGGTTGGAACTGATGATGTTGTTCCATGGTAGGGGTGGGGGAATTAGGTTATTCGCTTCCATCAAGATTTTGGCAACCTTATGAGTCAGAATTGATTCAATGGCCGTGGGTTTACTAATTTACTAATTATGAAGTCCTTGGATCCACAATTAACACTCATGGATGCAGCAGTCAAGAAATCAAACAATGTATTGGGCATATCTGCTGCATAAGACTTCTTCAAAATGTTGTAGAGCAAGGATGACACTTTGAGGACTAATGTATGCCTAAGTTGGACATTGGTTAAGGAAGATTGTAGAAGAATGGTTACATTTGAATTATGGTGTTGACAAAGAATATGAAAGTACTATAGACTGCCAGAACAATACACAAATCTGGCCTGGGAGAAATATATAGTCAGTGTGCTCCTTAGTGGAGAGCAAATGTTTTGAGAATGTAACAAGTGTACAAATGCGCTTTATACAATTGATGTGTGTGGATTATGATAAGAGCTGTATGAGCCCCTAATAAAATGATAAAAAAAGAAAAATGAAAAGCAAAACAAAGCAAACTACTTTATGTTAGAGACAGACTAAAGGTTTTCCCGTTCAAAAACAAAACAAACAAACAAAAAGAAGTGAGGATGGCAAACTTCCTCTCATGTACTTAGAAAATGTTATCAGGATAGCCCAGTCCCTGGAAAGGGGGATCATGGTTAGTAAGGTAGAGGATAAGTGGAAGAAAAAAAATGAAGAGCCTCAATGGGATGGATTGACACAGTGGCTGCAGCAATGGGTTAAATATAACAATTGTCAGGATGACACAGGAGTGGGCAATGTTTTTGTTCTGTTCTTCAGAACCAAGGGAGAACAGAACAACAGTCAGATTCCAGGGCACCTAACAACGACGACAACAACAAAGCATCATATACTCCAGGAACTTGTCCCTCCTGTGTAGGGGACAAGCATCCCCATAACCGAATGAATCCAAGGGGCAGTTGTATAATTGAGGGGTAAAAAGACATCAGACAAGATAAAGCATGCAGGCTTACCTTTGCAGTCATGACTTCATGACCCAGGTCTGTGCAGAGAGAGGCAAAATGTAATCTAGGTCATGCAGGCTTTCACAAGCACATAGGTAACAGGAAGGAGCTGTACAATAAGCATATATGTAACAAGAGGGGGACTTGTTGGTGTACATGCAATAGGAAGGGGAGGTACTAAGGGCATACATGTGACAGGAAGGCACAGATGTCACAAATGGGTGGGCTCTAGAATCAAGATGGCAGCCCAATCTTGGTCTTCTGTGTTGGTTTGACTTTAGGCTTCTTTGCCCTCTCCTTCAGGGGAACAATCCATTATCCTTATCTGAAGGGAGTGGGCCCTACTGTGGGACAGATAATAGGGTACAATTACTTTAGATGGCTGACAACCTTCAGAGATAACCTTCAAGCAGTTGACCTCCAAGTGTATAGTCAGTGACCATGTGTTTGCAAACAGCACCTTAAACTTGGCATTATTATTGAGCAGGGGGGAAGGGGCATTCTGGGGAATAACTTTTATGAATCTCCAACCCACGAACATGAAGGTTTCCTCCACGGAATCCTTAGCCTCCCAGACTATGCCACGTATGAATGTGAGTTTGTCCACATACACTCTCTTCCTGGTTCTGTGTCCCACACTGCTGATAACATGTCACAAAGAACCAAGGCAGCAGGTGAAAAACACAACAAACTCTGGACACAAAGTCAGTTTTCTACTAAAAATGAGTTTCCTATCTGGCGCTTTTAGAAAGTTACATGTCTACGAATATGCCATATTCTCCTAAGAGTGTCGTGGCTTGAGTACATGTGTTCATGTATATTAAATATTTACTTTAATATACAGGGCTGTGCTGGGTGTTCATTCTATCAATAACAATTATTACTATCTATCCTCAGAAGGAACATGTAATTCAGGAATGAAGCTGGCTAGATATTCCAGCCTCCAAGATAAGGCGTGGAAATTGAGATACGAAAGGTCCATTACTGGAGTTCAAATTGACAATACCCACGGCGCGCCCCTCACTCAAATCACCCCCTCCTTGCCTCCAGGGTTGCCCACCGGGTCGAGTCGATCCCACTTCCCGGAAGGTAAACACATCGAAAAAGGCGGGACAGTAGGCGGGTTCGGGATGAGTGACTAGTTAAAGTGATTGGCAGCTGCCATGTCCACGTGTTTTGAACGTCGAACCAGCTGTCGCGAGAATTCGATGTAAACAGACCCGTTCTCCGTGCCTCCGGCTCTCGCCCTGAGGCACTCAGACTGTACACACGAGTCTGGAGCAAAGTGGATTTCGTGAAAACGCCACGAACGTGCCGTCGGAGAAGAGAACGGGCCTGGCTCGAACGCCTCCCTGCCTGCCTGCGGTCGCAACCGAACGTGACAACCCGGCTTCGCGAACCTACAGACTGCTGTGTTTTCCTCCCAGCGTGAGCAGATTGGCTGGATTCAGGAGGCGGGTCCGCCTCTTTCCTACTTGCTGGTTGGCGAAACGGACCTTCAGGGGCGGAGCCCAGTAAGCCTGTTTGCTCCTGGGATTGGTTACGAAGGCAGTTCCGCCGAGGCGTGGTAGGAAGTAGTCGCTGTCAATCACGGAGGGGGTGGGGGAAGACTCCAAACACTGAGCCTGGAGCTGGAGGAGAGCGTTTACCGGCGGGCGGCGGGTGAGAGGGCTGGTGGGGCTCTGCCGTGGGGAGGAGTGGGGGGGCGGGCGGCTGGGCGCGGACGAGGGGCGGGCTTGGCGGGCGGCATTCGATGGGGGAGAGGGGTCGAGATTGGAAGCGGGGGGAAGGGCGAGGGGCCAGAGGGCGGCCGTGGGGGCAGCGGTGGCTCCGCGGCGGAGGTGAAGTGAGTAGTGTTGTGCAAAGTGTCTTTCCGGCAAGTCGGGCCTGAGGGTCGTCCTCAGGGATGGGACCTTTACACGACAGGGCTTGGGAGACTGGTTCGGGAAAGGAAGGGTGGAGTGGAACTGAGAGGACGGAGCGACTGGGAGGGAAGATGCCCACTGAGGAAGGGTTGCTGGGCTCTTATTGTTAGGTGTTAGCGAGTAGGTTCTGACTTAGAATGAAACACTGCCTGGTCCTGAGCCCTCCTTAGAATCGCTGCAATGTTTCGATCCATTGTTGCGGCCACTGTCAAGCCTTAGAGTTGAGGGTCCTTATTTTTTCTGGTGATTCCCAAGCGTGATGGTCCCTCGTGATAAGGTGTTCTAAGTATGTGAGACAAAGTTGTGCCACCCTAGCTTCTAAGGAGCATTCTGGTTGTACTTATTCCAAGAGAGATTTATTCAATATTTTTTGCCAGCACCATAACTCAAAGGCATCAATTCTTTGGTCTTCCTTAGTTTTTGTCATACTTGAGGCAAAAGGTGTTTTGAGTTGAAGGAGATGGGGTTCCCCACTCTTAAGAGTTTCCAAGTAAAGGCGACAGAATGTTTCCTACATGGAATGATGACTTGCGGAGCTTTTAAGATTCCAGGCTGCAGGCTCGCCTGAGCCCTGTCAGAGATCAATATCGCTATCAGTCTTTTCACCTTAACTGAGTAGACTCTCTTTAGACCCTTTAAAAATTCCAACTACTCAGATGCCAACTAGACATTAAAGGATCAGGATTGAGTGATGTGATGGGCAAGGATAAGGCACTTCAAAGTTTTTATTTAGACTGGGTTTTTATTTTATTGGGTTACAATAGCAAGAAGTTAAAAATACTGACAATCTTAACTACTGGACTTGCTGTCTTATTTATGGATTTTCAACACTTTTCAGCAGAAAGGTAGAAGTGGGATCATTGTTTATTTGTGTGTGTGTGAGTTCAGGAGACTTATATAAATGGGGTATTGTCGATTATTAAAGTGCTGTGCCTTGTCCAGTTTCATGATCTCAACATAAACGTTCAGTAACCAAATTTTGGATCACAAAGGCAGCACAGTTATTTTCATACTGTGAAAAACTTTCCAAGACTTTTAAAAAAAACTTTATTTCTAAATAAACGCTTGTTTTATGTGAACAATAGACGAAAGGGACCATCAAGAATCTAAAAAATTTTTTTTTTAGTTTTGAGACCTGGTCTTATAAGCAAAACCTCAGGGTAATGTGAAAAACAAAAATGATCTACGTACTTCCTCTTGCACCGGAGTAATAGGAATTGCTGGGAAAATTACCTAGATTTAGGTACTCTCAGATAAAGTTTTTAGCCCCCTTGACCTAGTGCTTATACATTGGACTGCTAAACACCAGGTCAGTTCAAAAACTACCAGCTGCTTGTTGGGAGACAGACTAGACCAGTGGTTCTCAACCTTCCTCATGCTGCGACCCTTTCATACAGTTCCTCATATGGTGGTGACTCCCAACCATAAAATTATTTTCCTTGCTACTTCATCACTGTCATTTTGCTACTGTGATGAATTGGGCGACCCCTTTGAAAGGGTCGTTTGACCCCCAGAGGGGTCTTGACCCACAGGTTGAGAACTGCTGGACTAGGTGTTCTACTCTCATCAGTGGTTACAGTCTCAGAAACCCAAAGGGGCAGTTGTACCCTGTCCTGTAGGGTCGCTTGGAGTCAGAATTGGCTCAGTGACAGAGCGTTTGATTTTCTTGAGTAAGCAGCCATAGTATTTTCACACCCAAATGAACCATTCTCTCTTCTGTGCACAGGTTTTATGAATGAAGCTATGGCTACAGATTCTCCTCGCAGACCCAGTCGCTGTACTGGTGGTGTTGTGGTTCGGCCTCAGGCTGTCACGTAAGTACATTTTAGATGACTCCAATCTTTTGAAGAAAGTATTATTCAGCATGCCAATACTCAGTTTTCCTTTCTCAATGCAGTTAATTAGTTTTGCAAGGCGTGTGTGTGTGTGTGTGTGTGTGTGTGTGTGTGCTGACATGAGCACATTTTGTAAGAAGTTTTAAAATTTTGCCTTTACAAGATGAATAAATATCAGTGTCAGTGCTACATAACATAACTGGATGGATAAATCAATATATTTTGCACTTTGAGAGAGTGCATGGAAGTACTAAATCTTAGAGAAGAGTTGTTTAAACTACATGCAATGCATTGTTGAGTTAGTAAATCAATTTAGTGTGTCTGGATATGTATTGAAAAATGGATAAGAAGTTAGTGGTTTGGTGACACATATTCATATATATATATGTATATACTTACTAGATTATGATGTAAAATATATTTCTTTTTCTGGGTCTCTGAAAGTATATCTTTTTATATTTGAGACATTCCTTGACATCTAAGAACTGAACATCTATTGTGGTCTTAAGCTATTAAGTGCACTTGAAATCACTATAAAAAACAGCAAAATCATTCACTCACAGTCATCGAGTCAATTCCGACGAATAGTGACCCTACAGGACGGGGTAGAATTGCCACTGTGAGATTCTGAGACAGTAACTTGTTAAGGGAGTAGAAAGCTCATCTTTTTCCTGTGAAATCACTATAATCTGTAAAAAGAGATACTAATAAATGGCAGGAGAATTTAGGAGTATTTTAGTACAGATATCAGAAAATGTTTTATTAAGAAGGTAAAATTTGTTTTCTATCTTTAAAGACTGAACAGAATTTGGACACTTCAAATCAAGGGTACATTTTAGGCTAAGATAATGGAGTGAATACAGTTGGAAAAGGCAGGCTATTTTCTTAAAATCAGTGGTTTTCAACCTTCCTAATATGACAACCCTTTAATACAGTTCCTCATGTTGTGGTGACCCCATATGTGGGCATATCTGCATGTGGGCCGACCCCCCCGGAGGCAGAGGAGCAGTGTCTCAGTTCCTAGACCATTGGAAATATAGTCTTAGGTGACCCACAGGTTGAGAACCACTGTCCTAAATGAAATGAAGCTGAGAGGTAGGGAAGTTGTTCTATTTAAGGCAGTTTAGAGTGAAGAGTTATGATAACATTTGTTTATGCCTTTTAGGATGCTCTTAAAGGATTGTAGCATTTTGGATCATTTCCAGTGTGCAGTTTAGCCTGTTTAAGATCGCCTTCTCAGACTATATATACAATATAGTTTACTATATTAATACTGCCTTTTTTTCCCTCCTGTACTTACTATATTTCTTTGAGTTACGTGCTATTTTTAATCTTCATTTTGTAGATGAAACCAAAGTAGAGGAAGAGTAAGTTGCACTTAGTCACATAGTCAAGAAATATAGCTGGTCAGATGCAGACAATTGGGCTCTAAACCCAGACAAGGATTCCAGAATTTGTACTCTTAATCACTGCTCTGTGTTGCTTTCAGCATATGGTATTCAAAATGTATTGCATCTTGAAAACAAAACATTTGTATTGTATTGCATTTTGATATGAAGTATGTAATTGTAGTTTTAAAAAATTGTTACTCATGCAGCATTTTAAAAACAATTCCATGTCTAAACATTAGCTTGTTGATTCTGGAGATACACTGGTATACGTGAGAGATGGATTCCTTCCAGTATTGGAGTTACATTTCAGGGTGGGAAACAGTAAATGGGTAAGTAGATAAAAGTAGTTACAGGTGCTAATCAGGGCACAGTATGCCAGGATGGGATGACAGGCTGCCAGCAAGCCTATCTGAAGTAACACCTAAGCTGGAGATTCGCACGGAAGACTATGGAAGAGAACAGTCCAGACAGAAAGCAAGCTGGTGTAAACATTTTCATTCAAAGAAGAGAGAGCTTGGTGTATTTCTGGAACTGAAGTTGCCTGAAACTGTAAATAAGACTTAGGACAATGTATTATCTTTTTCAAATGTACTTTTTAACATTTCCCTGAAATGCATTTGATTAGGTATTTTGATGAAGTTGTTTTTCTCCACTTGCTGGTATTTCTATGCTCTCCATCTATTTAGAATGAAGTAACTTAGTGTCCTTCTCACTATTATTTTCTCTTCCTTGATGCATTTTGATACTTTCCCATGCCTTGCCTACACCAAAAATTCTATGAAGACTTTTTAATAACTCGCTCTAATGCCTTATCTGCAGTAAAAAATAAGTTCATCTTTCTACATATAGGGAAGGGACTGGGTTCATATCCAGAGTAAAGGGAAGAGTGCTAAATACTGAGTCATCAATAGTTTTGGAGGTATTCTTATGCCCTGACTCAGGAGGGAACGCCCTGCCTTAGTCAGGTCTTCTGTCATAATTCCTTTAAGTATGAGAAAGGTGTTAAAAAATGTTAAAACATAATTTGCATTTAATAATGTCACAAAGATGCGTGGCACCGAAAAGCAGATAAGCAGATGGTAAGAACAGGCCTCTTTTTCCTTCTTTCAATTTGTAATCAGTATGGTATAGAGAATGGCATATGTTTTGGTTTCTCTTAAGCTGCCAGGATCATCTTTTTCCATTTCATCCTTTTCCAGAGAGCAGTCCTACATGGAAAGTGTTGTGACATTTCTACAGGATGTTGTACCACAGGTAAGTATCTGTGCTTGCAGTGCTGCATTTTCAGATAGGCTTTCCATATTTTAGCATCCTGCGCATTTGTAGAGTGGAACTGTACTTGTTATTGGGTAGCCATGCCTCAGTTTTGTGCCGGCTGGGCACCGCTGATACTCCTGAGGAACAGGGGCAATGTTAGTTGAGAGATGTGACCTGGGGTTCTCTGTTGTTGGTTTCTCTTGAGCCAATTTGGACACAGTGACCCCATGTGACAGAGTAGAACTGTCCTATATTGTTTTCTTTGCTGTCATCTTTACAAGAGTAGATTGCCAACCAGTTCTTTCCTCCTCTGGAGCTGCTGGATAGGGTCAAATCCCCAATCTTTTGTGTTAGCAAGGCTGAGATGCTCCAGATAGGTTCTATTTCCCAAATGATTCTCTTTCTCCTGTCTCAGTTCAGATTGCCTATCTCGAGTGAGAAAAACAACATGAGTTGTACATTTTATTAACTGTGTGTTTTATTTGGGAGCCTATCTCTCCTTTCATATCCAGCCGTATTTTTGTGCTAAACACTCCTAAAAACTCCAACTTATTTTCCCATTGGTGACTTCCATATATTTTGTAGCCTGGTGAAAATTAAGGTAGTTGTTTTAAAATTGAATTATATATATGTGTGTGTGTGTGTGTATTTTACATTTTAACTCCCATAAAGCATTTTTCCCATTAGTTGGGTAAGCTTTTGATCACTTTAGTAAAAGTTGAGTGCATAGCCCTGAGAGAGTAAGCTCCTGATTCTTCTTCGTATCAATGTGAGAATGAAGCACAAGGCAGCCCTCCTGGGACCATCTCTAGCTCATTGTTGTCTCAACTTAAGTATCACTTGGCACACTTGTTTTAAAAAAGCACTTTTCAAGCCCCTCTTGTGGACAGCCTGACTCAGTAGATTGGTGGTGGCATCCAGTGACTTGTGTCTACAGTAAGGGCCCCAAGTAACACCAGTAAAAGAGAATCGGGGGGAAATCCTGTTCTAGTGGAACTCCACCTGTGGGTGGAGGTGGGGTGGGGTTTGGAGCTTTTCTCCTTCGTGGTAATGATTGTGTCCTCTTTGGTGTCTCTAACTACCTGCTGGAGAAGTGACAATCATAGTTCCAATACCCTGGCTTTCTGGGAGAGTCTGAGAAAAGCAAAAATGATGTCTTTCAGTTGTATTAAACAGATTGTATTTCAATTATATTAAACAGTTGTACATCAAATCAGGAAAACCATTAAGGAATGTTGGTATTACTATGTTCAGTCAACTCTGATGAAAATAGGCAGGCCATAATGCTAAGATCTGTGGTGCATGGAAGGAAAAGCAAACGTTTTCCTCTCGGCTCAATTCAGATGGTTTGTGCCCTATTAGTAAATATTAGGACTGATCATACAGACTGAATATTTAATTGCTAAGAGAATGCAGAGAGAAGAAGTGAAAGACTTCCAAGGAGGTTAGCAGTGCCATTAGTTGAAATGAATGGACAGATTGGCTATTTGCTATAGAAGGAAACTGGTTAGTTGGATAAGGTCAGCAACAGGGCGACCAGGGTTTTGGAGCACATTGTTTTCTACATAAAGAATACAATTGGGAATTCAAATCCAACTTGCTTTCCTGTACAAGGTGCTCTCCGCCCTTAAGCCCGGATCTTGTCTTGAAGCTGCAACTCCAGGAAGGATCCTTTTTTGGTAATGTGCCTACTCCTACAGGGCCCCTTTAATGAAGGTGCACAAAGGAACCCCCTTTTTTGGTGTCATACATCTATTTGTATTTTCCACCATGCCAAGTGCGGTGTCTGCTGCAAAGGAAGTATTAGAACGAACAAATGTGATTTATATGAATAATTGTTCCATTTGCCCAGGATCTAATTCCCTTTCTACACCAAATCAAAATCTTTATCTCTCAGCTGCCATAGATCACTATCATTACAAAGGAACCTTTTGTGCTCGTGGTCAGCCTGTGTTGCAAGCAGTCCTTGCTAGTCAGCAGAGTGCAGCTGTGGTCAGAGGCTTTGAGAGGGTAGTTGGGGATGGGAGATGTCCTAGACCAGGGGTTCTCAGCCTTCCTCATGCCACGACCCTTTAATACAGTTCCTCATGTTGTGGTCACCCCCAACCATAAAATTATTTTTGTTGCTACTTCATCACTGTCATTTTGCTACTGTTACGAATCGGGCAACCCCTGTGAGAGGGTCGTTTGACCCCCCAAAGGGGTTGCAGCAACCCACAGGCTGAGAACCACTGTCCTGGACGCCAGGACCTAGAGGAACAAGAATACCAGATTGAGGAGTTTCTGGTAGGTAGAGAATAGGGGACTAAAACTAATATGGTGAAAATCTTGGTAACTAGATTAATTTAATTAGTTGATTCCAACGCATAGGGGCACCATACAGGATTTCCGAGGCTGGCAGTCTTACAGAAGCGGACAGCCGTATCTTTCTTCCTTGGAGTGGCTGGTAGGTTTGAACTACTGACTTTGCTGTTAGCTGTCCTGCAGAAGGCTCATAAATGGGCTGTTAATATACTCTGAAGATTTGGATTAGAGTAGTGATTATGGGTGTAAAGTTATAGATTTTCAGATTTATATACCTGTCCATTGTATGCAGATGCTTATTCTAGTAGTTGGTGTAGAAAGCAAGCAAGATTTCTGGCAGTAACCAGTGAGTTGAACGCTCATTATGATCAGGCACCATGCTAAATTCGGAGGCTACACTGTGCTGCTGTAGAGGTCTAGTACAAGGATGGGCAGCCTTTTTCTGTAAAGGGCCAGACAGTAAACATCTTAGGCTTTGTTGTTCATAAAATGTCTGCGGGCGTGGTCTTGGTGATGTGCCTCACATTCGATCTCTGGCTCCTAAGGCTGAGCTCAGACTGACCCTACTCAACCATCTCGTTTTATACTGTTCTGACGACAACTGGCCTCCCATAGCTCTCTGCTGTACAGCTGGGTTCTTTATAGCAGTGGTCACACAGAACTCACAGATAATGCTCATGATTATGAGGTTTATTAGGGAAGTTAACAGGTTACAATTTTGGTGGCCCTTCAGCCTCTTAGCCTAGTCTCTGGGAGGCCTGATAGTGTAGTGGGTTACATGTTGGACTGCTAACTACAAGATCATCAGTTTGAAACCATCAGCTCCACAGAAAAAAATGAGGCTAGTAAAGGTTTATTGTCTCGGACATCCACAAGGGCTGTGCTGCTCTGTCCTACAGGTTCGCTGTCAGCCAGAATCAACTCAATGGCAGTGAGTTTGGTTGTGCTTTCTGTTCTGTTCAGGCAACACTACAAAGCTCTTTAAGGGCTATCAATAAATGCCCAAAGGACATTCCACTCAACCTGAAAGCTTTAAGCTCCAGCTCAATTTATCAGCAAACGAATTCCCCCATTAAGTTTCTGGTGGTAACCCACTCCACAAGCCAGCCTTCTGCCCCAAAGATCTCAGCTTTACTTACTCGTGGGCTGCTAGTCCATTGCTCTCTCTCAGGCTCTGATTGCTGGTTCTGTTCTTGCTGCTCATCTTGTGTCAAAGCTGTCTTCTAGATTAAAGAGATGGATGCACAGGGATCTTGAGGTCCAAAGGACATGCTCCATTCTTGGTTCTTCCCTCTTCATGGTAGTGAGGGAAGCTGCTTCCCTCTTACTGGTAGCAAGAGAGCTAGCCCCCTTCTGCTTCCAAGATGGCTGATTTTATACCCGGCAGGTTGGCAATCACAGTTAACCTTGTTTACAGTCACTCACAGCTGAATCAGATAATCCAATTGATGTCTTTTCCTACCTTCTTAAATAGGCCCACTCATTAGGAAAAGGAAGGCCCTTTGTTGGGAGTAACAAAGGCAATGGCTAGAAGGGCCATATTAAATAATTAACTGCATTGCAATGTCTATCACAGCTACTTAACTCTGACTTTTATGTAAAGATGGGCATAGTTATGTTTCAGCAACACAGATGGTGGACTGGATTTGTTGATTCATGATCTAATAGACTTAACTAAATGGCCAGTGTGGAGTCAGACACACCACACTAAAGGGATAAGCAAAATTCCACAGTACCATATTGTGTTGTTAGTTGCCATCCAGTTGTCTCCCACTTATGACAACCTTATGCATAACAACATAACCTTTCTTGTTTGGTAATATTGTGATTGTTGGTGTGTTTGATTCTATTTTGATTACTTTGTTAAGCCATTTCATTGGGGGGTGTTCTCTTGTTTTCTTTGACCCTCTGCTTTAGAGGAAGGATAATGAAGTTTAGTTGGGGGGACTTCAAAGAAAGCTCTGAGAAAGGGATGCCATTTGAACCATTCGGAGCAGAACCAGATCCAAGGTTGACATTTGAGAGAATGAGATGGAGGCTGTGGGATTACCATAGGTGCTTACACATTTGACAGATAATTTGCACATCAGGTTTAGAGTAGTTTAAAAATTAAGAGCACATACTTGGCGTTAGATCTGGCTTTATATCCCAATTCTACACCTTACTCTAGTTCTGGAGAAGTTACAGAACCCCTTTAAATAAATTTAAGTGGATATTAAATTCTATTTCGAAGAGAGCAAGAAGAGGCTGGAATTCTAGGGCCAGAGATGCAGGTTTGCTGCTTATAATTAATAATTGAGATAACCAGATGAGGCAGCGATTCTAAGTGTCATGTCCAGACAGGCGCTGTAGGAGCTGCTGATATATTTTGCTTAGGAAAGCAACAGGAGTAATTTTTAAAAATTACACATAACATTTTCTTTAATGTCTGGTTGATATGAGGACAGAACTTTCTAAGATAATCCTTAAATGTTTGAAATTTTGCATTGGTACTGTGAAACCTACTATTTGGAAAGTGACATTTTCTAACTTCTGCTTGGTTCCGGAAGCCAAAATCTTGATGCCTAGAAATTGTTTCCAGGGTCTCTGAGAATTACCCTGAAGAGAAAGGGGTTGTTGACCTGGACTCAGTTTCTTCAGCTGTGGCAATGGAGTTGCACCTCACTGCGGTCACCCGGTAGCACTGTTGGCCCCTAGAAGCTCATAGGACCCTGTAGGACAGGGTCGAACAGTCCCTGGAGGGTTCGGAGATTGTAACTCTGTACACGAGTAATGAGCCTTGCTTTTATCCCATGTACTCCACAGGGCTCCATAAAGAAGCCTTGGGTTTAGTTAGTAATTGTTTTTTTTTTTATTTTGGCACATACACCGTGGTAATATAAGATTAGAATACTCTGGATAATAAACATTAAGGGGAACTGGGTGAGTGGTATATCAGAGCTCTCTGCACTATATTTGCAGCTCTTCTGTAAATCTAAAATTAGTCCAAAGTAGAAAGTTTATCTCAAAAATAGCTTGTCAGACAGGAAGGGTGTATGACCAAGAATAAAGATGAGGGTAAGGAGACTGAGGCTGAAGCTCATGAATTCATTGGTTTTCGTTTGAATTGGAATCGACTTGATGGTAGTGATGGATTTTTGTTTTAATTTTGAGTATAGAGTCGCTGTGAGTCAGTGATTTGGGTTTTCTTGAGAACAGGTTTTTTGTCTTCTCACACGTTTTTACAAAGACGTGAAATACAGGCTGTATTGTGGTTTGAGGTGGGGGCGCCAGCCCCCAACCACTAATCGTGGATTTAATTAGCACAATTATACGATATTAGAGTCATCGAAACCATGAGAGGTAGAGGAGAGATTGGAATAATGGAGTCAGACACATTTCATGGTAGCATTGCTCGCCTCAGCCCCGCTTAGTGATCCACATGGAGAGAGGGGGAAGGGAAGGAGGACAAGGGGAAATGGAACAGAGGAGAGGGAGCCAAGAGAGTGAGGGGGTGAGAGCCCTCTCTGTTGCTAACCCAGGCCTATACACCTTTTGGGGACGTGCAAGCCAACTGATTACAGGTAAAGACATACGGCACAGGAAGGAGTTGCACTATAGGTTATACAGCAATGAGAGGGGGTGGTCTAGGGACATATGTGCAATAGGAAGAGGAGGGGTTGGAGGTCTGACCTCCCCCCACACTGTATAAGATCATTTTTTTGTATAACTTCACCATCATGTCCTATGTGACATAGGGAGTTATACAATCGACCTTGCTTAGTACATTATGGAAGCTGATAGGACATTCAAAGTAGATGATATCAACACTTAAATATATGGTTATACAATTGATCTTAAACAATTGATATAAACACTTAAATGTCCAGCTACTAGCCAAAAGACTGGTAGTCCAAGTACAATTGGAAGTGTTTGTAAGAAAGATTCGGCAGTTTACTACTAGAGGATCACAGCCATTGAAAGCACCAGGGAACAGAATGCTCTGGCACCTGGCCATGGAGCTTCCCTGAGTGGGGGTTGCTTTGATTTCAGGTAGAATGGGAAGAGGCTCTGCCTTGGGCAGTGCAAATGCTTAGTGTCCTTGACTCCTTGACTCTTCATAATAACGTTGGCAGTTTGACTATACTCAGAAATGCTTCAAGAAGAAGGCTTGCCAATCTACTTCCAAACATGCAGTCATTGGAGCACAATTTTAATCTGACACACATGGGGTCACCATGAATTGTAGTCAACTCAGAGGCAATCTATTTGGTTTGGGGTACAGCGTAAATTGTTTATGGGATAGTAGTGCTTGTATGTTGTTGATACACAAAGAAAAGTCAAACTCACAGCCATCAAGTCAAGTCTGGCTCACAGGACAGGGTAGAACTGCCCATGTGTGTTTCTGAGACTATTATAACTCTTTATAATAGTGGAAAGTGTCATTTTTCTCCCTTGGCATGGCTGGTGGTTTTGAACTGCTGACCTTGCAGTTAGCAGCCCAACTAATTACCCACTATGCCACCAGGACAGTTTGTGATATTATATTTTGAGATTGTATGTTGCTATACTACTATATTTCAAATGGCAAAAGCAGAGTCACTTATGATGGACAGGTCTTCGCAGAACTTTCAGATGAAGATACAATCTGAAGAAGGTCTGGTGGTCTACTTCTTGAAATTAGCCGATGAAAACTCCATATATCATAACAGAGTGTTGCCCTTATGGTGCTGGAAAGCCAGTCCCTGTACCTTAGGAGATATTTGAGATACACAATGATATCACCAGTGGTCTCCGGCATACCAATAGTTAGGAAGATGAAACCAGACCGGTCAATAGTTTTTCTGTTGTATGGGGAGAGTTGCTGCGTGAAGCTTCTATGAGATGAAGTTTCACTCATCTGTACAATTTAGGGCTGATTTAGTTGTTTGAGTACCTTTGGGTTGCAGTGGCACTTCATATAGACTGTGTGCGTTGTATTGTAGGGTTCATGCCATTGAGTTGATACCGGTGGCATCATGTTTATGTGTTGAGCTATTAACTGCAAGGTGAGCAGTTTGAAGCTGCCAGCTGCTACACAGCAGAAAGAGGGGGCTTTCTACTGTGTTATAAAGAGTTATAATCTTGGAAACTCACAGGGGTCAGTTCTACCCTTTCCTATAGAGCCACCATGAAATAGAGGCTTAGCAATCCTTAATAGATTAAAAACTTAATTTTGTTTCAGTTAAGGCTATTGGTGTTCGGTCAGAGCCATGGATAACTTTTTTGGAGAGTAATATTCTTCTGAAATGTGTAATGCCACAATTCCAGGGGCCGTGAAATTGGAGAGGGGTAGGGTTGACTCATTTCAGTTCCTCGTTGTTTTGGAACATTAAAGCTGAAATGTAATTCTGTTTATTTATATTTATATTTGAAAAATAATTTTATTTAAACGTTTCTGTTTACAGGCTTACAGTGGAACACCTCTAACAGAAGAAAAGGAGAAAATAGTCTGGGTCAGATTTGAAAATGCAGATTTAAATGGTATGGTATTAACTTTCTTGAGGACATAGGAATTGCATGTTTGGGGATGACCTGGTTCCAAACGAAAACTCTTGCTTTAGTCAGATTATTCATTTTCAAAATAAGTTTGTTTATTTAGAATTCAAAGGTAACAATCACATTATAAGAATTTCACTGGCACTAGTAGTATGTTGTACATGCCTTAAAGTAACTTTAAGAGTGCTTAGCTTTAAACATTAAGTTGAAGTAAGTTAAGGGTTTCTGAGAAATTATTCATTCAACTTTTGTTGTGGTATTTATAACTGCAAAATAATTATTGGTGTTGAACTGGGCTTTGAGATTGTTTTTTTTTTCTGAGTAGAATTCATGCCAATCCAGTGCCTGTGTATTCTCAGAAACACTCCAATGGAATTCATTAGAGTGTGATTAACCTACCTGAGGAGTGGAGTCTTGGTGGCAGAGTGGATTATAAGTTAGGTTGCTAACCACAGGGTCAGCATTTTGAAACCACCAGCTGCTCTGTGAAAGAAAGATGGGGCATTCTTTTCCATAAAGAGCTATAGTCTGAGAAACCTACAGGACCAGTTGTCCTCTGTCCTAGAGGGTCTTAATAACAGTGAGGCTTTTTTTTTTTTTTGGAGGAAAGGTAGTGTTGGGGACCCTGGCGACATTATGGTTAAGTGCAAGGCTGCTAGCTGAATGGTTGGTGGTTTGAATCCACCCAGTAGGTCCATGCGAGAACCTGGAGATCTGCTTCATTGCAGATTACAGCCAAGAAAACCCTATGGGGCAGTTTGATTGTCATATAGGGTTACAGTGAGTTGGAATTGACTTGATAACACCCACCCACAGTGGTATCATGGTACCTATTCTTTCCACCTTTAAGCAGGTTCATTTATGTCTATTTTTTTAAGTTTATGATTTATAGTTTATGTCTTTGAGCTGCAATGCTGAAAAGTGTGTAAGAAGTAACCACAAAGTAGTTCAATATTCTGACGTTTTATTTTTTAAACAAAATTCTCTATAAGTGAGAGTACAGTCTGTTTCAAGATACATCCATTTTATCAGCTGGTTTGCTACAATATAACAATATGCCTACTTTAAGTTTGTAAGGGTTACCATCTAATCTGTCCTACTTGGTCAGTTCCAAGATTAAAGTCTGAATTGTACTTCTAGTGTCAGTTTTTATACCCAACAGGTTTTTTAGAATTTCCAGTTCCACGTGATTGCTTTAAATAGGATTTTTTTTCTTCTTAAATTTTCTTACAGGCCTGAAAGGAGCAAGGGCTTCATACATTTAGTCTGTTTCCATTTCCTGTTTCTCTTTCTGAGTGTGTTAGACAGGGTTCT
>NW_022111358.1:13149068-13164335 GCF_000313985.2 Echinops telfairi
AAGAAAGGCAAGGCTCACCAAGCCATCCATCTCTCCGCCCCTCAGTCAATCCCACCTGCGTTTATCAGCCAGGCTGGCACAATAAACTGTCTCACTGAGTGTTGCTGTTCTTTGATTATCCTAATGAGGCTGGAACAGTGGGTACAAAAGCTGTCTGTCCATACCTTCAAAGTTGTATAATCAAAGAGGAAGAAGAGCTCATTGGAAGCCACAGGAGGCTGAGTTTGAGTCATCTCCTAATGGTCGGACTAGTCACTATGGCCAGGGGTGTGTAATACTTGTAGTACTGGTCCACGTGGTACACTGGCCATGGATGTGTAACACGTGTAGTACTGGTCCACTATGGCCAAGGATGTGTAATGCTTGTAGTATTGGTCCACACGGTCCATCTCTATGCTTGGAGGCTATAAGGACAGTTACCAGGGGAGGGGGGGGAAGGAAAATGAGCTAATTCCAGGAACTGAAGAGGAAAGCAAATTTTGAGAATGATGAGGGCAACAAATGTATGAATGTGCTTTACACAATTGATCTATGTATTGTGATGAATTGTATGAGCCCCAATAAAATGATTAAAAAAAAAAAGGACAGTTACCCAAAAAGGGAGAAGTCAAGGGTAGGATGTATGTGAAGTGTCAGGGTAGACCAACCCCTAACAAATCATCACAGGCCCAGTAGGCACACTTGTACAGTGATAATAAATAAAGATTATAGTAAAGTTAGAGCATGAGAGATAGAAGGGAGAGTGAAATAATGGAGTCAGACACTTTCATGGTAGTATGCTCACCTCACCCTCATTTGGTGGTCCACGTGGAGAGAGAAGGAGAGATTTTTATTGCTAACCAAGGCTTTTATATTCTCTGGGGACGTGCAAGCCCCCTAATTACAGGTGAAGACATATGTCACAGGAAAGGGTTGTGCTATAGGTCATGATGGGAGGGGGCATTTAAGCCTCTGGATCTGTGTAGGGGACACTGAACAAAGTGTTTTCCTGCTTTATCCTCCTGGTCCTAGTTGGCATCTACTGAAAATGACTTTAAAGATTTTAGACAGAGTTGGCAGGAAGTTTTACTGTTATAAGTGCCGCATATACTCGAGTATAAACCTACCTAAATATCAGCCAAGACACCTAATTTTACTACAAAAACTGCATTAAAAATGTGCTGAAAAACTGGACTTATACCAAGTATATACAGTACATGCAGTACTGAGGAAGCAGGTTTGAGAGGAAGGATTCAGTTTCAGTTTACATCTCAATTTTTAAGGCATGAACATAAAAACTCAGTGACACCCCCTCTCAAATGCAGCAGCATCCTAAGGAGAGAGAATGCACTGCGCATAGCAACGGGCAGCATTCACAGAGCGGTGAGATTAGACAAGGCTTTAAAGGATGGGTGAATCAAAGAGTACTTTAGATGGCCAAGATCACGAGTGGTAGATGCCTGTTTTTTTTTTAATTAAAAGATCATTTTATTGGGGACTCTTATAGCTCTTTTAACAATTCCTACATCATTGCATCAAGCATTTTTGTATATATGTTGCCTGTTTTCCCCCTCCCCCCTTTGCGACCCCTTGATAAATTATAAATTATTTTCATATCTTAGGCTGACCGCTGTCTCCCTTCCTCCATAGTTTCTGTTGTTTGTCCCCCTGGACGTATGTGTGTGACTATGTGTGGATCATTGGGATTGGTTCTCTCTTTATCCCTACCTCCCTCTACCCTCCTGGTATCGCTACACCCATTCCTGTTCCTGTATTCCTTGTGTCCTGAGCTCTTATATCTTATCTGTACCTGTTCACATGCTCCAGTCTAGCCGAAGTGAAAGGCAGGACTGGGGTCAAGATAGTGGGGGGTGAGGAAGCCTCAAAGACTCAGAGAAATATTGTGTGTTTCATTGATATGTGTCACCCTGGTTGACTCATCCCTTCCTTGTGACCCTTCTCTGAGGCGATGCCTCATTGTCTACAGATGGGTTTTGGGTCTCTCCTCTGAACCCCCTCATTTTCAGCAATATGGTATTTGTTTGTTTGGGGTCTTCTGATGCCAGTTACCCGATCGTGTTGATACTTCATGATCGCACAGGCTGGTGTGCTTCTTCCATGTGGGCTTGTTGCTTCTCTGCTAGATGGCCACTTGTTTAACTTCGAACCTTTGAGACCCCAGGCACCATCTGCTTTCATCAAGTGGTAGATGTCTTGATAGAAAAGACTGTAGGGTTCCTATTTTGGGGTGGAACAAGATTAATGAGTCCCATAAAGGAGATAAAGTCAGGATGCAGAGCCAGTGGTGGTAGTAGAGAGGATAAAAAGATGAAAGTCACAGAGTAAGGATTACTTACCCTATAATAGTTCTGATGGTGAAAACACGTTTTTTATAGAATTTGTAGTTTTATTGAAGAAGTCTGCTGTACCACGATCCAGAAGGAGAATAGTAACACAACAAAGTACCTGAGCAGAATTTAAAATAAGTAAAAGGAGATTTTGCTTTCTAGAGATAAAGGGCCCAAGAGAGGTGTGCCTGTGGACATGACTGATTCTCAGAACTGTGTCCTGAGTATTTCTGATCTTGAATTTTAGCCTGTTAAGTTCCCTAATAAACCCTATTGTTGGGGGAAGTAGGGGGGGAGAAGAAAAGGAGATTTTGTTTGTATAATGGTTTTATGTGTGTCATTTGAGGCCTTCCAAAAGTAATAACTTCTAATCAATAATGTGGTCATAGTAGAAAGATAACCAAATTGAGCATCCAGAGTCCTAAGATTTGTCATTCAGCTTTCAGTAAATTATATCTAACTTGTTTTTGTCAGTGATGAAATGAAGTTAACCCCTACTCTGCATATAAATGGACTTCTTTGTGTCAGATGAGATGATGTATACAAAACAGGTGATTTCTTTATAAGGTGTAATACAAATTAGACCCAGTTTCATAATTCTGAATTTTAATGGCTATGAACTCACATGTCATTAACTTTATCCCAGTGAGTACTTGATGCATGTTGTCAGGAGGAACCAGTCCCTGGAGAAGGGCATCACCTTGCTAGGAGAGCAGCGGAAGAGAGGAAGGCCCTCAGCGAGGTGGATTGACACGGTGGCGGCATGATGGGCTCAGGCATGAGAACAGATCGAGGATGGCGCAGAACCAGGCAGTGTGCCTTGTGTTGTGCACTGGGTCACTATGGGTCAGAACCAGTCAATGGCACCCAACAACAATAGCAGCAGCAACCTATCAAAAGAATTTACCAAAAGCAAACCCACCGCTGTTTATTGCAGCTTACAGCGACTGTAGGACAGATAACTACCCCCTACGGTTTTCAAGGCTGTAGATCCTTATGGAAGCAGACTGCCACATCTTTTCCTGGGGAATGGCAGATGAGCAGCTGAGTTGTCTTAATTAACAGTCCCAATTTTACTTTGGGTTCTAATGTCCACTGTAATGGCTATACAGAAACTCACAGAAAAAATTCTTGGTCAAAGGGCTTATTAAGAAGGTTAACAAGTTGTAATGCCAGTGAGAAATGTTCATCAGATGTGTTACAAAGTTTCAGGTCTGCTAATAGATGTCCAGTGGGGTATATCACTCTACTGTAAGCTGCACCCTGAAGGCATTCAGCGCAAACTTTGTGGGTCAGCGGCCCGAGATCCCTGAATTAGTGCCCAGAGGCACTCCACTACAGTAAGCTCCAGCCTGAAGGCACTCAGCTCCACTTCCATGGGTCAGCAAGTCCAGCTTCCCCCACTAAGGGCCCGGAGGTACCCCACTCCACAAGCCAGCCTCCTGCACAAACACACGGATCTTAACTTGCTCCATGGGTTGGGAAGTCCATCACTGTTCCATGCTCTGGCTCCTGATTCTGCTGCTGCTGCTCCTCTGGTGATATAGCTGCCATCTAGCTCCAGGAGGTTTACTGTGTGTGGATCTCAGTGCCAGAGGATTTGGTGGGAGTTAGAGAGTTTGGCTAGAAGAGCCATATTAAGTCATTAGCTGCCCCGGAGCAGCTAAGTGCCTCAACCTATGCCATCAGGGGTCCCAAAAGAAAATGGTTTTATTGTTAGGTCCCATTAAGTCGACTCCAACCCATAATGACCCTGTTCACAACAGAGTGACATACTGCACAGTGCTGTGCCATCCTCACTATTGTCTCGTCATTCTTGTCTCTGAGGAGCACTCTGGCCTTAATTCTTCCAATGCAAGATCGATTTGTCCTTTTAGTAGTCCCTGGTGCCTTCAATATTCTTCTCTAGCACCATGATTCAAATGCATCGATTCTTCTAGAGTCTTCCTTATTCAGTGTCCAACTTTCACATGCATATGAGGCAATGGAGAATACCATGGCTTGGGTTGAGCACACTTTAGTCCTCAAAGTAACATCTTGCTCTTCAATACTTTAAAGAGGTCTTGTGGAGTAGATTTACCTAGTGCAATATGTCATTTGATCTCTTGACTGATACTTCTTTTTTTTTTTGACTGATACTTCTATGAGCATTGATTGTGGATCCAAGCAAGATAAAATCCTTGACATCTTCCACCTTTTCTTCACTTATCATATGTTGCCTATTGGTCCACTTGTGAGGATCTGGGTCTTCCAAAGGCTGCAATCCTTGATCTTCATCAGCAAGCGCTATAAGTCCTCTTCACTGTCAGCAACAAGGTCGTGTCCTCTGCCTACCACAGGTTGTTAATAAGCCTCCTCCAGTCCTGATACCACATTCTCCTTAATGTAATTCACCTTCTCTGATGATATGCTCAGAAAATAGATGTTAAAAAATTACCGATGCTCTGTTGAAGACTTTGGTCTTTATCTTGAAACAATACATGGGGGAAAGAGGCGAGACGCTATGTCATTATTAGACTGTGTTTTGTTTTTTAATTACAAGAGCTCTGGCTGCAATGTGAAACTTAAACTTCTGGGAGCTGTGTTGAATGTAGGAATCCAGTAATGCTCTGGGGGTAAAGGTGTTATAATCGGGACAGTTGGGATGTTGGTTTAGGAAGAGTTGAGAGCTGTTTAGAAACGTGCAATGTTTGATACATTTGCTGTTCATTGAGAGGAAGATGTTTTTGAGGTTTGTCAACTGGATTGATAATGACACCATTGAGATAGGGAACCCTTGACCTTTGGATTGAATTTGAGCTTCTGTTGAGACATCCGAGAAGCTATACTGAGAAACTATTGAATATTCCAGTGTATGCTTAGAAGTTACCAGCAGATAGTAAGGAGGGGACAATGTAGTGTTTACTGTGGAAGCAATTCCATTGTACAAGCAGGCCTTCGTCAGCTCTTTGCAGTAGGCTTGGAGCTAGCAGTGAGAGCTGTTGACACAGATGGATCTCTCTCCTGCCTAACCCCACCACACGATGGCCTTGTTAATTTTAGGGCAGAAACTTGGGATCATGTTGTTTTGTATAGGTAGGAGATGTGGTGGTTAGGGAAGCGAACTCTTTTTCTAGTCCACTACCCCAGTTCATAGTAGCCTGACTAGCTGGAGAGGGTGAGGATGGTGGGATAAGTGATTTTCCTGTCATAGGCAACTTGTCCATTCTTGCCTACCTGCAGTTCCCTTCAAGGCTGAGCACCATTTCCTTGCTGTGTTTGTGGGTCTGGGTTGTAGCCATTGTTTGTTTGCTCTGCCATCATTCCAGAACCTCATTATGCTCTTGGCCATTCCTTGCTGAGAGTCCCCCCCACCCCCACCCCCCCACTCTGGCATGCCTTTTCCTTGGGCTAGTAAAAGGGACTCATGATTAACCGAAGTTCTTCCCTTTGATGTAACAAATAACGTAATAGGATGTGCCCATCTCTTAGACTGAATGTTTTTTGGGCATATTTTCAACTTGTTGAAAATGAATATACTGAGATAATGAATATACTTTTCTATATTATCTTTCAGAGATTTGTCATTTAGATCTGAAGGAATCCCCCAGTGCCGATTTCTTTAACTATTTTTTAAGGTAGAAGGCACTTGTGCATTTTTATGTGCTGACTGGAAGTAGCTGAAGACATAGGGAATGAGTGACTAGGAAAAGGCTCCTAAGAAGGCAAAAGATGATAGAATCTAAAGTCCAGGAGGGAGAATCTGCGTTGGACTGAAGGGTAGATAGGTGCTTGAAATAGGATGAAATGATTTGAATGAAGGTGGTACAGATGCAGGAAGACAACAGGAAGTTTATTGTTTGCCTAGAAATCTCCCTAAGATTTATTTGCTTACATCGGAGGGATTGGTGTGGGCAGGGCTTAGATTGGAAAGTTGGGGAAGGTTTAAAGAAGTTACTGAAGAAATTGTAGAATAAGATCCAGAAAGCAGAGTAAATTGGTCATGTAGTTTTGAGGGGGCCAAGCCCTTGAGATGGTGCAGGTGAAATAACTAAATTGTAGTGTACAAATTCCATCTTGCTGTGTGATTGAAAAGTTTTTCTTCCAATAGTGGGTTGCCCTAGAACATAACAAGGAAAAAGTGGGTAGCTGGAATCTTCTAGGAGCCAGATTTTGTTAGTGGGGTGCCATGCAAAGACCGCATGATAAGAAAGAGAATAATTTATTAGCAGATGAGAAGAGAATAAATCTAAGATGGAACTAAAATGAGAGAACGGCCCTTGCACAGCACAAACAGTTAAGTGTTCAACTACCAAACAAGAGGTTTGTGATTCGAATGCACCCACGGGTGCCTCAAAAGAAAGGCCTGGACACATATTTCCAAAAAGTAACAGCTTTGCAAACTCTGGAACACAATTCCATGAGTCAGAATCCACCAGATTTAAAGGATAGAGGAGAAGGTTGAAGGTGTCATTGGACCTAATGGAATGAAACACATGGAGGATTTGAGCAAGCTTGCTGGAAGATGAGATTGTGATTCAAAAACAGTGACTTGAGTTAGTCATTTTTGAGGTGGACATTGTGTTCGGTAAGGATGCCCATGATAACTATTAGTTTAATATTCATTGATAAGCACTGGAAAAGTTGATGATAAAGTACCACCAGTTCTTTTGTTGTGGGTCCTATCCAAGTGTCTTCAGCCTTATCAGGATCTAATTTTTGTATATAAAGGAACATAATCTTTCGTTGCTAATTTAAAAATATTAAAACAACATGCATTTATCGTGTTTACATTTAATATTAGCAAAATATTTCATTTTCATTTTATAGGTAATGTTCTGATATTTATATTTGTTTCTTCACTAGTGTGAATTTGACTTTTGAAAGCCTTACTTGTGCTGATAATTATAGACACAGTGAAGAAACAAAAACAAAAAATCTTCTGGGTTTATAATTTACCTTCCTGTTGGCTTTCTTTTACATGATGTTTTCCACTTAACTGTGCTCTTGCTCTTTATTGAAAAAACAAAGTCATTGTTAACACTACTGACACTAAGGAAATGAATTTTTTTCTTATTGACATTGTATCTTTGTAATTTGCCTCTTTGTTATGACTGAATTCTCAATGCAGATACATCCAGAAATCTGGAATTTCATGAAATACACAGCACGGGGAGTGAGCCGCCTCTGCTGGTTATGATCGGCTACAGTGATGGCATGCAGGTCTGGAGCATCCCTGTAAGTATGACCAGTCAAGCAAACCCACTGCCGTTTGTTAGGTTGATGTTGACGCCTAGGGACCCTGAATAGGGTTTTAGAGACAGGAAGTCCTCACAGGAACAACTCTGTTTAAGGGCCCTTGGTGGGTGTTGACCATCAGTCTTGTGGTTAGTAACCCGACACTTTCCTGGCATTACCACCAGGCCTCTTTGGTTTGAATTCCAACTTATTACCTAGACCCACCCACCTGCTGTGTCAGAATAGAACTAGGGTTTTGTTTTTTTTAAAAAAACATTTTTATTGAGGTGAAAAGACAATAAAACTCTAGGGTTTTTGATGGCTGACTTAAAAAAAAAAATCTCTCATTGGACCTTTGTTCTGAGGGACCTCTGGGTAGACTGCCTACCTAACTTAAATGAAATTGGGTGATACTTTCAGTGACGTCCCTGTCATTTATTTCACAAGCAGTTACTATCTGCAATACCATACTGGGTACTAGAAATTGGAGATTTCTGTTGTATGGCCACTTTTATAATTAGAGGCTCAGGATCAGCAGAATTTGAGTTAGTAGCTTTAGAAAAAGTTATGGGAATGTGTGTTTTAGGAAAAATTTTTAAAAATTAATTTTAGGAAAATTTAAAAAAATCATTTTGGGTAACGGCTACTTCTATTTTTTTAAATTAAAAAAATTATTTTAAAAGGGCTCATATAACTCTTAACACAATCCATACATACATCATTTGTGTAAAGCACATTCGTACATTCATTGTCCTCATCATTCTCAAAATATTTGCTCTCCACTTAAGCCCCTGGCATCAGCTCCTCAGTTTTTCCCCTCCCTCCCTCCTCCCCACTCTCATGTACCCTTGATAATTTATAAATTGTTATTTTGTCATATCTTGCACTGTCTGACGTCTCACTTCACCCACTTTTCTGTTGTCTGTCCCCCAGGGAGGAGGTTATATACAGATCCTTGTAATTGGTTCCCCCTTTCCACCCCACCCTCTGTCTCCACCCTCCTGGTATCGCCTCTCTCAGCACTGGTCATGAAGGGATCATCTGTCCTGGATTCCCTGTGTTTCCAGTTCCTATCTGTACCAGTGTACATCCTCTGGTCTAGCCAGATTTGTAAGGTAGAATTGGGATCATGATGGGGGTGGGGGGAGGGGGGAAAGGAAGCATTTAGGAACTAGACGAAAGTTGTATGTTTCATTGTTGCTACACTGCACCCTGACTGGCTCATCTCCTGCCCAAGACCCTTCCATAAGGAGATAACCAATTGCCTACAGATGGGCTTTGGCCCCCTCATTCACAATGATATGATTTTTGTTTTGATGCTGCCTGATACCTGATCCCTTGACACCTCATGATCACACAGGCTGGTGCGCATCTTCCATGTGGGCTTTGTTGCTTCTGAGCTAGATGCCACTTGTTTACCTTCAAGCTTTTAAAACCCTAGGCGCTATATCTTTTGATAGCCAGGCATCAGCTTTCTTCACCACATTTGCTTATGTACCCGCTTTGTCTTCAGCGATTGTGACATGGCTACTTCTTAAGACATTTATAAACAAATATGTATTATCTCAATCTGATTGAAGTCAGGATGTTCTTTTTTTTAACTTTAAAAAATCATTTTGTAGGGTGTTCTCACAGCTTTTATCAAGGACATTTGTACATATGTTGCCATCATCATTTTCAAAACATTTTCCTTTTACTTGAGCCCATAGTATCAGTTCCTCTTTTTACCCCTGCCCTGCCACCCTTGTGAACCCTTGATAATTTATACATTATTTTAATTTTCATATTTTATACTATCTGTTGTCTCCCTTTGGCCATGTTCCTGTTCATCCCCTTGGGCAGGGGGTTGTATGTCAATCATTGCAATTGATCCTTTCTCATCCTTCCCTCATGGTATTGCTACTCTCCTTATTGGTCCTGAGGGGCTTATCTGTCCTGGATTTTGCGTATCGAGAGCTCTTCTCTGTACCAGTGTACGTGCTCTGCTCTAGCCAGATTTGTAAGACAGAACTGGGGTCATGATAGTGGGGGGAGCGGAAGCATTGAATAAGTAGAAGAATGTTGTGTGTTTCTTCGGTGCTGTACTACACCCTGGCTGGGTCTTCCCTTCCTTGGGACCCTTCTGGGAAGGGATGTTCAATTAGGATGTCCTTAAATGCAGACTGTGGTCTCAGTGGCATAAGGTATATGAAGTTAACAAATACCGGTACCTAGGACTTCATAATAATGTTAACATTTTAAGTAAGAAAGTGGTTTATTTGGTAAATCACTTACAATGAAATTTGGTCTTCCATTCTGTGTGGTTAGGTAACATATTAAGCATTAAGATAGCAATTTGAATTTTTTTGTTTTCGCAAGCATGGCTTTATTTTGGAAAATGCAAGAATCCTGCTCTTGTCATAGAATTCCAGATGTTGGTATTCAAAGTTGCCATTTTTCAAGGACCTGCAGTTTAAAAAAAAAACAAAAAACTGCACAAAGGAGTTAAAATCTGACAATTTTTTTCTATTAAGAGCAGTAATTCTAGTAATCAGAAGAAAGACTTGTCAATGTAACTTTTTCCTATCGATATATAGTACATTTATCTCCCTTATGCTGTATGTTGATAGACTTAAAAAAAAGAGGACGCCATAGCTGTAGCTGGAAGGTTGAGTGTTGTGCATAGGGGTGTTGACTGGATTGAGCACATTCCTTTGGTGGTATTCGGGCTGCCTTAACTGCCCGCTTCCGTTGGTGGTAATTAGAGGTCATACTTTAATAGATCTAAATTTGACGTGTTTATCTCTGAGTAACTTAAAGATCTTTATCCTTATCCCTAAATTGTATTGAGAAGTTGATTGAATCTCTTTTAATAAAATTACATTGTCAAGTTGAAATCGGCCATGGAAAGCCTTTAGTGCACTGTTTTACTCTGATGCACAGGAGGAGCATGCCTTGAGTTGGTAGTGGCTCGGTGGCAGCTGATCTTTTTTGTGTGTGGCAGTTTTGTATGATTACAAAAGGGTATGTTAGGTTTCTGGAGTGGATTGTACCATGGGTCTTTGTTTTGCACGCTGAAAGAATTCACACCAAATAGTGAGTTTTTATGAAGGACAGGACAAGTTTCAGGTTTTACAGTTTCAAAAGGGTACATGCTATTTCTGGAAAGTGGACCAAGCTGTGTGGGTGGAAGCTGTGCCGGGGTTCACCACTGGGCACAAACAACCACATGGAAAAGAGCACCCACACGTGGGGAACTGGGTGTGTGTGTGTGGAATGCCAGGAATCTAGAAACCAAGAACCCTAGAGGTTAAGAGGCTGTGGGCCCTGAGCTGACCCAGAGCAGGTGCATGTGGGCCAGAGCAGGGGAGGGAGACCCTCCCCCTCTACCTGCCTCTGACCAGGAGCAGGGTAACATAGTGAGGCCTTCGCACAACCAGGATATTTCAAACCTCTGGGGAGGCATGGTTGATGGTATTGGTTGACATCATTTGGCTGAGTTAGGCCCACCTGTGTGATGTACCTAAGGTGAGTGTGTCCAAGATATTGGTTGTACCTGGGCCTAGGGGGCTTGTGTCTGTGCACGCTCAGTTTGGGGTCTTCTTAGGTGTTCAGTGGTTGCCTGATTTCTTTCCAGCCTCCTCTATGGGGGCCCTTGCTGGCATGGGAGGGACAATCCCCTGGTCTCTAAGCTAGCTACCTAACATGTAGTCCTGTGAGAATTACTTATCAAGAACTAGGAGGCTACCTGGGGATGCAGGCTTTTTCTTGTTCCTTTGAATGACTTAGCTATTGCTATGTGCAGAGAACTTAATATACACATTATATTGTCTAATACACTGTGAAGTGGTTGATGCGGTGACACAACTCATAAGAGGTGGAATTAGAATCCCAAGCTAGATCTTAAGAGCTGTGCTTGCTTCATCACTTCCCAAGCATGATGGCAGAAGACAGATTCATGCAAGTAATTTGGCAGTTTAGTTTTATTTTCATCTGTAAAAGTTTAGGATGTACTTTCAAGTGCTCATACCACGAATGCTACCCATTACTTTATACCCTTTTACAATGTGTTTATCATGGAGAAGCTGGCCTCTCAGTGCCAGCCTGGCTCGGATGGTGGTCCTGGCCACTGAATAGGAGCCTGAGGTGGACAAGTTTTGTCCATAGTGGGGTCAGTAGCGAGTGAAGAGAGGACCTCAGGAGGGAGCTGGAGGCACAGGAGAAGCACAAGAAGCTCTTTGAGGGCATGAAGATCTTGAACTTAGAGATGTCTCGTAAGGCCCTGGCCTTCATCATCAGGAGTTTTGGGGGGAAGGGACCTGTCGCCTGAGACAAGTCTCTGTGCATCGGGGCTACTTAGAACATCACGAATTCCAACATCAGTAGTCTGGACAGGCCCCGGGCCACCGACCCCTGTCATCCGGCAGGTGCTATATACAGTCCCAGTGACTGATTCTGTGAATGCCTGGCTCCTTCTCCCCACAGAGAGTTACCTCCTGCAGGTGCCGCTGCCCCCACACTTCTTACAGTTTTTGTCTGAGAAGGAGGGCGATTACATCCCACCTGGGAAGCTGAAGCTGCTGGCCCTGTGCCAAGAGGAGGATCCTGGAAACCTGAATGAATCTGAAGAGGAGGAGATGGCCATGAAAGTGAAGAGGAGGAAGGGGGAAGACAGGCGGAGGAGACCTGCCTGGCAGCCCTGGAGGAGCAGAGGGTGGAAGGAAAGAAGCCCAGGGTGATGGAGGCACGGGGAACCTGGAGGATAAGCAGTGACTGGCCCAGGACGAGGAGAGTGGTGGCGAGCGGTTGGCCATCAGGAGGATCATGAAGAGGGAGAAGTACCTTCCCCACAAGATCATGTTCGGCAAGAAGCAAAGAGTCCAAGAGGCCAATAAACTGTCCAAGAGGTGGAAAGTCCACAATGAGGCTGTGAGTTGTGAGAAGATTAAGAAGGAAAGGCCCTGTGAGGGTTGGCGGCCCCAAGCTCCTGATAGGCTAGATTGCAAAGATGGATGGAGGGGCTCCCTCCTTACTCCCCCCTTTGCTGGCTAGGCCCTCACTGGCACTGTCTGGCTAGAGCTCCCTGCTGGAGACTGGCCAGGGGAAGCACTGCATGCCCAGCCTGACTTGGTGCTCCCAGGAGTCAGTGACTTTGGGGACAGAGGGCCAGCCATTCATTCCCCCCCTCTGGCTTTCTCCAGCCCTCCCATCATGATTGGACCCGTGATGCTCAGGGTGCTGTGATGGAGGGGGTGTTCAGAGGAACATTTCATAAATAGCTCTAGTTTTGCAGTTAAAAAAGTTTATCACCCATAATTTATTCAGTAATCATTGAAATGTTATTGTGTGCTAGACAATGGGGAGGCTATGTTGGTCAACTTGTAAATAATCCTGGCTCTCAGGGATCTTTGCAGACGGTGACTCGTACTTGCTTTGAGTGAGCGTGGGCGACAGAAAGTCAATCTGTGTCCAAACTATCCCCCTATTTTTATTCTACCTTATGCTGCACAGGGCTCCTTTCTGCCGATTTTACATGATTGCCCTATGTTTGAGTCTCAAATTAAGAAAATAAATATATCCTGCTTAAATATTAATAAAAGAGGCTTGTTTATGAAGTAGTAAAATATGAAAGAGGCTTAGTTGATTTTTAGGAATATAGCTAAGTAGAGTCAGCTTGGAAGCAGGACTCCATCTACTTCTTTACCCAAGTTTACTTTGTAGATGAAATGGCTTCAGGTGAAAACCAGTTCTCCATGTTTTCTTAAGCTCTCAGCCTCCTTTACAAAGTATCTGATATAGTAGGAAATAACGATTATTTGTTATGCCAATCACCTGATTAAAACTGGTCCTTTTCCTACTGTGCCTAGCAATGTGATCACTGCTCCTCAGAGAGGTAAACACAGACACTCACTTAAAATCTTTAAATAATGCTAATGAAAGCTATACTTGCATCTGACATGGATTAAGAATCAAATAGTTTTGTGAGATTCTGAAAAAGCAGCAGTCTGTACTCCTGAATACCTTCAGTTCTATTAGCGTTATCTTAATATTCATTTTTATTTTAAATTTATTATTTAAAATATTTTAATAATACCTTTGATACATTTAATATTTTAATTTAAAAATATTTTTAATAATTTAATATTTAAAATGTCATACCTATATGCCTGTTCTTTTCTACTACTCTTAATCATTTGTTTCTTTAGGATGAATTATGAAGACTTTAAAGTTGTTCATTAATTCAATACAGGTCTGGAACAGAGGGGTGAGCGAATCAGAACCTGGTCTTGGCTCTGCAATGAGAATGTTCTTGTTGACATTGGTATTTCTTACTTCTCTTTCCTACTTAGAAAAAAAAAGATTGTAAAAAAATTTTATCACATGAAAATTGTGATAAATAATTTTGCTCATGTATTGGCAAAATCAATAAATGTTGCTATACTAAGGATCTTGGTAGATTTGCCAAAATATATATCTTTTCCTGAAATGTATTCTTGTGAAGCCATGCCTTTTATACTTTGGGTTTTCATTTATTAGTTTATTCATCTGGCAAATAATTTTTAAAAACCTAACCCTATTCAAGGTGTTGGAAAAATAACAGTGAACAAAACAGAGCCACTCTCATGGAATTTCATTCAAGGTGGGTGGGCTGGAGGGTGTGACAGATGGATGATAAACAAACAGACATGGTTGTTGCCGTTTGATGTAGGATGGTTAGGAAAAGATTCTCAAAGATGCATTTGAACAAAGGTGTGAAAAAAGTGAGTGATTCATGGTGGGAATTTGAGGGAGGAGCATTCTACTTGGTTACAAATAGTCTTCTAACCCTTAAATAATTTAAAGGTGTTTATTCGGGAAGGTGTGTTTGATCATGTTTCCTATATTCAAGGACAGCCAATTTACTTTGGAGCGGGGTGGGCAAGGTGAAAAGTGAGAGATGGTGCTAGAAAAGTGGCAGTGGGCGCCTAACAACACTGGCCAATAACTTCTTTCGGTGGATGACAACCCCCCACCCCCCAAAAAGGGGGAAGAACAGCCGAAATGTGGGTCAAGGGAGAACAGCGGATGGTGTAAGATATAAAAATAATAATTTATAATTTCTCAAGGGTTCACGAGGGTGAGAGGGTGGGGGAAGGAGTGGAAAAAAGAGAAGATAATACCGAGGGCTCAAACAGAAAGACAATGTTTAGAAAATGATGATGGCAACATATGTAAAGATGTCTTTGAGACAATTTTTGTGTGGATTGTTATAAGAGCTGGAAGAGCCCACAATAAAATGATTAAAAATAATAATAGCCAGTTACTTCTGCTGACAAGTCGATTCCAAATCATAGTGACCTTATAGGACAGAGCATACCATAGGATGCACTTGTTATAAGCAAATGCTCTTTACCTTGTAAATTTTGGTGCTACCGGGGATGAAGTAATCCCTCATGGAACAACTATACTTTTCTCTAACAACTTTTGCATGCATACTAGTACTTAGTGCAGTGGTTCTCAACCTGCATGTCATGACCCTTTAATACAGTTCCTCATGTTGTGGTGACCCCCAACCATGAAATTATTTTCGTTGCTACTTCATTACTCTGAAAGGGTCATTCGACCTCCACAGGGGTCGTAACCCACAGGGGTCGTAACCCACAAACCCTAGAGTTTGATTTTTGTTTCATTTTTTTAAAATCAATTTATTGGGGCTCATAAAATTCATCACAATACATAGGTCAATTGTGTAGAGCACATCTAT
>NW_022111358.1:13165180-13183492 GCF_000313985.2 Echinops telfairi
GGGGTGATACCAGGAGGGTGGAGGGAAGGTGGGGTAGAAAGGGGGAACCGATTACAAGGATCTGCATATAACCTCCTCTCTTGAGGTCGGTCAACAGAAAAGTGGGTGAAGGGAGACCTTGGACAGTGTAAAATGTGACAAAATAATAATGACTTGTAAATTATCAAGGGTTCAGGAGGGAGTGGGGAAAAGGGGATGGAGGAGGAAAAAAATGAGCAGATGCCAGGGGCTCAAGTGGAAAGCAGATGCTTTGAGAATGATGATGGCAACAAATGTGCAAATGTGCTTGACACAATGATGTATGTATGGATTGTGATAAGCGTTGTATGAGCACCCAATAAAATGATTAAACGAATTTGCTATTGTGAATTAGTTAGGGGGGGGTTCACATTTCAGACCATCAACTCTGAATTCAGTAATTCAAGCCACTCTTTGTCACCCCCACTTCCATATTACATCCTACCCCGCAGTCCTAATTTCTCTTCTCCCACTTCAGGATCGCTCTCCTCCCTTCCATACAAGTCAATACCTATCGACTGTGTAGTCCGCTGCTTCCTCCTCTCACGCTCGCCATCCCTCTCTCGGGAACCTCGAAAGCCTGTTGTTCCCTTTGTTATGTGTGTCTCTGGCTCTCTTCTATTCCTTAGAGTTGAGGGCTCATAATATTTACCTTTTGCGATAGGCTACAATGTTCTTTGGGCTTTTGGCTCGTTTCCAATGTCTTGCTATTGTGAACAGTGCTGCAGTGAGCATGGGAGTACGTATGTCTACTCGTACTTCTTTAGGGTATACACCCAGCAGAGGTAGAGCTGGATCATAGGGAATGTCCAGTTGTTTGAGGTAATGGTTGTACATGACAGTAATGTCGTTTATATAAGTAGAGAAGGGACTCGGATTAGATTTGGGTGGAAAGAGTTTGGTTTTAAATAGTGCTCGAAAGTGTGGACTGTGGACTGGAGCTGTCAGGAACTGGTAAAAGTAAGTTGGTTATTGTTACTGGTTGCAAGGAGGTCAGTACAGAAAATGGAAGGAAGCTGATGGAAACATACAGCTTTATATCAGTGTACATCATCGAAAATGGTAAGTTTCATGTTCATAAAAATATCCGATTGTGCCACACTAGAAATAAAAAAGCAAAACTACTTAAAAAAGCCAAATACTTGACACCAAGTAGTTTGACAAGCACTGTCAACAGGACTTCCAGAAAAATCTGTTGAAGACAATGAGTATACTTTAGACATTGTACACAAGCGTGTTCTGTGAGGTGAAAGGGGGGAATTGAAAAATAGTGGAAAATTTACATGACCTTCTTTGACGCTCACTCACTCAATACAGATAACGTACTAATGATTATTAACATTTATTTTTGAGGTGATTATGCTGTCGGGAGATGGAAGAAGATGTAGAAATTGGTGAAGACTTGGATTGCAGCCTGTCTTTCACTCTGAGACACTCCAAAAGTAGAAGTGAATAAAGATTGATCTTGTGGTGGCAACAGGATAAGGAAAAGAAAGGAGGTTAGAAGGCCAGCGTAGTGTCGCTTTCAACATTGTCTGAGAGAGGCCTCGAGAGTGAACTTCGCTGGTTGTTACAAGAGGCTTACAAAGAACTTAACTGATGAGGCAGTTAAAAGAGAAGAGTCGGGTTCAAGGAGAAAGTAAATGCTTTGAGAATGATGATGGCAACAAATGTACAAATGTGCTTGATGCAATGGATGGATGTATGAACAGGATGTTTCTATTTTCCAAAATCTTGACCTGGGCGTGGTACTGCCTTTAATATGAGACGGTGCAGTTTAAGAGAAATAAAATGTGCTTATTAGATTTAGAGTTACATTATGTTAAAAATTGCACAAGGAGAAAGTATGCCTTTTATTGTATATTTTCGTATATGCGTTGAAAAATTAGAACCGAAAAATTTAATGATTGTGAAACTCCAGTTAATGTATTCATATAGTTCCTAGAGAAGACCGCAGTTCAAGTCTTAAGTTAGCACTTTTAGTGTTTGCTGAGTTTTGATTACACTACAAGAATGAGACACTAGGTGTCGCTAACACATTGAGCTAAGCAAAACAGCGCTGTTTCTTGAAAGGAAGTACAAGTTATTCGCCCTAATGCTTTTAGTAGAACCATACAAGGGATCTTTGAAGTAAACCCTCATCAGTCTATTTATTAGAAATTGGTTGCCAATAGACATTGCTACATTAAGATTGTTTTTCAGGAAATACTTTTTATGGGTGTGGGAGCAATACAAGGTCCGGGATTTGGGTATACTGACAAGCAGAAATAGTTTGAATATGGAGCTGTGTGAGTTTTCTAGGGCTCTGCTGTAACAAATACTTTGGCCGTCCGTATCTTCAGGCTCAGCATCTGTAGAGTCAGCCGGCAGTGGATCTTTAATATGCGGCAGCAAAACAATGATGTGATCAAAGGAATCCCTCAATTTCACGCTCCACGTGACTTTCTGCAATGTTTGCGTGACAGGGATGTCTTTTTATAAAAATAGGAAAGATGTGACAAGGATTATATTTGGGTAGAAATCCAATCAGTAGCATTTGTAGTGTAAGTATTCTAGAAGTTAAGTATGCAGGAGGCTACACATAGGTTGTATGCAAATATAACAATTTTATGTAAGCGACTGGAACATCTGGCTTTCAATATCTGTGAATGGTCTTGGAACCAAATCTTCGACAGGGAGGGAGGGACGACTGCACCACAAACCAAGGGGCTTCCTACAACAGAAACATGCTAACTGATGGAGGCTCGAATTCCCAAACCAGGTCATCGGGCCATGCTCTCAGTTGAAGGTTCGAGTCTAGGGGGAAGACCCTTCATTGCACTTTTCACAATCCTTGGCATTTATTTAATTTATTTTTTAACAGTTTTATCCTTGCATTTTATTTGCCACTTTCTGCCTCTGTCTTCACGTGGCCATCTTCACTCTCTTCTTGTGTCCTATTAGACTCAGGCTCACTTAGCTCTAGTGTGACCTCATGTTAATGAATAACTTCTTCAAAGAATATTTCCAAACAAGGACACATTCACAGGCAGGAAGGGTTAGGGTTTCACTATATCATTATTGAGGACACAATTCAAACTCATAGCAAGAGTTTGGTCCTAAAATTGGCTTTGTGTAAAATAGGGCCTAATTTTGCAGATCTGATTTCTTACTGAAAATAGTAGCATTAGAAATGGATGGTTCTGTAATCAGAAGCGTTAGAAAGGGCAAGAGCAGGGTTTTAGGATGAATGGGACAAGGTTTCTTCATATAAATATAGTCACATAATTCATACTCTTATTCATGCGTGTATATTTTCATCAACTTGTTTCTTAGATTGATCCAGGTTTTGTACTTAGGATATCTGTTTTATAGAAAAAGTAGACTTCTTAATATAAGTGGTTTCTATCCGATTCTGTATCTATTGTAAAATGATCTGGAATCATTATATCAGGATAGGTTTAGAAAACCTATAAAAAATAAACTAAGTCTTTAAAATTGGAAAAAGGATATATTCACAAATTGGCTTATCTTGGATATTGTCATCTTTTCCTCTATGCAGTTGGACACCTATTCAGCATGTCATAAAACAGTGAGTTGAAGGGAGTTCAGCTCGTGTGTCTGAGTGATTATGAAGTGTTTATGACAGCTGCTAGGCTGACACTCTCAGTAATGGTGTCACATCGACTTCGGAACACCTTCCAGTCTGCCTCTAGGCGTGTGTCTCTGTGTAGTCTGAGTGGTTTTACATTAACATCCACCCCGAGTAAGATCTTTTGACTACGGAAGTGTTACTTGCAAATGGAAGATACCATTAGGCCTGCTTCAAAGGACTGGAATGATACTTGGATTGGTGGGTGCTGAAGTAATGGCTGGGGTTTGAAGTGTAATGTCTAAATCTGCGTTGCATAACGGGAGGAACGTGTGAGCTCAAACTGCTTCCCTTTGATCTTCCTTTCGAAAATGAGACCGCAGGGGAAAGGTTAAATGTAGCCTTAAAATACTCTGCTGTGTGTGTGCAAAAATTGGAAGTATGAAAATATGATTACAAGTTCCATTCATTATTTGTGTTCTGCGGTTTTCGTATTGTTCTTGAAACTCACTTCCTTCTTGCCTCAAATTTTGTATTTTGACTTTAGTGTCACGACTAAAATACAGACTGGGTTTGCAGTCTCCTTTTTGTGGTTAGCAAAGATCTGTTCTGTAAGTTGTCAGTTCTCACAAATCTACATTTTTGGTGGGTTTTGTGGTCTGCATTTTGTTCCTTGCTGGTGTCCAGCGAGGCTTACAAAGATACTGACACTCTGACATTAGCAGAATCATTTGTGGTTAGGTAGGCAAAAATAAAACAAAACTGGTCTCCTTCCCCTTCATTTGGGATCTTTCAAAAGGATGGCTTTTTGCTATTAGGAATACTTTCTTCGAACTATGCTAGCTTAAGGTTTTAAATTATTGGAGCAGAGCTCTGACTCACAAAATAGCAAGCTGGCAGGAACTTGTTAGAGAAGAGACTTGAGTTAGAAAACTTTGAGTACTGTGTATTAAAAGGAGAGTACTTTTTGGACTGGTCACTTTAACCATAGGTCTGCATTTTTGCTTTGTTTTTGCTTCCTTATCTCTGAAATGAATATCTGCACTAAATCAGCTCACTGCTGATTCTGGGGAGAGGCTCCCAGCTTACATTATATCAGGGATTGGAGTTATAGTGCCTGTTTATTTTCCTCCAAAAAACTAAAAACTCACTGCCATTGGTGGATTCTGACTTATAGTCCCCGAGTGGGTTATATGCTGGACTGTTAACTGGAAGGTTGTAGTTCGAAACCACCAGATGAGGCGTTCTACTCCCGTAAAGAGTTACAGTCTTGGAGACCCAGAGGGGCAGTTCTGTTCTGTCCCTGTAACTCACTGCCATCGAGTCGATTGAGACTCATTGGCCCTATAGGACAGGGTAGAACTCCCCCGATGGGCTTGCGAGACTGTGACTCTTTATGGGAGTAGAGAGTCTCATCTTTCTCCTGCAGGGTGCCTGGTGGTTTTCAACTGCTGACCTCTCAGTTTTGCAGCCCGATGCATAACCACTGTTACACGTAGTGTGACATGACTCCTCCACTCTGTCTTACAGGGTTGCTGCTGCTGCTGTTGTTAGGTACCATAGAGTGAGTTCTGGCCCTTAGGAACCCCATGTACAGCAGAATGAAACACTGCCCTGTCCCGAACCGTCTTCACAATTTTCCTGTGCTTGAGCCTCTTGTTGCAGGCATAGTGTCAATCCGTCTTATCCAGAGCTGCCTCCTTTTTTGCTGCCCTTCTAACTTACCAAGCATGATAACCTTCTGCAGGGACTGGTGTCTCCTGATAACATATTGCTAATGTTAAAGTGACTGGTGGTCAGTGTGTAAAAGTTGGAATGAGTAGAGTGTTTACCAGAGGTTGGAGATCGACTTGGACCTTGAGTAGACGAGTGAGGAAGTGGCACCGATGAACTGCTGCTTCCCCCCCTTGGCAGTCCTTTTCTTGAGGGCTTCAAGTCATAGGGAATAATGTACCTCGTGGGTCAAGAAGTGGATTGTACTAAAATGTATGAAATGCTGCTGCAACAATTTCTAGTTATTAGATAACATGCTTTGAGGACAGTGAAACTAAGGTTAAGAACCACTAAGACTTACAAGCCGCCATAGATTCAGCCTTAGATTCATGGATTAAACAAAAAAATTTTGGTTTAATTATCATGAACTGAGCTACAACTATATCATGGATTTTCAAATACATGATTTAATTAGCAGATCCACATAGTGTAATAAGCTCTAGTCCAGTGTATGTTCTGCTAGCACCATACTCCTCTGTTGGAATCATCCATGTTATTTATGTGTGGCAGTTGTAAGTGATGATCTGGCATGTTGTGTGCATTTCACATTGTTGCCATAGACCAGAGGGCTATGAAGTGAAAGATACTTTTGACTGAAAGACAAGAAATGTTTTATTTGAAACTTATTTTTGAAGCACTTGCACAACACTGTTAGATATGATTGAACTATGGAATGGTATGATGTCTGGATTAGCTCCTAATAAAAAGGATTTGTAAAAAAAAAGTGCTTTAGCTGGATGTAAAGAATTCTTTTCCTTGGTGTGTGGCGGGGGGGAGGGGGCGAATTCTTTTCCTTTTGTCTTCCAATTCTGCTTGTTGGGCCTTTGCTATTTCCAGCCTTGGAAATAGTCAGGTATATATATATATATATATATGGTAAGTAGCCATTTTTTGTGTGTGGAAAAAAGGTACAATGACATCTCTTGCATTTCTTTTCCTTTTAAAGGTTATTGCTTGTTAAAGTATTGACTTATTTAAAAATCATTGTATTGGGGGCTTGTACAACTCATCACAATCCATACATCCATCCATTGTGTCAAGCACATTTGTACATTTATTGCCATCATCATTCTCAAAACATTCTCTTTCCACTTGGGCCCCTGGTATCGGCTCCTTATTTTTTCCCTCCCTCACCGCCCCCCTGCCTCACGAACCCTTGATAATTTATGAATTATTATTTTGTCACATCTTACACTGTCTGACGGCCCTCTTCACCCACTTTTTCCATTGTCTGACCCCCCCCCAGGGAGTGGGTTATATGTAGATCCCTATGATTCGCTCCCCCTTTCTACCCCACGCTCCCCTTATCCTCCTGGCATCGCTGTTCTCACTATTGGACCTGAGGGGCCCATCTGTCCCCGATTCGCTGTTTCCAGTTCCTATCAATACCAGTGTACATCTTCTGGTCTAGCAGGATTTATAAGGTAGAATTGGGATCATGGTAGTGGGGGGTGGGGGGTGGGCAGGAAGCACCAAAGATCTAGAGGAAAGTTTCATCCTTGCTACACTGCACCCTGACTGGCACCTTCTCCTCCCTGCGACCCTTCTGTAAGGGGATGTCCAGTTGCCTACACATGTGCTTTGGGTCTCCATTGTTATTAAAGTATTTATAAACAATACTAGTAATTAGATTTTTTTGGTATTTGAACTGCGTGAGTTATAAGGAATGATACATTCATTTTGTAACTCTTAACAGGCACTAAATGTAGTTTGATTGTCCAGGTTAATTTTGCAGTCAGTATTTTTCTTCAGGGACATCGGGAGGCTGTAATATAACAATTCTACCTTAGTTGGAGGAAAAGATAAACCCAAGGCTCATTACTAAATTTAGAATTCAGATATGAATTTGATTAAGAACAAAAAGCTCTACCTTTATCAAGAGCTGCTGAAATGAGGTCTTGAATCTCATTCATATTCTGTACTGTTTATCATATCATATCTAAGTCTGGAAATTAGTTGTTCTTTAGGACAAAAGGCTTACATCAGCTTCCTGATGGCAGGCCACCTTAGTAAAGGCTGTTTATTTGTATGTTTACCGTGAGGTTGCATTGCTTTCCTAGAGGAGACCAGTTTATGCACTTCATTCACTGGACATGTTAGATTGAAATTCATAGTTTGTTTTTTTTTAAAGAATTAGACAACTTAATAAATAGGGCAAGAGACTTACAGATATTCCATGAAATAGGATAACTAAATGGTTAATATGCATATGAAAAGACATTCAGTAGACCTCAGTCATGAGAAAAATGCAAATTAAAACCACAGTGAGATCCCATTACACACCCGCTTGAATGGCTGACAATACTTTTAGTTGGTTAGGATATGGGGCAGATAGAACTCATATATAGCTGGTGGAAGTGTAAATTGGTAAATTGGGAACCATTGCTAGAATTTACTGAAGATGTATATATGCCTATCCTATGATCTGGGAGTTCCACTGCTAGACATTTACCCAAAAGAGAGGCATTTATATGTTCTCCCAAAATAGGTGCAAGAATATTCATAGTATTCCTAATTATTTTTCAAAAAGTAAAATCATGATGCTCATAATAATCTGTCTCATAAATTTTAGTAAACTCAGAATGAGGGATTAAACTAGTCACATATGAAGAAGTGATCTGTAGGTACACTGAAGTGAATTTGCTAGTAGATGCTAAGCGGGGTGCTGTCTGTCTTGTTACTGAGGACAAGCCAGTGCCTACTCATGCTGACCCCAAGTGTGCACGGCAGCATTGCTGCCCATGTGATCTTCAAGGCAGGTTGTCTGGCCTCACTTCGGAGGCGCCCTTGAGTGAGTTTGAACTGCAAGATATCAGCAGGCTAGTGTTCAGCTATTTGTGCCACCTAGGCACTTCATAAATAACTATCCGCCATAAAAAAGTACTCTTTGGGAGCATCTTTGAATAGGGTGGAATTTAATTGATTGCCCACCAGCCAGAATTTATTTGCATTTCTATGGACTAGAAGCTGTTGCATTACTATCAGTTTTCTACAGTTCGCAGAATGGTCAAATAATACAGTCAAAGACAAAGGTGCAGGCAGGTCCCTATAGAATTAGATAATCCCAAGAGGTTCACTGCACAATTGAAAGAACACACATGATCCGTTTCCCACTTCAACTTCAAAGGTATCCACAACTTTTCTGACTTCTTAAGAGTCTCAAAGTAAGGCGAGTTGGCGGGGGTGGGGTGGGCAAAGACAAACAAAACCCCCCTGAAGTTCACAGCAGTAAAATGAATACAATGTAGTGTTTTCATATAATGGGAATTTATATAGTAACAGGAACAAGAAAAAACTATTACCACAAGCAACAATGTCAATGAATTTTATAAGCATAATGATGACCAAAGAGAGTATTCAGAAAGGAGCACGTCAGGTGATCCATTTAACAAGTGTATTAAGTGAAACTGACTATGGGTACTCTTGAGTTGGGGTGGTAGTGTCTGAGAATTGGAGTGGAGTGTCTAGATTGTGTCTTAAAGTCTGTGCTGTTGGTTAGAAAGGGACATAAATTCATTAAGCTATATGCACACTCATGCTTGTGTATATCTGTAAATAATAAACGTCCCCTCTTTGACTAATGTCTACAAGGGAAGGTGGTGGTGTGAAATATGTGTGTACTTCTGTTCCAATCCTGTGGTATTGTAGAGCATTTTTATTGTCCTTGGCGTTTAATTGAATTTTCTGTTTTGTAGACCAAGAGTCTTTGAAGTCATCAGGATTTAAGAAACAGATTTGGTTCTGAGGGCTAGATGACCTTCATTTGCTTTTAAAATTCTCAAAAAACACTTCTAAAGCTCTCCCAGAACTTTTATAACTGCTGTGTGTATGTGTGCGTGCGTGCGCGCATTGTTGTCTCGGCTGTTATAATTTCCTTTTGCCTTAGATTGAGTTGTGAGATGCTAAACATGTACTTTCAACCCCCCTCCCCTCTTTTGGGGGGTTTGGTATGTAATTTGCATATTTTTACCATGCGAAAGCTATTTTCTATGGTTGGAAAAAATTTTTTTCCTACAGTGTGAACAAATCATTCTTTGTTCTCCTTATTGTGCCTCCCAACTGGTACGTCCGGTTTATGCTCCAAACAACAAAAGTCTGTCATCAGAAATTAAGCTGCCAGTGAGCACAAAGGCAGAGAGCCGGGGGAGCTCTTGGCGAGCTTTCCTCCTGTGTGCTCCACCCCACCCCCCACCCCCCGCCCCCCCAGAGGCTGCAGTCGCCAGGAAGTTGGGATGGAGCTTGGTGCTCTCTTCCCTTGTAGTTGTTCTACTCTTGCATTTATTGTTATTGTTGGTTTAAAAGTGAATTTATAGCTTCTGGTAATTCTTTTCCGGATATATAAAGTCCTCATCTCTGAGATTCTTTGCCGTTTCCAATAAGAGTTCTTTTTAAGAAACTTGAAAGCAAAAAGCACTTCTCAAAGCCTGAGCATAACTTTTATGTTAAGGCTTTTAACATAATCTGTGTTGACACGCATTTCTTTGAAAACAAAATTACAAGTGAGCATACTGTATAAAGTTAATAGAGGCAGTCAGAGAAGCAGCGAGGCAGTCTGTAAAAGACATGTCCATCTTTTCTGTGCATTTACTAAACTACATGTTCTCTCCGTATACATACACTTTGTTAGCACTGTTTCTGTTCAGACATGATATTCTTATGCAGAATAGCACCTGGTATTTGGAGAATTCTTTCCTCCGGTAAGCTTGATGTATATAACTCACAGAGACTAACTCAGAATTATGCTTTTGGTTTCAATAGTTTGGACAACCCCTTAAATAATAGCGGCACAATTTATAATCAATCCTAATGATTTTTGTCACCTTCTTGCTTTCTCTCTAAAGTGGCATTTAGAATATAAATTTAGATTAAATAGGACTTAGGTTTGTTTTGAAAGCTGTTATGCTAAAAAGAACAGTGTGATCATATTTTCAAATGTTTTCAAAATATAAGCTCTTGTATATTACAGTGATAGCAAAGATTTATTGTACTGTGAATAAGCATAGGCAGACTGGTTTAATTCTCTATTTTTCAGTGTGTTTGAGTATAGCAGAGTTGTTTCTAAGAATGTTTAGACCTTAAAAAGTTAAAAAAAAAATTCAAGTCTTTATTTGATAAAACCTGAAGCCAAGTGTTGGCCTTTGACAGATGGAAATAACAGCACAGAAGGGCCAATTTTGAGTTATGGTACTATGCTTTGCTACAGGTATAAGCCTGATAAGCGAGAAATGTTTTCTATTATTCTGAATTATAGTTTCACTGCAAAGTTCTACAGTATTATTTTCTAATTTATTTTTCATTTCCTTGTTAATTGAAATAGTATGTACATTGGAGAAGGCCATCATTTAATCCTTTGCCCAGTAAACAATTTAATTTTAAAAACTAAATAGCCTGGCAGTTTTTTTTATTCTTCTAGCTATTGTTAAAATTTCATGAGTCAGGTAGGAAGATAGCCATTAATGTATCTGTAATAGAATTAGATTACATTAGTGATCTACCTTTTATAGTTGGTATACTTAAAATCAGAGATTGTAATTTTTATTGCAGATAATGTATGATACCTCCATTGGTTGGGGGTGGGGGTAGGGGTTTAAACAAAATGACCTTGTAAGGCTGGCATTACATTTTAAATTCTGTTGTATAATAATACGATGTAGCCTTAAGAGCTATAATATATAATGGCCATGATTTTTGTTATAAAAATTAATTACACTTTACAAAGGAATTTGTAGAGAAGATAGGCTCTTAAAATTTACTATGCTGAGGTAGCTTTGGTATGTTTAATTGGCGATTGGTGGTTGCCTTGTAGTCTTAAGAGATGAATATTCTGCACACCTTCTCCATCTCTGTGCTGCAGGTTTTTGCAGGTATAGCCAGTATTTAAGCTGTAGTAATTTTCATATGAAAACTTAATATGATGACCACTTAAACAGTAGCATAGTTTAATATTTAAGAGACAAAGTTATTTATATCTTACGTACCATAGATTTAGATATTAGTTGGAGACCTAAAAGTAACTAAGGGAATAAAAAGCATTGCCCTCCAGTCTGTACCAACTTGTGGAAACCCTGTGTGTATCAATCAGACTAGATCTATCAATAGAGCTTTCAGTGTCTGATTTTTCAGAAGTAGATTGCCAGACCTTTCTTCTGAGGTGTCTTTGAACCCTAATCTCTACTGTTGGACACAGCTCAGTGGGTGGGCAGTTTATACTACACACGGACTCCTGACCCAATTGCTTGGTTTGTTATTACTATTTAGAAGCCTGTTACTTCATAATGGATACCTTATTGGTATTTTTAAACTGCTTGTTTGTATCTTTATTTTATCTGTTGACCGGGAGCCCTGGTAGAGCAGTGGCTAAGCCCTCAGCTGCTCACTAGAGGGCAGCTGTATGAATCCACAGCTGCTAGTAACATACTTAAAACTTAGATCCTCACCTTCCACTTGAGTGTTATTTGCTTGAGTGTATACTGTTTTCCCTTCCTCTATGAGAACATATTTCATAAATTTCCTATCATATTTAAGATCAGCTTTTTAGGATACTAAGGCTACTTATTACTTTCATACATGGAAAAACTTAATACTCATTAAAAAAAAAATCGTAGTTGCTAAGCTCCAGAATAGAAGGCAGCTATGCAGGAACTGAATTAATAACGATAAAAAGTACAGAATTCAAGAAGGAGCTGTTTATTTCTCGCTTCATATTTTCCCAAAGTGTGTCCTATGGTAATTTTTAAGATTTGAGTATGCTTAATATAATCTATATGGCCAACTATGCACAGTACATTTCAGACCAAAAAATGTGAAAAGATTTGAGAGATGGATTTTCGTGTAATGTGTTTGTTTGTTTGCTTTCTCATGCAGCTCAGCGGGGAAGCACAGGAACTCTTCTCGGTTCGACATGGCCCAATTCGAGCTGCCAGAATCTTGCCTGCTCCGCAGTTTGGTGAGTGGAGCCCTTAAAGAAAACAAATCACTCGGAAAGAGCTTCTCTTTGTTTGTCTTGGACTCCAGACACTAAAATCTGTTTTCCTGCCAGTGTGTATTCTCTTTCCCCCGCTCCCCTGCAGATAAACTTTAGTTCTGTCACTTGAGATGGAAATAGGTAATCTTAACCAATTCAATATGGCCATTCACTTTCTGCTGTGGCTTCTGATTTCTCGTCATCCTCCTTGATCTCTCAGTAGCCCCTGACTTTGCTGGCGCTTTCTCGAAGCCCTCTTCTCTCTTGACTTTTGAGGGCATCTTTTCCCCCAGGTCTTCCCTATTGCTGACTGGACTTTGTTGTTGCTGGTTAGCTTTTATGTGTGGGTATTCCCCAAGCCTCTGTTGTTCTCCTGCTTTTCCTTCTCCCCTTTTCCTTATTGTCTTGGAGAGCTTGGTTTCCGCTATTATCTCTGTTTTAAGTGACTCTGCTGTCTGCATCTCCATCCAGGTCAGGGCTTGTGACCTTGCAGCTTTGTTTAATAGTGTATTTAAAGTCATATATATGTTTTATATTAGGCTTGAAAATTCAAATATGTAAGATAAATCTGTAATTTGGATGGTTGACCAGTTCCTGGCTCTGTATCACCTTGAAACTTTTAAAATTTACATTTTCTCATTAATGTGTTCATTTTTGCATGTACACCCCGAAATATCATTTTCATCTTACTTGGATGCTTAAAATATTTTTTAAAGGGCATATATTAAAATATTTTAATTCTGTGTTTAGAGTCTTGTTCAAGTGGAAAATCTGCCTTCTAAAGACTTTTTCAAAGCAGTTAGTTCTTCTGTAAATTGGAGAGGATGATGTTTACTGAAAATTACTGCCATGTGATTGTTCATAAGTAACACAGTGATAAAATCAGCTTAAATGAAGTGGTGGCTGGGGCGAGTGGGTGGTAAAGGCACTTCTATTCTGCAGCAATGTGGAGATGTTCCTCTTTCTAATGAACCCTGTGACACACACACATTTCAGTGCGTTCTCTCTCTCCTCTTTCATATTGGGTCTCTTAACATTTTCCTCTCCTCTTTGTTTTCTTTTGGTGAAATCTTTTGACAAAGGGGACTGTAGAACATTCTTCTAGAAGCGTATTGGTAAGCTCAGTTTTCTCCTTGGATGGTTTCCTTCATAGAAGCAGAAGAACTTCATTGCTCTGCTATGTTTCTTGGATATGAAATCCAAGGAGGTGGATTATGTCCTCAGTTTTGTTAATGAAACTCTTTAGCTTATGCCAAGTGATGTCCAACAGTTTCCATCTTTTAATCAGACCATATAACAGTTGCAGTGAATGCTAGGAGTACTAAGGACTTTTTAAAAACCCATCTTGCTGCACAGTGTTCTCCATTTTGATTTTAGGGTCTTTTAGGAGGATTCACTAGCGCACAGATGAGAGACCTGGTTTGTCTGAGGAGATCTGTGTTCGTCCTTGACTTAATTCCTGACTAGGCACAGTGTTAAATAGGCATCGTTAGTAAATAATGTTGCTTCAGAGTTTGATGGCATTTGTCTCGTGTACTATGTAGGAAGAGTCTGCAGCTATTTTGACAACATTTTCCCTCTGTGCCTCTTTCTGTGAGATGGTAGAATTTTTGCTTTCTTCCTAGTTTTCTGAAATTTTGGAATACTTTATCTTGGCTTGCCCAGGATCTGAAGCCCCTTCAATGTAGACATGCCAGACCTACAGTACTGAGATATTTTCTTCAACATTTTGTTAATGATTTGGTCTCCTGAGGTAATTTTTTAAATCTCTTTTTCTGGTATGCTTTCCATATTACATTAAAAAAAAATGTTTTCTGTTCTTTTTGGGAGATTATCTCCGTGTGATTTACTAACTCTGCTACTAATCATCATGTTCTTTATTATATTTTCTTAGCATATTTGATCTTCTTTTCCTTTCTGGTGTAGTTTATATGTGATACTAGCACATAGAATCCAGTAATATATAACAAGCAGTTAAACAGAACAAAATGAGACTTGTAGGAATGCATTATTGCCTAACATCTGAAAACGAATCAGTGTGATTTACTACATTGACAGAAGGAAGGTAGAAATCCATATGATAATCTTGGTAGAGGTGGTAAAAACCTGTGACAAAATTCAATAGCCATTTATGATAAAAGCACTACACAACATAGGAATTGAAAGAAAGTTCCCCAGTTTGATAAAGTTATGTACATAAAAAAATCGTCATCATACTCATTGATCGGTTGCATTTCAGGTTTCAGCCAAAATTCCAAACTCATTTCCATCTAGTTGATTCTGACTCATAGCGACTCTATAGGACAGGGAAGAACTGACCCTGTGCATTTCCAAGACTGCGACTTTCTGGGGGAGAAGAAAATCTCATCTTTCTCCTGTGGGGTGGCTGGTGGTTTTGAACTGCTGGGGTTAGCAGTCCAATGAGTCACCTACTATGTCACCAGGGCTCCCATCAGGATCGAGTCAGGAAAAAGAAATAAAAGGCATACAGATTAAATGTACAATTTTCTTTATTCATAGAGAATTTGGTTATAAGGAGTGCACGAATTGTTCGAATTAAATGAAATTTCGTGTCCCTGTTGGGATCCAGAGCCTTTCCTTTCTGGGTGCTTCTTCCACCATTCTCCATTATCTCCTACCATATTCGTCCTTTGTAATAATTATACTGACTGATTGTCATTTTCTCAAATGACCCGTCCCTTTACTTCTCGGCCTTTCTATGAATTATATTCTCTTCTAATCCTGTGCGCTTATTACCTATTGGCAATAATATATATGTACACAGCATTCATTGTTTGTAATTTTAGTTGCTCTTACTTGCTAGATTTATAAGCTAATTTTCATATTTTTGGTGCTTCAGAGAAAGTTTGATACAAAATGTCAACATTTGTTGAATGTTGTTACATGGCTTACTCTTCTATAAATTGTGATTTGGAAGAAAAGCAAGTGTATTTTCAATTTTGTGTTAGGACGGCTCTCCCCTAAATGTAAATTAAATTCTGAAGAATTTCATCCCACAGAAGGGCAGCATTCTATTTAAGGTGTCATGCTCAATCACTTTCTTGATGAACTTTAGCCTGCGTTAAACATGATGTTCCATAAAGCTATGACCAATCAATTTGGTAGCTTTACATTAGATTAAAAACGGCTAATAATAAACACCAAGGGCATGCATCAGAGCAGCAAGGGGAGCAAAGCAACAAAGTCACCAAGGAATACCAAATATAGACTTTGGTGCCAGGACATGGCACCCCATCAGACTCCACAAACAGACCTGGAACTCTTTATAGACTTTTTCTTTTTTGTTTTGTTTGTTTGTTTTTGTGTTTATTACTGTTTTTAAGGGTCTAGCTAGATAAGAAACAATCCAGAAGAGGAAACAATGGAACCTTCTTGGGGGGCGTGGGACAGGGGAAGGTGGGGGAAAGGAAGAGAGATGCCAACAAATCCAGGGACAGGGGAAGAACAATTGTTCGAAAATCGGTGGTCAGGAGGGCGGAGGATGCCTGGTGGCATTTGATCAAGGACTGTGTAATCAAGAGGAATTACTGAAAGCCGAATGAAGGTCTTACATGATAGTGGGACTAGAAGAAAGTAAAAGGAAGTAGAGGAAAGAACTAGGAGGCAAAGGACATTTATAGAAGTCTAAGTACAGGCATGTACATATATAATATAACGATAGGGACATAGCTCTATGTACATATATTTATATGTTAAGTATCAAGGTAGCAGATGGACATTGGGCCTCTACTCAAGTACTTCCTCAACACTAGAGCACTTTGTTTTAATAACTTGGCATTCTGTGATGCTCACCTTCCGGCACTATCTCTGAAGATAAAATGGGTGCATAAGCAAATGTGGTGAAGAAAGCTGATGGTGCCCGGCTATCAAAAGATAAAGCATCTGGGATCTTAACGATTTTAAGATAAACAAGCAACCATCTAGCTGAAAAGCAGCCAAGCCGACATGGAGGAAGCACACCAGCCTGTGTGATCATGAGGTGTTGGTGGGATCAGGTATCAGCCATCAAAGACCCAGAACAAAAAATCATATCGATGTGAATGAGGGGGAAGGCAGAGTGAGACCCAAAGCCCATCTGTAGACAATTGGACATCTGCTTACAGTAGGGTCACAAGGAAGAGACGAGACAGGGTGCAGTATAGCACTGATGAAACATAAAAATTTCCTCTAGTTCTGTAATGCTTCCTCCCCATCACTATCATGACCCCAGTTCTACCTTACAGACCGGAGCATGTACACTGGTACAGATAAGAGCTCACAACACAGGAAATCCAGGACAGATAAACCCCTTAGGACCAATAATGAGAATAGTGATACCAGGAGGATAAGGGTAAGATGTGGGGAGAAAGGGGGAACTGATCACAATGGTCGACAAATACCAGGAGGGACAACAATAGAAACGTGGATGAAGGGAGACAGTGGTCGATGTAAGACTTGAAAAAAAAATACTATAAATTATCAAGGGTTCATGAGGAAGGGGTGGCGGGGAGGAAATAAACTGCTCCCAAAGGCTCAGGTAGAAGGAAAATGTTTTGAAAATGATGATTGCAACATATGTACAGATATATGTATAGCTTGTGATCAAGGTTGTAAGAGCCCCCAATAAAATTATTAAAAAACAGAGGCTCAAGTGGGAAGAGAATGCTTTGGAAAGGATGATGGTGGCATATGTGCAAATGTGCTCGACACATTGGAGGAATGTATGGATTGTGATAAGAGATGTAAGAACCCCCAATAAAAATATTTTAAAAATTATAAAAGAAAAAAAGAACATTCCCACCCCCACTACCACTACCACCAAGAAACAGCATTACTTTTCAAGAAGCTCACTACTTTAATAAAGATAAACTAACTTAAAAAAAAAAAAAAAAAGGGGAAACAAGGATCAATATATAACCCCCTCCCAGGGGGATGAGCAACAGAAAAGTGTTGAAGGGTGACAGAGGACAATGTAAGCTATGAAAATAGTAATCTATAACTTATTAAGGGTTCATGAGGGAGGAGGGAGTGAGGGGGAAAAATGAGGAGCTGATGCCAGGGGCTTACGTGGAAGATAGTATCTTAATACCCTATTTGTCTAGTAAGCATTGTCATTATGTATTTTTAAATTTACTAATATTTTCTCATGTTAAAATCTTCATGTTATCTGTTAAGGGTGGGATCAATTTAGTCACGAGTGAGATGTGGAAAATAAAAATACCCATAGTTCTGTTATCAGAGTTTAACCCCTACTACTGATTCCTTTCATACTTAGATGTGTACCCACAGTGTGGCTTCTATTAGCAGATTAGTATATACATTTCCAGATTTTTTCCCTTAACTATTTACATATGCTTAAAACCAATTTGTATTATGTTGCAGGTCTAATGTAAGTTCTTGACATCTATTTCCTATACTAGTGCATGCTTATGTGTGTTTATAGGTTTATTAATAAATTTATTTTGTGAACATTTTTTCATTTCACAACTTAAGAATTTCATCATTGGTTAAAAACTGAATAAAATACATTCCATTATATAAAATACTTTTATATAAAAAAGTTTCCAACTTTTTTCCCTAGATGCAGTTAGTTACCATATACTTGCTCATAATAGAGTATATAAGGAATTATCAAAGAATATGTACATGTTGCATAATTGCCATCAAAATAGTATATCAACATTGAATGATAGAATTTTAAAAAAACTTCACATATTTGTCTTTTAACTAATTGTTGTTTATTTGCAGAATTTTAAATTTCTAAATGGTAAAATCTGTTAGTCTTTTATACTTTTTGTCTTTATCTTTTTTTATATATAAATAATTTTATTGGGGGCTTATACAACTGTTATCACAGTCCATCCATCCACCCATTGTGTCAAGCACATTTGTACATTTGTTGCCATGATCATTCTCAAAACATTTGCTTTCTACTTGAGCCATTGGTATCAGCTCTTATCACAATCCATCCATCCATCCATTGTGT
>NW_022111358.1:13183592-13195465 GCF_000313985.2 Echinops telfairi
ACATGGGGAATACCTCAAAGATTGTTTTAAACAAGAATCAATAACCAACATTTACATAAACTCGTAGTTATGAGAAATTATATTAACCTCCAGCTCATCATGTTTCTTGAGTGCTTTTGGAGTAAGATAATTTTTTTGACCTTATGTCTGAATCAGATTTCTTAAAAAGGAAGAATCCGCCTTTTATTCTTTGGAGCTTGTATAAACACAAATGTTTTGTTTATTTTGGATATGTTTTGGAAAAATTTGCTATAGGGCAACACCTGTTTTTGAACATGCAGGTGTGTTTTGGCGATATAGCTTGCTGATATGTTTATGGGTCAAATTTCAGGTGTCAATAGCAAAAACTTGGTGCTGTCAACTTATTTTTTATAGGTGATTTTTAATGCTAATGTCTAAAAAGTACTGTTATTGTTAGTTATGCTAGACAGGGAAATCACAATTTTGAATCTCACAGTTTTACACCTGAAAATTTTCCAAAAGACCCTTGAAATTCAAGGTTTTATTCCTATTCTGGTGTGAAAAATGTTAAGGGTTTTTTGAAGTTTGTAATTTTATAAACATACCACCCATGCAGTCAAGAATCCTAGTTTTGTTTTCATTCCCCGCCCCCTTCCCCTAACACAAATGGGTAAAGTTATTTTATTTTTAGACACAAACATGAGCAGAATATAACTTTAAAGTTGCTCATCAACTTTGAACTGTTTCCTCATTTGCTTATGTTTTTGGTAAATTTTCAAATACAGTGTGCTTTCTAATTGTTGGGTTTTCAGTATAACTACCTGTTTTATCCTTTTCAGACAACTTAGATGTGGTTTTTATCATGTTCAAATAAAGCAAACTGATTTGCTCAGCTATATGAATTGAAAATTTTGATTAACTTCTCCAGAAGGATTTGTAGCAAAAATTTAACGGCTATGTTTACACAAGTAAATCCTTTAGGAAAAAAAACCTAAACTAAGTTTGTTCATCCAAAACACAAGCAACCTTCCAAAGCCAGCCAACTGACATTTGCTTACAGCCGTCAGCAGTGTGTTGTGAAGAAGAGGAAACAGGCTTCCTGACATTTTAGCTGGCTGAACTATGAGACTTAGGGCTTCCCTAATGTTTTCTGCTCTAATTACATCTCTGTGGGCCTTGTATATATTATTTGTAACACGTTGTCTTTATGATCGAGAACTTTGCTTCTTGTGACCATTTCATTTCCCTATAATATTTTGCCAAGCCACCGATTTTGGTAAATTATAACTTGGAAACATATGTTCTGTTTTAAGAATGTCTTTAATGCTTTTGGTCAGGAAGACTGCATTCCTAGTGGGAATATCTGCTTTAGAGGTACTGTGTTTTTTTTTTTTTAAGTTTTCATACGTTGTATTTGAGAATTTGATCAAACCATATTTTCGGTTCGTACCTATCCAAACTTTAAGCCATTACTTTGAGAGCGATAAACAACAAGAACCAAAAACCAAACCCACAGCCATCAAGGTGATTCTTGCTCATAAGGACCCTATAGGACAGAGTAGAACTGTTCCTTAGAGAGTTTCTGAGAATCTTTATAGGTGTGTTTGAACTGCCAACCTTGTGGTTACCAACCTAAAACTTAACTCAATGAGAAGGATGTCTAGAGAAAAGAAATAAAAGATTCAAAGCTCAAAGTGACTGGCATAAATTTGCTTCTTTGATAAGTGGTACTGCTGGAATTTTAACTTTAAAAGCTCCAGTATATAGCTTTTCCATTACTTCATCAAAACGTTTTCACCAACTATAGGTGTTAACATTTTTAGGCTACCTCTTTTAACACACACACACACACACACACACACATCAGTGAGTTAAATGGGGCGTAGCTGTGTTTTTGGTGTTTCCATTTTGAAGGTCTAAAGTACTTTCAATTACGTATTTCAGTATGTTGCCTCATTATACAAGTATACACCACTGTGTGTTAAGGATAAAAAGTAATGAAATAGTCAACATAGGGTAAGGTGACCAGATTTTAACATTGGTAAAGCGGGACAAAAGCAGAGCACCATTGATAAAACTCATATCCTGGCGAAATAGCCACATGGCAGCTGTACCCTAGCTCGTGCATTCTTTCCAAAAATCGGGACTTGTTAAAAATTGGGACTGTCCCGCCAAAAGCAGGACGTCTGGTCACCTTAATATAGGGACCAAATCCCCAAAAGCCATTGTGTCCTAATTTAGTACATTTTACATTTGAAGCTGTCAGAATGATGTCACAAAGACAGCCTATTCAAATTCCATTCATCGTGAAATAAGTCACATCTTTAAAAGAAATGTTGTCTTTTTATGTGATGTAGTATAAATATTAATGATGTAGTATAAACTATTAAAAGTACATCAAGAAAGTTATTGACTGATATCTGAAATCAGATAGAAAATAAAAGTGCAATATGAAGCAACTATATTACATGTAAGCTTAATGATTTTGACCCAAATAAACAAACTTGTAATGGAGAGACTGAATACTATCACTACAGCTTAACTTCTTTGTACTGTTGTACTGTAAAGAATGTGGTGTTCTAGTGAATAGACAAATTGTAGTTGTGAAAAATCTTTTAGTCTATTATAACTCATTTTTCCATGTGAGAGGCAAAACCCCATATAGGCAGTCCTTGACTTATGATGTATTTGAGTTAGGATGACTGGCACTTTTGACTATCGGTTGTTTGTGATTTTTCAATTTATTGGTAATCATACTTAGTACAAACAACGGCCAGTGCATACTTTATTGATGTTATCATACTTGGATGTTAACCTGTAAGGTGGTGGTGGGATTCAACTAGTTTAGCAACCAATTCGCTGCCCTAATGGCCGTTTTAAGTATTAGAAAACGATATACCATAAGGTAGTTTATTATTTTCATACGTTTAATACTTCAATAAGAACAATAAAAGAGCTACACAAAACTTGATTATAAGAGTTTTAAAATATCAGTGAAAAAATTTTACATGATACACGACCCAAAAATGACAAAACTTAGTTGTTTTTTGTTTGCAGTTGTCCCGTGGAGTATTCTGAACCCAAGGATCCCTCGTGGTGCTGCCTTTTTGAGTTTTATTGTTGAATAGATGCTGCCCTTTAGGTCCATATAGTTGATTGCTCTGAGGAGTATGTCCCTGGCAGGTGGTGGTGGTCACGTGATATGCCTGTCTACTGTTGGCCTGAAAGCAGACCGCCATGGTGGTGTGGGGGGCTGGGCTTGTCTCCAGGTTTGGAGACTATCTGAAGGCCATAGTCGGGGTGGGGGGAGGCTCTACAAGTTTTTATCAGACCAATTAAGTCTGGCCTGTGTTTATTCCATGGTGATCTTGATCACAGTAGTTGTTAGTGGTAGTTGGGTGGGTTGTAGTGTAGTTCTGGTCACAGGGATTTGGAGGCGGTGGCTTGTCTGGCCACTGATCCTTTGGACTAATGGTTTCCTTGAGTTCTTTGATTTTCATCATTCTTCTTTGTAAGAGACTAATAGGTATATCTCCAATGGCCACTTGCAAGCTTTTAAGACCACAGTTACTACTCATTCAAATAGGAGGTTCTTTCCTCCTGAGTTCCTCAGGAAAGGTGTCGTTCATTTTCAAGTTTTGGGGTGATTTTCCTGATAGATTTTATCAAGGTCTAATGTCCTTTTATCCATGGAAAACAGTTGATATGTTTTATGTCAATCTTGTTAAATGTGATATTTGTTTTACGGACTACATTCTGGCCCAGAATGTGCTCTCTTGTAAATGAACACTCCATGTGTGCTGGAAAAGATCGCACATTTTGTTGTTTATAGAGTGTTATATAAATATAAATTAGAGAAAGTTGTTTGATAGTGTTGTGCAAGTCTTCTAAATCCTTACTGATTTTCTATCACTTATTCTATCAGTTTTTGAGAAAAATTTATTAAAATCTTCCATAATTGAAAACAAAACAAAACAAAAATCTTCCATAATTGTTTATCAGTTTTAAAACAAGATACCACTTTAGTGTGTTCTCGTTCTTGTTTGCTCTGATGAGAATTCTGTCATTCTTATATTTGTCCGCTGATGTCCTCTGAAAGCCAGACTTTCCTCTGGCTGCTTTTAAGATTTTTATATTTATCAGTGTTTTTTAGCAATATATTACCATATAATGTATGTTAGCATAGTTTTCTTCAGGTTTTCCCTTTTTTTTTCTTTTATTTTTTAAACAAACCCCAAGGTTTGGTGAGTTTATTAGATTGTGGGTTTATCGTTTACCACATTCTATCAAAATTTGGCTACTATTTATTTGTTTAGCTATTATTTCTCCCCTCTACATTTTTGTGAGTACTCTTGATTTTTTTTCTTTTCACAAATCACTTATTTTTTGATTTTTAAAAAGTTTCCTGTAGTTTCTGTTGCTGTCTCTCCATATTCACTAATATTTTGTTCTGCAATGTCTGATATACTAGTGACTCCATCCAGTGTATTTTTCATGTCATATTTGAATTTTTTTAATTCTTGAAATTTTAAACATATATCTGTGTCCAAGGGGCACTCAAAGAGTTTGTGGGGAAATGAAGTGAAAATAAAAAACATAAATATTATATTTCTCAACATGAGCTCCTAAAGTTTAAGATACTTTTGTAAGCAATGATAGCAGTTATTTAGTCCATCCCTAAAGAACTGAGTCTGGAACTTTGACAATGCCCTGTGGTCTTTTTTTCAATAACTAACTGAAGAAAAACGGGTGCCCTTTTAAGTTTTTTAAGAATAGAAAACAAAAAAGTCAGAAGAAAACAAGTCAGCTGGATGTTTAATGATTTCTTATAGAAAATTCTGCAAAATTGCACTTGTTTAATGAGAGAAATGAGCATGGGCATTGTAGTAGTGGTGCAGGACACACGTGAAACTACTGGGCATTTTTCCTAGAAAAGCTTTGGATATATTTCTTAAAACACTCTGGTAATAAGCTGATGTTATCATGCTTATCACTCCACCAAAAAGTCAGGAAGCAGTATGTTTTGAGCATTCCTTCTTAAAACAAGTTATCCATTGGAACTGTTGATCTCTTTGGGGCTTTGTCTTCACAAGCTTTGTAAAATACCAATGATGTCACCATAATTTTGTTTTTTCTTGCTTGTGTTTAGCAGAATTCCTGCTCTTCTTCTCCTCAGGGCTCTTTTCAGGCTGATGGCTGATCCTTCTTAGACCCTAACTAGATCCTGTGCAGATGAATTGTCCGTGAACTTCTTTATGAAGACTTCTTATGTGTGCTTGTCTGTATGTCTGTGTGTTTGTGTATGTGAGAGAGATTTTCTAGCATTTTCCTCATCCTTTTTTAATAAGTAGAGTTTTAATGGGTTTCCATTGATTTTTCTTTTATCTTTAATAAGGGTTATCTTTTCATGGCCTTTTTTTTTTTTTTGCCTGCCTGCCTAGAAAATTTGAGTGGATGCTATGCGTTGTGACATTTTAGGGCTCAGGGCTTGAATTTCTTGGATTTTTTTTAAAGTACTTTTTTGGCTATATTTGGGACACAAGTTAATTGGCAATAATTTGAAGAATTGAAGTCTTGCTTTTAGTTTGTTAAATTTTCCTACAATAGCCTTTTGTCTGGAGCAAGAGTCTGTCAAAATTTTCTTTCTTTTCCTTTTTTACATCATTTTATTGGGGGCTCATACAACTCTTATCACAATCCGTACATACGTACGTCAATTGTGTCAAGCACATTTGTACATTCATTGCATTCATCATTCTCAAAATATTCACTCTCCACTTAAGCCCAAAATTTTCTTAAAAGGATAGACGAAATATTTTAAACTTCTGGACCATATAAATTATGTCACAACTTAAGCTATTTTGGTATAAGTCAGTAATCTAGTGCATTCACATTACTGTCACTGTTGTGTGCTGCCCAGTCTCTAAAGCCTGAAACCTGGTCCCCATCTCCCCTCATATAGCTTATCAAATTTTCAACGTTTTTTTCCCAGGCAGGAGGGTTTACCCAATCCCCACTGCTCCATAATGATTGGAAGCCTGTGCTTTACTATTTTGATTTAATTACAAATTTTATGACTTCCCTTTAGAATAGTACCTGGCGTATGGTAAAAAGCCCTGTTTACTTGTCTGTAAATCATGAGAATAAATGTACTTAGAACCAGAATGTATTTGTACAATAATTTAACACTTAATGTATGTTTAGAGAAGTGAACATCTCAGACCCTTTGAGGATCACAAACATAGAAGAATATTTATAGGGACTCTCACTTTAATAGTACTTTTTTCTCTCTGGTGCTAGATGTCGTAACAAAAGAAAAAGATAAAACACACCAAGGGCTTCCTTTATTTCCTTTGATCTCATGAATAGGTAAAGGAGCCTTTCGCTCTCCTTCCCTTCTTACTATCATCAGGGGACTAGTGGGGCTCCTGCCTTTCAGAGAGTGGCTTAGTTTGTTCCTTTTCCTTTCTCTATGATGCTTTTAGTTTCAAAAATAAGAGGTGTGGGCCTCAGTCGTTATCATATGAACTATCTTCTTGGCACTGACTGTTTAACCTAGTTTTCACTGAATTTCTTCCTCTTGGTGGTGTGACTATCGTTTGTAGCTTGTAAATATTATGAGCTTACTTTGGGAATGTTTTGAATTTCTAATACTTTGATTTGCAGATTCTGGAAAGGCTCTAATTTGAGGTCACATAATTCTATTTAGCTCTGTAGTTAGCAACAGCAACCAGACAAAAGAACTAATACAAATCTTTTAACATTGTGAAAAATACAGTACAGGACTTTGTTTCCATCTGTGTCTATGAGTGTATGCATATGTATTCGTGTACTCAAGGGGGTTATAGACATATGATTTAATAGAGTGATTACCTGATAGTGGATGGCGTGTCTTGATTCTTGGTTCGTAGGCACCTATTGCATTATTAGAATTCAAGCCTCAGTGACATGCACTGACCATCCAGGAGAAAAAAAACTAAAGATTTCATGATCTAATTTTTTGTGCTTTTAGAGGTCCCTGGGTAGTGCTTGACTACTAATCTAAAGGTTCGTGGTTTGAACTCCTTGCAGCAACAGGAAAAAAGACCTGGCAGTCTGCTCCCATAACAAGATTACAGCCGAAATCCCCAGCAGAAGGCTTCTGTTCTGAATGCATAAGGGAGGGGACCCTGTCAGTTTGGAATGGACCCAGTGGTGACAGCTTTTCTTTGTACTCATTGTTTACCATAGAGAGGAGAAAGGTAGGAAAAGGAGAAAGTATATATGCTTCTAGATAACTGCAAGTTTTTTACGCTGAGGGACATGAAAATAAAAAATGAGAATTCAAAATAAGAATCAGACTTCAGGAAAAAAATTTTAACCGCAGTATTAAAGGGTAGGATTATTTCTTTGAATCTTTTTTTTAAAATCATTTTTTAGAGGCTCATACAACTCTTATCACAATCAATGCATACATCAATTGTGTAAAACAAATTTGTATATTCATTGACCTCATCATTCTCAAAACAATTGCTCTCTACCTAAGCCCCTGGCATCAGCTTCTCATTTTCCCCTCCCTCCCCCTCCCCCCTCCCTCATGAACCCTTGATAATTTATAAATTATTATTTTGTCATATTTTGCAGGATTATTTCTTTGTGCATTTTTCCTTGAGAGAATGTGTTTTATAATGTTATACTCCTTAATCTGTTTTAAATCTTAACAATTTTAATTCAATTTTGAATTATTAAAGTACTGCAGATCCTATGTTTTCTGTGAGGTTCAATACATACTGTAATAGCTAATATCTCCTCATGATAGTTTTATTGACAGAGTTCCTTCTGTATAATCTTTATAAATCATTATTTTATAGGTTTTTAAAAGTAAATAATTATACTTTAACCTATTTAGCAAAATAATCATGAGACAAATAAAGGAGATTATGCTGTTTTGGGGGGTTGAAATGCCTATTGATAAAGCAGCTAATCTCTAGCAGAGTGTCAACAGGGTGCCCTATGGCTTCCACCCCACCACTAGCAGGGGACAGGAAGTCCTCCAGGATATTTTGTGTGACCCTGGTGTTCCCTTTCCACACTGCAACTGAAAGTCTTTCCACCATTATTTTAAATTCACTAGCACTAAGCTTTTTATGCCGTTTATCTCTCAGTTACCACAGAAGATCCAAGGATACTTGCAGTCCACCTCTCATCCTGATACTCTTCTTCACACTGTTCAGTTCATTTACCCCTGCAGTCTCACAAAAAACAGTCTCATCTTCGGAAGAATCATTAGAGCGGCTGGTGGGCCCAAAGCTGCCACCTCCCAGTCAGCAGACCTATGCTTAGTAGTCCCCGTCCTTTCTTTTTGCCCTGGGTGGTGTGAATGGTTAACGAGTTGCCAACTGAAATGTTGGTGGGTCCAGTTTATCTCCTGAGGCGCTGGGGGAAGAAAAGCTTGCTAATCTACTTCTGAATTACTCTGTATCTTTCCTAAACGGTTTAAGACTTTTGTTCTTAAAAGTAAAGAGAACTTTATTTCTTTTATAAAGATTAGGAGTTGTCCAGATAAAAGAGCCTACTCACCACAGACTTCTTTCCTATTCCCAGTAATTTGTAATAAACTAAATATATTTTCCCTAAAATACATAAACCCGCTGCCCTTGAGTCGCATCTGACTAATAATGATCCTACACAGGCTTTCTGAGACTGTAAATCCTTATGAGAGCAGATGAGCTCATGTTTCTCCTGCATAGCGGATGGTTGTTTTGAACTGCCAACCTTGCCAGGGCTTCAGTGGGATATCTAAAGAGATCATGGTGAGATAATGTCATATGTATGGCTTAGGGTTGCTTATGTCTCCTTTTCATTTTTAAAGCCGTTTGTAGGCGGTTGCTTCATATGCTGAGAAGTAGGCCACACAAAATTTCCTTAAATATGGGGAGAATGGACGAGCTGTGGCTGGATGAACACAGAAATGAAGTATAATATAAAGCATCACTGCTTTGTAGAATTGGTGCCAGGAAAATTTCAAGACATCTGGAATATGGTCAGAACATTATGTTAAATAATGCAATGAAGGCATGTAGCAAGTCAAAGATAAAAAACTCTTACATTGAAGATTTTGAACATACTCTTTACATCGTTGTATGTAGCATTCGTAATTTAGGGATAAAATGAGAAGTAAATGTCCATATATATGATTACTAAAAACATTTTCGATGAGTGATAATTCTTAGTGTTGATGAAAATACATTTTTATGTTTTGAGCAGGAATGTGACATTTAAAAACATTTTAGGAAAGTAATTCAACGGTTTTTATTAAATATATCTAAAAATCCCATACATGTCCTTTGATTTCACTGCTAAAAGCCTCTTTCATAAGGGCAACCTATTTATAGGAATGAATATAGTCAGAAAATGCAAACACACATCAGAAATAATGGTTAACCAAATTTGTGTTGTTGCCATATAATGGCATATTATACAGGCATTAAAAAAGATTTAGATGTATATTTGTTGACTTGGAGGGATTTACATTATGTACTGAATGATGGAAATAAGATGCAAAGTAATGCGTATACTGTGATCTCATTTGATTAAAAAAGTTAAAAAAAACAACCCAACAAAACAATTCCTTTTTAAAATTTTTTTAACATATCCTTAACAACACCTATAATTACCTTTAATATAATTGGTGTCATCCTTTTGGGTATAAAGTTGTATATCTGTGTGGCTTTGATTTGCATTTCTGTAGTGAAAAGTATTATTGAGCATCTGTTCAGTGTTTATTGACCATTTGTATATTTTCTTTAAAGAAATGTCTATACAAGTTTCTGTTATGCCAGGTTGTCTAGATAAACAAATCCACTGATACTCATCTGTGTGTAAGAAAGAGCTTTTTAGTTTTTAAAATCATTTAATTGGGGGCTCATACAACTCCTATCACAATCCATACATGCATTCATTCTGTCAAGCACATTTGTACATTTGTTGCCATCATCATTCTCAAAACATTTGCTTTCTATTTAAGCCCTTGGTATCCCCCTTCCCTCCCCGCCACCCCCTCCCTCATGAGCTCTTGATAATTTATAAATTATTATTTTGTCATGTCTTAACAGTGTCCGATTTCTCCTTTCACCCACTTTTCTGTTATCTTTCCCCCAGGGGGGAGATTATATGTAGATCCTGTAATCGGCTTCCCCTTTCTACCCCACTTTTCCTCCACCCTCTCGGTATTGCCACTCTCACCACTGGTCCTGAGGGGCTGAGGGGTTTATCTGTCCTGGATTCCCTGTATTTCCAGTTCCTGCCTGTACAAGTGTACATCCTCTGGTGTAGCTGATTTGTAAGGTAGAATGGGATCATGATAGTGTGGGAAAGGAAGCATTTAAGAACCAGAGGAAAGTTGTATGTGTCATTGTTGTTACACTGAACACTGACTGGCTGGTCTCCTCCCCCAGACCCTTCTGTAAGGGGATGTCCAGTTGCCTACAGATGGGCTTTGGGTCCCCATCCCACACTCCCCCTCATTCACAATGGTATGATTTTTTTTTGTTCTTTGATGCCTGATACCTGGCCCCTTCGACACCGCATGATCACACTGGCTGGTGTGTTTCTTCCATGTGGGCTTTGTTGCTTCTCAGCTAGATGGCCATTTGTTTATCTTCAAGCCTTTAAGACCCCAGACGCTATATCTTTTGATAGCCGTGTACCATCAGTTTCCTTCAGCACATTTGCTTATGCAACTGCTTTGTCGCAGCAATCATGTAGGGAAAGTGAGCATTATGGAATGCCAGTTTAATAGAACAAAGTGTTCTGGCACTGAGGGAGTACTTGAGTGGAGGCCCAATGTCCATCTGCTACCATAATACCAAACCTACAAATATATGCACATAGATCTGTTTCCCTATCAACATATGTAAATTCCTGTATTTAGACCTCTATAAATGCCCTTTGCCTCCTAGTTCTTTCTTCTATTTCCTTTTACTTTCCTCTTGGCCCACTATCATGCTCAGCCTTTATTTGGGTTTCAGTAATTCCTCTCAGTTAGATTGCCCTAGATCAATCCCTAATAGGCCTTTACACCCTCCTTTCCACTGATTTTGGATCATTTGTTGTTCCCTTGCCCCTGGGTTTATTAACACCACTTTCTAAGAAATAGCTTTATATCAAGAAGTAATTATATATCAAGAAGCCATCCCCGTCCAGTTCAACCCAAGTGTTAGTACATAAGTCCCTCTTCAGACTCCAATAGCCACATGCCAGTTAGGCAGAATGATGAATGGGATGTGGGAAGGTCACAGTAGGTTGGTTCAGAGTTATGTGGTTCCAAAGTCGGGTGTAAACATGGCAGAGAGCTGCCAGCTTTCAGTGGTACAATGCAGCAGGCAGGAACACAAGAGAGAGGTGGGGAAGAGAGAAGTTCCTAGGGCCCCTCATTCTTATGAAAAAGGCTTATGACTAAAGGTGATGTCATCAAGCTGTGGCTCGATTGACAGGTTTGATGCCACCTTTAGCCTGGCGTGTCTAGTTGACATAATCCCTAACTACCAAAAAGTCCCATTTTTTCACTGGTTTCTTTAATTTTTGTTGTTGTGTTCCAAAATTCTTTATATACTCTGAATACTAGTTATTATAATATGTAAGAGTTGATAGTTTCCTCCCATTATGTAGTTTTTCTATCACACTTGTTAGTGTCTTTTGATGCATGGAAATATTTAATTTTGACATATGATAATTTATCTATTTTTTTCTCTTGTTACTTGTGCTTTTTTAAATCAACAGTTTTTTTTGGTTTTGTTTTTTATCTTTTAAAAAAATCATTTTATTAGGGGCTCCTATAACTCTTTTCACAATCCATACATACATCAATTGTGTAAAGCACATTTGTACATTCATTGCCCTCATCATTCTCAAAACATTTCCTCTCCACTTAA
>NW_022111358.1:13199325-13234253 GCF_000313985.2 Echinops telfairi
GGGGCTTGTACAACTCTTTTTTATTTAATCATTTTATTGGGGACTCATACAACTCTTACTGCAATCTATACATCCATCCATTGTGTCAAGCACTTTGTACATTGGTTGCCATCATCATTCTCAAAACATTTGCTTTCTACTTGAGCCCTTGGTATCAGCTCCTCATTTTCCCCTCCATCACTGCTCCTTCCTCATGAACCCTTGATAATTTGAAAAGTCTTATTATTTTGTCATATCTTACACTCTCCGATGGCTCCCTTCACCCAAGGAGGTTATATGTAGATCCTTGTAATTGGTTACCCCTTTCCACCCCACCCTTCCTCACCCTCCTACCTCTTAACTGTTTTTAACCATACATATTAAATTATAGACTTAATTTAAGGGTCTTCTTTTTCTTTTCCAGGCAATTAGATTGGTCAGGTATAACCTGTTAGCCAACCTTTAGGTTACAGTGTTGGTGATCTTAAAAAGTTGACTGAGTTGCCATTATTCATGAATTATTTTTTGTTGTGCTTCGTAATTTTGTTTTGAAAAAATTTCAAACTGTTGAAAAGTTGAAAGAGTAGACAATAAACACATGCATGCCCTTCACCTAGACTAATTAGTAGAATTTTGTCTTGTTTTAGATTAACAAGAAAATTCACCACTAGTCATACCATTCTCATCAACCAGTATAATGCCATATTTTTAAACATATTTTTATTTCCTTAAAATTTTTTCAAGTTTGTTATAATTGAGAAGTTGCAAATTGTGTTAGTCCAGGTTGACTAGAGAAACGAACCCTGAGACAGACACATCCACGTGAGAGAGAACTTTATATCAAAGAGTAATTATTTATTAAGAAAACATCCCAGACCAGTGCAGATCAAGTCTATAAATCTGATATTATCCCATATGTTGATACGAGCCATGCAATGACGCCTAATGCAAGAAGATCACAGGTTAGAGGGTGAGAAGTTTTGTGGATCCAGTGGTGGTGAAAGAATGTTAGCGGTGGTGTGGGTCTCCACATGGCTCCTTCAGCTCTAGGGCTCTGGTTCTATCAGCATAGCTCCATGTGGCTTGTCACCAGGGATATCTCTCAGGGAGTGGAAGCAGGGAGAGCTTTGCCTCCAGTGAGCTATTTATCTCCTTTGTGCCTTAGATTGACAGGCTAAACTCCACCCCTTCACTATTAATAGTCTCAAGACACCAGATTATGTAACTGCCATCGACAGTTTTTGTAGTTTGATTGCTTTTGATAAGTGTATGTGCCCCTGTGCCAATAAAAAATGATAAAAGTAACATATTCCCATCATCCCAGAGAGTTCTCTCCTGCTGCTTCCCAGTCACCTTCCCCACCCCTGAGAACATCTACTATTCCTATTTCTTTTACCTCAGAAAGAGTACTTTTCCTGTTCTTGATGTTACTGTCTATACTAGTTAATCTTTCCTTTTTATTTATGATTAGGGTTTCCACAAACCACTACAATTTGTTTTTGTCTGCTGATGGAATTTGGGTTGAATATACTTTTGAGAACAGGAGCTTCGGTGGTGTATTGTTACATGTTAGGCTGCTAACGGGCAGGTTGGCAGTTTGCAACCCCTGGCCACTGCAGGAGCGTGCTGAGCCACTATGAAGAAAGCTGTTATGGGCTTCTAGTACAAGTCTTTGCATCACTTAGTTAGCATTTGAAAGTGCTGTGAGACTAATAATCAACAATAAAGTGTATATTATTGGCTATGAATGCTATGGAGAAAATAAATCAGGATAGAGAATAGAGAGCGATGGAGATGATTTTGAAGCCCTCCCAAATTTAGGGATATTTGAGGTCCAAAAAAGTATAAGGAAGCCCTGGTGGCGCAGTGATTACTCACTGGTGCAAAAGGTTGGTTCAAATCTTGAAAAAAGCGTGCAAGGATGGAAGGGAAACGTGTAGACAAGTAGGAGCTGACTGGGCATGCCCACGCAGAGGGCAGTGAGGCAGTGAGGAGAGCAGTGTGGGTGCAGAAGGGCGAGGTGGAGAGAGCTAGGCAAGGAGCAAGAAAAGAGCCGAGGATAAGGCAAGATATGACAAAATAATAATTTATAAATTATCAAGGGTTCACGGGGGAGGGGAAAAATGAGGACCTGATGCCGGAGGCTTAAGTGGAGAGCAAATGTTTTGAGAATGATGAGGGCAATGAATGTACAAATGTGCTTTACACAATTGATGTATGTATGGATTGTGATAAGAGTCCATATGAGCCCCTAATAAAACGATTGAAAAAAAAAAAGAGCCGAGGAATGTGAACAGAACCTTTTTGTTTCACCAGAAAATGGGATGGTTTCACTGTATTAGAGTTGTCATCAACACTAATTGCTTAGAGTTTAATTGCATAGTTTGCATTCTTACCATGTTCTAGCACTGTGCTTAATCTTTTGCATGTATTATCATTTTCAATCCTCACAACAATCCAATATGAAATATTGGTGCTTATCCCCATTTTCCAGATGAGAGGATTAAAGCACTAAAGGATTAAATATGTTAGCCTTTGTTAATAATTTATACTTTGAAGTGGAGGAGTTGATGGGATTTTTTTCTGACAACATCTCTAGCCAGGGTATCTGAGGAAAGAATTCAGTGCTGGTGTTGAGATTCAGATGAAGCATTTAGTATCATAACAACCTGGAGAGTTTATTGACTCTCTCTTAATATATCAGTTTAGTAATCTGTGGAATGGAAGATTTGGATGAGTTCTTTTAAATGTTTAATGAGTCTGCTCTGAGGATAGGTACAAAAGGCCTGCTCATCAATGTGGAAATCATAATGGACATTTCGTATGCTTAACATGTTAATATCTGACGGAAGGCAGCGAACCAGCACATTTAAGAACATAATATTTAAAATACTGTAAGCTTTAATAGAGTCACTGTGGTTACTAGAATATATGTACATATTTTTGATATTTTAAGCAAATGCCAAAAACCATTTTTAGTGATCATATGTTGGTAAAACAGTTCAAAGCAGTAAGATTCGGGTTCCGTTCATTTATTTTTTTCATGGTTGGTTAATGGTGCCTTCGGCATCCATCCATCTCTTTCTCTTTCTTCATCTCATCTTTTTCTTTTCTTAGTCAAAGAAGTGCTCTTGCAGCACAAAAGAAAATACAATCTAAAAGTACATACAAATTTATTGACTATAAGTGATTAGAGAAATTTTCTGACCAAAATTTAGATTACAAAAGTGATTACACTTAAAAAGCTTACACTGATAACAAAATCTATAAGTAAAACTGACAAATAAGATGACTTATAAATTTAAAAAAATTTTAAAGAAGATATTTTAGTAAACAGGAAATTGAAGGCGGGGAAATGGTTTCATTGATAAAGTGAATTAAATTATTTAATGAAATTCTTTCTGGAAAAGACTTTCTTGGGAGAAAGTGATGCTCTTAGAATTGTTTGCTGTAAGATATTTACATTCAAGCCATTGTTCTTAATATCGAAGTTGGAATATTTCATAATCTGTTGGATTTTTCCTTCTTATGGTTTTATGTATTTATTTGCATTTGGACCCCAGCAGAACTGGTTTCTGTTTGAGGTCTTAAAAATCTTTAAGGCTGATCCACAAATCTAAAGTGCATGGTTTAGATGAGTTTGCAAAGGTATGTGTGGTTAGGAAGTAGTTTAATGTTTTTTGATATGCAAACTGTTTTGGATTTTGTTGGGGGGGGGGAAGGAATGGTGAGTTGGTGGGCCAGCCCATTTTCATTACTTTAATTGTGTGATTTATTGGGATTTTAAGCTTTTTGTAAATGTTTTAGTGTTATCGGGCAGAATTAAAAGGATTTAGAATAAAAGGAGTTTAACAAAAGGACTTTGCAACAGGATTGCAGTAGTTTTTTCTATTTGATGGATTTGGCCAGCCGCTTTTCATTTCAATCATGGTGCTGCGTTCTGTTAAATGCTGCGGAACAGGTGTGTGTAACGTCATTCTTTCCGTCCTACATGCAAATAAGCACACCATTTTATATAGAAAAAGTTAATCCTCTGCAATTTGGAGGATTATGTTATAGGAGGGTGATGACTCCATTAGACATCACAGGAAGTACATGCTATTTATACTGGATGAAAAATCAGGTTTATAGTTACGTAGCTTGAAATTCTAGTATGTTTACACTAACACTTTAGAAATGATATCTATTCAAACTATGTACAACACAATTTCTTTTGATAGAGGAGTTAGATTTTGTTGCAGATTTACAGATCTGAAATTAAAATATGTGTTTTTTTAAAAAAAGTGTTATTTTACTTGAGGATATGCCTTGAGTAAATTTGAGGGAATTTATTAAATATTTGTTATAAACTCTGTCTATCTGCCTATGGGTTTCTTTTTGTGGACAGTGGGTCTTTTTTGGGTTATAATGCTCTCAAGTTAGGGCTTTTATTTTCAGTTTAAAATATTTAAATGGCTTATCTTCTCTGAATATCCCTATCCAATATATAAATCTTTAGTGCCAGCTAGTTGACATTCTATAGAGCCAAATCTACTGGACTGATACACCCAATAGGTCAGTGGTAACAGAATTCTTTAGTTCCATTCTTCTTCTTTTTTATCATTTAATTGGGGGTTCTTACACTTCATATCACAATCCATTCATCCATCCATTGTCTCAAGCACTTTTATACATATGTTGCCATCATCATTTTCAAAATGTTTTCTTTCTACTTGAGCCCTTGCTATCAGTGCATTTCCCCCCTCCCTTCCCACCTTCCCTCCCTCATGAATGCTTGAGAAATTATAAGTTATTATTTTCATATCTTACATCATCCAGTTCCATTCTTTTTTTAATATATATTTTTTATTTTTATCATTTTATTAGGGGCTCATACAACTCTTATCACAATCCATACACACATCAATTGTGTCAAGCACATGTACATGTTGCCATCATCATTCTCAAAACACCTGCTTTCTACTTCAGCCCTTGGCATCAGCGCCTCATTTTCCCCTCTCCCTCCCTGTTCCCCCCGCCCCCATGAGCCCTTGATAATTTATAAATTATTATTACTTTGTCATACCTAGTTCCATTCTTAACAAAGCCGAACAATCAAAATATTCTTGCCAATATTATTTACGTTTTAAAAACATGATGTTCCATTCATCAAATATCAAATGGTATTTATAATTCAGGTATAAACTATAAAGCCATGTAAAGACCAGGAAGGAAAAGGTGTTATTGAAAGTGAAGCTAATGATGTGTGAAGTATTTTCACATGATATCTAGTTAAAATGTAGGAGTGAAGAATTGGCCTCGTACATGTGGAATTCTGTTATAATTAATTTGGAACATTGATATTACAGGCTTTGTACCAGTTAATTTGTAACTTGTACTTGGATTAAAAGTTAAATTGTTAATTATGAAATCTGATTAAGTTGTTAGCTGGGGTAACACCTTATTAAATTGATGTTAGAGCAAGCATGTTCTTGATTCTTTTTCAATAAACAATCATGGATTTGCTTTAAAATCCTGGAGATTTCTTATTAAGAGATTGAGTATTATAAACCTCAACAAACTTAAATCACCTTTGACAGAGTGTTTCATGTGTAAATACTGGTTTTACTTTATATTTTCATCCTTACATTTGATGTTGATAAGATGGTCCCTTTTATAAACATCCCTTGTATAAAGGGATGTTACAGCTTGTCTAAATTTTTAAGCTTTATTATTATCAAATATTAATTTTATATCACAATTTATATTATGTCAAATATATAAAAATAAAGTTAAAAAATATCACATGAGGTCCAGTACAATTTAAATAGCATAGATCTTTCTTAGCCTCTAAGAGGTAAATCTTTATTCTGAAATTGGAGTTTACTATTTTATGCATTTAATAAGCAATGAATACTAAATCTCCATATGTGTACACACAATATATATTAAAAACAAAGCAAATTTTATTTTTGGTGAAAATGTACACAGCAAAATCACTTCCTCACCATTTCTAAACATAATCACCAGCAACATTGGTTAAATTCTTCCCATTGCATCAACATTTTTAATTCTTTTTCTTCTAGTTTCACTTTCGTTTGCTTCATCTCCTTGTCTCCAACCTACTCTTCTGTGCATTAAAATGACCCTTTCTCTGGTCTTACATAACTTAAAATAATAATAAATGCACTGGCCATCAAGGGTGATAGTCTTTATTCTTTGCACTAAAGTATAGTTTAAAGGTGATTTCAGGTGACAGCTTCAATCCAAGGTTTGAAGAACAACAAAAAATGAAACGCGCTGCCCTAAAGTCAGTTCTGACTCTTCAGGGCCCTGTAGGACAGAGTCGGGCTGCTCCTTTGGGTTTTCAAGGCTTTGCAGCAGCGCTTCTCAAACCTGTGAGCTGTGACCCCTTTGGGGGTGGAACGACCCTTTCACAGGGGTCGCCTAACACCATCGGAAAACATTTCAGATGGTTTTAGGGACGGAGACATCGCTTCTCTGTCTCCAGGCGGGTCCCCTCACATGCAAAATACGCCCACCTACGAGTGCCCCAGGTGAAGACTGTTACCCATGCTACACCATGCTTCAAGACAAAATTTCATTTATTTGTAATTAGAAATAAATATTTCACAATATATGACATTGTTTCTGTGAGTCATCATTATGCTTTAATTTGTAACAATGAAAATACATCCTGCATACCAGATATTTACATGATGATTCATAGCAGTAGTGAAATTACAGTTATGAAGTAGCAATGAAAATAATTTTATGGTTGGGGTCACCACAACATGAGGAACTGTATGAGAGGGTCGTGACTTTAGGAAGGTTGAGAACCGCTGCTCTACAGTTTTTACAGCAGCGACAGTCCCATCTTTACCACAGAGCAGCTGGTGGTGTTAGGTTAACAGCTCGGTGCATAGCCCTCCACGACCAGAGCTCAATGATTGCAGGGAGTCCTCCAGGCTCAATAGGTCTAGTAAGTCTGGAGTCTTTAAAACTCTGAAATTGTGCTTTATATTCCCCCCCCCCCCTTATTTCTCCCTTTTTATGAGCATTTCTCTATTATGGTCCAGATCAGAACATTCAGTACTGGGATCTGAAAATAGGTAATTTTAACATGATCAAAGATGGCTTTTTTCATGAGCAAGCACAAACTTGTTTATTACCAAAAAACAAAGCAAAACAATGATAGTTCAACCACAGCAAGAAGTTTTAACATTCTATCCTTCATTTGAAAACTATTTTTCCAGTTTTATTGGCACATAATCCACATAAACAATTTAATCATTTGATTATGTCAAGAAAAATTGTACAATCATCACCACAAACAATTTCAGAATTTTTTTTTTCTTTTTCACCCCCACAATTAAATCACCTGTAAAATGAGTTGCAAACCCTACAAACCCTTGCATCGGTTATTATCTCTATGCATCCACTCCTTCTGTGCTTCACAAACTGGTAAACCCAACATAAATAATAAAGAACAAAACCAAAATATAGTGGTAAGAATAAAACAATAGTAATATAAAGATACGAACAATGAGTAAGAAAAAAGGACCACCACCAATATTTAAAAAGCCAGAGAGGAAGTTTTTGCAAAATCCAGGGAAGAGTTCCTTGCACCTAGAACAAATTCAGGTTGGGTGTAGGGAGGTCAACAGACTATCAAGTTTGATGCAGTAAAATCAGATTACAATGGTCCGTGTTTGACAGTAAGGCTGGTTGAGACTGTTGTTTGTGTCTGGAGGGGATAATGTGGGGCTTACTCTGGATCTTCTGCAGATGGGTTTGGTTTGGCCTACCACTGTCTTCCACAAATTGAGTGTTCACAATTTTAGCTCTGGTAATTTTCCCTTTGTCATACTTGAATTTTGTTATTGTCTTTTTTGGATCACACAAGCTGGGGTGCTTTTTCCATATGGACTTAATTGATTCCTCTCTTAGATGGCTGCTTGCTTGGATACAACCCTTTAAGACCTCAGACAATATTCTAATTGATAGCCAGGCACCACCTGCATTCTTCACCACAGTTTGCTGTAGCACCCTTATCTTCAGTGATCATTTTATGAAGGCAAGTATTGAGTAGGTCCATGATATCAGAACTAATTGTTTTTGGATTGGGGCTAGAGTTAATTAGAAAACCAGAATCCATCTGCTTGTTCCTGAGATCTACATGACTGGATTTTACTTTGGCAGTTTTTGAATGACAAATTAGAACCTCACATATGACTCAGCAACACCAGCACCAGCAACAAACCAGCCAGCAAACAAACAAACAAGAGGCAAAACAAAAGATGCTAAAGGCAGGAAAACAAAAACTCATAGGAACAGTAAAAGCAAAGCTGTGTCAGTCATCCCCCTGGGCCATAAGGCGAATGCACGGTTGACATCTATTTTCCAAATGACACAGCACTCCGGACACTGTTGGTATTTGGAATCTGTGCAAATATAGATCCACCTTGAGCTGCAGTCCATGTGTTATTGCCCTGCACCGTTTGATCTCCCATTCTTTTGCGTTCTGTTTATCCTAAGTATGTATGGAGCTTGGTGCCTGAGGAAAACTTCCTGGATCAGTTTTTCCGTGTTGAAAACTTTCAAGTTTGAAAGAATTACAGGGAGTTTCTGCATACTTTTTACCCATCTTCCTCTAATGGTTGCCTGTATATAAGTATATGACAAAACCCAGGAAATCGACCTTGGTGAAATGTGTGTGAATAGTTTTATTGTTATTTTATCACATCTGTAGATTTGTGTAACTGCCATTGCAGTCAAGATAGAGAACTATTCAATCATCCCAAATTCTTTATCATACTACCATGTTTATTCAGGTTAAGCCAAAAGGTGACCATTGGAGATTGGTTCTTGAGGCCCATCCAAGTGGCTTTGTGCATAAATAGCTCTTTCTTTCATAGTCTTTTTTTTTTTACCCTTTCAAAGTCTTGAGTAATATTCTATGGTAGTGATCTACCATAATTTGTTTTACCATTTATCGAAAGACCTCTGGTCGTTAGAAAGGACATTTGACTGATAAAAACTTGTTATAAGCATGTTTGGTGGGTTTTATGTGGACTTTTTCTTTCACTGGGATAAATGCACGGGGCTGATTTGGGTGTATGGTAAATCTATATTTTAATTGTAAGGAAATTGATTGCCAAGGTGGTTTCCTTAGGGATGGTACCATTTTACATCTCCATCAACAGTTGTATAGGATATTTTCTTTCTCTGAATTTTGTAATATTTTTTATTGACACCGTTTCTTTTATCTATTCTAATAGATATGTAGTGATATCATGATCACTCATGTATCCTTTACAGTAAAATATCTCCATTTCTTTTGCCCCCTTTCTAATTGAATTGCTTGCTTTTTATTGTTGAGTGTTGAGAGCACTTTATACATTCTAGATATGAATCTTGTCAGATATATGAGCTTCAAGTATTTTCCTACCAATAAAAATTAACAACCAAAGGATTATTAAATTTTGGTGCAATTTCTGTAATGGCTATAGGTTTTCTACTTTAGACAAGTATAAAAATTACATGCATTTATAGTGACCAGTATTTTGTTATATCTTCACTTTAAATATTTTGAGAGTATGAAAGATGAAAGTAATGGGAGATAAACAGGAACACTTCTTGACGTTTACTTTTTATTTTGTGCTCCTTATCAGGTACTCAAAAGTGTGACAACTTTGCTGAAAAAAGACCTCTCCTTGGTGTTTGTAAAAGCATTGGATCTTCTGGGTAAGGACATTTAAAAACAGTCTTTGCATCAAAATATGTACAGGTGAATAGAGACCAGTTGCTATGCCTTGGATGGCTGATTCCAAGAAATCTTACTCTTTTTATAACCATAATTCTGTGTTCTCACAAGAGAGAAGAAAAGAAAGCAAAACTCAGAGCTTTTGTAATTCAGGCAGTCTCTCTATCATTTCCTCTGACACCATTTTCTCACATGCTGGATGATAGCTGGAGACTATTGAACACAGCAATAGATCGCAATATATTCTTGAAATAGGGAATTACCATCATTAAGTAAAAAAAGGATGTTTAATGTGTTTCTAACATAATCATTTTTTATGGTGGCCTTTCATAATACAATAGAAATTAATATGTGCATGGTAATAATTAGAAAAACAAATTAAAATAACTAATATTTACAGATGCCACAACATGTACTTGACATTGTTCTAAAGGTTTTGCATAAAATCTTTAAATTTGTCTTTCAGCAATCTATGAAATAGGTCCTATTATTTTACATAGTAAGAAACTGAAGCATTGATGCTATGCAGTGATGCTCTGGATTCAAGCATGACCATGCTGCTCTCAATTCAACATGCTGGTTACATGACTGTGTATAACAGTAAAAATGACTCATAAAATCAGATATTTTCTCTATTTCCCTGTCTATGAAAATCACCATACTAATATTTTCACAAGGTAATAATCAAGCAGGTCTCCATTTTATAGTAACTTTTTCTTTTGGTTAGCAATTTTTTCAACTGCTAATGCAATTATGAAGCTCTAACTGATCTGCTGCCATCCAGTTAATTCTGACTCATAGTGATATCCTGTAAAAAATGTCATCAAAGGCTGTGGACAGGCCATCCAGGGCTACCGAAATGTTCCAAAGTGACCGAGGGTCTTTGTAGCTTTGTGATTATGACTCTTTCCTCTAAGGACCTCAGAATGGCTTTGAGTTGGCACACCTCCTAACTCCAAAACTGCTGACGACAGGAAAGGCTGAGCGTTAATTCTGTGCTCTGTACTGGATAGTCATCCTTACGTCATAACCGTTTAGAACATTCAAAATGGAGATAATTTCTTTGCTATGCCTCATTTTAGTGAAAAATACGTGTGTTTTCCTTTGATAGATTTTTGTCTTACACAGGTTCCAGCTTTTGTAGATTTTACTGTAAATATACAATGTAAGCTTGTATTTTAGCATTCATATCTCAGAAAGTTTTTTTATATACCTATTTTCCAACAGTATTTCTGTAGAACTGGAATTCAGTTATTCAGTATCACATACACTTCTCCAGTCACTTCATTAGACTTTTTTGAAGTAGAAAGGTACTTCACCAATGTGTTACTTTAACACGTAGTTTAAAGTGAGTTCAAAGGGGATAGCATTATACATAGAATGTAAGTATTGAAAAATAAAGGTAGCTAATTTAAGAAATACTGTTGTTTAATAGGGGAGAATGACAGCGCTTTCTACTCCTTTTTAAAAAAAATTAATAAATCATTTTATTGGGGACTCTTACAGCTCCCATCATAATCCATACATCACTTGTATCAAACACATTTGTACTTATGTTGCAATCATCATTTTCAAAACATTTTCTTTGTGCTTGAGCTTTTGGTATCAGCTCCTTTTTTCCCCCCTCCTCCTCCCCTCCCACCCTCATGGACCCCTGATAAATTATAAATTATTATTTTCATATTTTATACCGCCTGTTGTCTCCCTTCACCTACATTTCTGTTGTTCCTCCCACTGGGGTGGGTGTGGGGGTCTATACATTGATCATTGTAGTTGGTTCCCTGTTTCTCCCCCTCTTCCCCTACCTTCCCCCTAGCCTCATAGTATCGCTACTCTCATGCGGGGTTTCTCTCTCCTGGATTCCGTGTGTCGAGAGCTCTATCTGTACCAGTGTACATTCTCCAGTCTAGCTGGATTTGTAAGGTAGAAAGGGCTTTCTACTCCTGTAAAGAGGTATAGTCTCAGAAACTCACAGGTGCAGTTCCACCCGATCTTACAGGGTCACTGTGAGTCAGAACCTCCACCATGGCAGTGAGTTCTTTTTTTATTTTTTAATACAGCAAAAATGCGACTTGAAGACATTTGAAGAAATAATGCAGAGTAGTAGGGGATATGATTATATCCAGGGTTCTTTGAATCAAGACTCTCAAGTTTGAAGGGCATAGATAGGCAAATTGTGAGAGAAACCACAGAGTGGGCAAATGGGAAACAATGAAATAATAAATGTTATAAGAGTAAGAGACAACAAATTAAAAAGTGTGTAAATCAAATAGAAGTGAAGAAAGTATATAACCATGTGATGGATAGTTGGAGATAATTTGTTTAATGTCACATGAATCTTGAAAATGTAGACTTTATCTTGTCTGACTTGGTTTCCTTCTTGGAATAAAATTTTGGTTTTGACAACATGAAATTTCATAAGCTTGCTATATAGTCATCTTAGTTATTTCTCTGAATATTAATTTTCTTTTTGTGAATGAGTGAAGTTCTTAATCTTTTGATATCACCAAAATCACTGGTACACAAAATTATACACTCTTCCCCGTGTGTTCTTTGAAGAAATAGATTGTTCAGGTCGTTTTCCATATCCTGTTAAATGCTACAGAGCTCCAGCTGTTTTGGATTTTATCAACTCCTTATACTCACCACTGCCTATTGAATTATTCTTGCAAGATGCCAACAAGAATTTCTTTTTTGACATATAATTTTATTTCTATAATTTATAATTCAAAGGAGAATAATTGCTGTAGAAGGAGTCTCTGGCCTTCTTCATCCGTTTTCTTTAGAATCAAGCTTATTTATTTCACTTCGCCCCAGTGGCTCTATTTCATTTATGACACCCAGTTACTATTGTGAGAGACTGTCCTATCAGCATTCCACAATAGTTTATAAGGTCTTAGAGAAGATAATGTTTATTGTGCTACTGATCCAGGGATTCAGTCACTTTGTTGTGTAATAATTTGAGGGAAACAGGAAAAACCATGGAAAAGATCCAAGGAATATACACTCTCCAAGGAAACCAAAGTTGTCATTTATATTAACCAGTTCCCAGAAGGTAGTTGTTTGTAATTAGGCTCTCCTTACCGGCTATGAATAAAGAGCAAATGAATAATAATAATAGTATTATTAAACAGCTGATGGTAGATCTTAGAGAATGTTTAGTTCAATGCATTATGTTCCTAAATTAAACATTTTATGTTACCTTTACAACATAAGACCTTTAGAATATTGCGTGTGGCAAGTACCCTGAAGATCATATAATTGCCTTATGATATGGAACAGGAAATTCTTAAAAGTGAAATAAAAATTTTAATTTATTTATCTTTATTGGTTAGGAATACCTCACACTTTGGACTCTGTACTTTGAGCTTATTGCAGAGCTGCCAGAGTAAGCCAGGCACAGTTCCTTTTGTCACGTCCTCCTGGCGCAGGGCTGGAATGGCACCCAGGGACACAGGAAAACAAAGCAAAAAAGGGCAGGAAACACCACATTGAGGAGACAAGAGTGTATTAGGTAATTTACGTATGTGAAGATTAAATGTCGTTTTGTGGCCAACAGAAGGTTAATGTCAAGATCCTCAGTAGACAGTTTCATCCCGGTAAAAGTCCACACAGTGTAGTGAGAGTTGAATGTATATGCCTGTAGTATTAAATTAAATTGGCGATGGCGGGGGCGGGGGGGGGGGGGGGGCCCCCGCCCCCACCGCTACTACTACTACTACTACTATCGGGTTCAGTAAGCACAATTGTACGGTTGAGATATATAAGCGTTATATTAAGGTCATTGAGAGCATGAGAGACTCCTTCTACAGCATACAATAATACAGTCAGACATATTACATGGTAGCATCGTTCACTTCAGCCCTGCTTGATGGTCCTTGTGGAGGGGCCTTAGCCATCAGAGAAGAAGCCGCTGTCTCGTCCTCCTTAGCCACCTTCTCCAGCCACCCTCCCGAGAACCAGGGAGCCTCATTATTTATTGCTAAACCATACATCATATCACTTTAGGGGGATACATCACAGCATCATGCATCACAGAGAGGGGCAATACAATTCACAACAACCTGCGTCATAGGGAGGGATTGCAACTTAGGCAATACAAGCAATAGGAGGGGTATGACCTAGTCATCTTGGAGTGGTCCCGGGCTTGCCTTTGGGCACTGCTTTGAGGGAACAATGTCAGAAGGGAATGGGCCCTACTTAGGGTGAGTCAGACTATACAGTCTGGCCGCTCTAGATGGCTGATGTTAAGGAGAATAACCGCTGACCTACTTTCTCTGACCGCCTGTTGTACAGTCATTTTTAAGCAGCTAAGTCTGGTACATATTATTGGGGAGACAGCTTAAGAGAAATCCTTCTGTTCCCCACATATACCTAGGATTTTATAAGCAATGATTTTTTCAGAAGGCTGATGAAATGGCATGATGGCCATATCCGACATCCTCTGGCTACACAAAGGAGGAGAATCCAAATCCACATCAGCCCAATGCCAGTTGCCATAAGGCAGAGGTCACACATACACAAATTGCAGCACAACACAAAAACATGTAATAAACTTTATTTTTTAATGCAACTTCCTGGGTATACTAATGTTATTTCTTCATTGAGAACTAATTGGAGCATCCCTCCGCCCCGTTTCCTCTTATCTCTTTGTAATTCCTTCCTCCCATCCTTTTTTGCTTCTATTTGCCAGGAAACCAGTCATCTACTTTCTGTCACTACAGATTAATTTTCATTCTTTATATAAATTAAATCATTCTGCGTGTATACTCTATTTTGGGTCCATCTCATTTCACTCAGCATATTTATGTAGAGATTCCGTCATCTTATTACCTGTTAGTAATTCATTTATTACTGTTTCATATGATACTATTTGGATATGCCACAAATAACTTATCTATTTATGTTGGTTTATTTGGGCTTTTGTAAATAATTCTGTGAATTTATATATCTGTGAATAATTCTGTGAATATTAATGTTTACTTTTTGTATAGACATATGTTTTCATGAGAAATAAAATGCTACTATGCTAAACTACTCATTACAGATTTCCTCATTATAAGTAATTTAAATGAAATGCCTTTTCATTTAGTAGCAGTTTTCTCGACAGAGCAGACTTGACAACACTAACAAGTACAAGTGAAGTAAACATGTACACATAATTGTGTTGGATTGCTGTTCTACCTGTCCATCTATGGGTTTTATAAACTTCGCACTGCAGGTTCTATGGGTGTATGTATTCCTTATGAGGACTCATAATGTAAAAAATTTGGCACTTTTGAGGGTATTTTGCATAAGATAAAATATTTCCATTCCTTTTTAGAGAGTAGTTTTGGGTATTGATCAACTCCGATTTTAGGGGTTGGGTTGATTCACTTGACTTCTTAGTTGAGCTGGATCTTTGTCTTTATATATTATGAAGAAATTGTACCTTGTGCTAAGAGCTTCGGTCCTTTCGCAGATTCTCTGATAGTACTTTCCCTTCAGCTGTTTCATCTTTCGAATCCCCAGGGACCCATTCCGCACTGCATGCCATGGTCTTATCCCCTCCTTTTAAAAACTGATTGCAATGAAAACATACATAACAAAACATATGCCATTTCAATAATTTTGACATGCACAATGCAATCACTGATAGCATTCTTCAAGTTGTGCAACTGTTTTCTCTATCCTTTCTCAAATCATTCCACTAATACTAACATAAACTCAGCCCTGTCTAGGCAGAATTTTCCTTCTTTGCTCCTCAGTCTCCCTTTTGGTAGATCACTAGAAATCCTTTGTTTCTGTATTTCCTTATTGTATAAAAGTGATATCATACAGTATTTGCTTTTGTACTGACTCGTTGCACTCAGCCTGAAGTTTTCAAGGCTCATCTCTGTGGTGGTAAGTGCCAGGACTTCATTTCTCTGTATTCTTTTCTGTGTGCCTACTATATTTGTTTATTCATTCAAATGTAGATGGACATTCTGTTTCCACCTTTTGCCTTTTGGGATATAGTGCAATTCCCTTTCTTTGACTCCACAGTATCCCAGGCTTTGATCTACCAGATCTCACCTGTGTTCAGTATGAGGGGCTTTAAAAAGTTCATGAGAAAATTTCATTCTTTCAATTCCATTTCAAGCAAATGCTTTAAAAAGTTTTAATTTTTAAATAGTTTTAATGGTACATAATTCACATATTATACTATTCAATGGTTCAGTCCTATCAAGAAGTTACTTAAAAAACAAACAAAATGTACTGTCTTTTTGCAATCCATTGCTCAGCTCTTGATGCCATAGCAAGAGAAAGCTGTCCTAGTTTCTATTCTGTGTGGCCTCACATAAGTCTTACTTGAATTTAGGGTTCTTTTTTTTAAATCTCTCTTGGTATGATTTAGGAGCATTTTTATTTTCTTTACTGATCTGTGTTGTTTTGGGAAGCTATGCTATGGTAGTATACACAAACACCTTTGTAATGATATTTTATTATTTTTACTTTTAAAGTTTTATATTCATCAGTGGCCATTTATGCTACTTTTCCTCCATATTATCCAATTAGACATGTTTGCCACATGTTATTTAGCAATTCTACACAGATGGAGAAGAAACTAAATATTTATCATTGTAGATTCTTGTTTGCTTTTTATTTCTTCATGATAAAATAAGCTGAATATTTGTGAGATATTGTTCTTATTAGAATATCACATTTCAGCTTAGAATGGGATAGCATGTACTTTCCAGTTTTTTAGTAATCAAACTCAAGCTATGTTAATGCTTTTTCATAAATTTTTTCAAACCTCTTCTTCCCCAATGAAAATAGTATATCAACTTCTGGCAGTACTGTTTTGAAATAAGGAAAAATTCTGTCATCACATTTGAGTTGCTGCGGGTGTGTCGGGCTTTAATAGGGTCTCTTCACTTTCACTGGAACAGAATACTTTATGTCCCCCAAAGAAGTTCATGTTTATATATTTATATGTTTCTGGAGGCATAATTGAAGCTCAGCAGATTATGCATAATTAAAGTGGACTGTTTGATAAAATTTGACAATATGCCTACCCATGAAATCATTACTCCAGTCTTGATAACGAGCATATTTATCATACACTTTAATGCTCTCTCATGCCCCTTTTGATTCCTCTATTTGCTCTTCCTGGTACTCTGTACAAGAAACAAGTCTCTCTTCAATGAGTCTCTTCAGATAATAGTGAAGACTTTGCTTCGTAATAAACTTTTTTGGAGGGCAGATGTTTGCTGCCATATAGTTTAAGATGACTTTAATATATGCTTAATGATATAAAAGGAGGAACCTTGGATTTAAAATTGTTTTTACTTTTGCTCTGCAACTTAAACTGAAGACAATTTCATATAAAGCTTTCCATCTAGGAGCCAGTCATAAAACTACTAAAAGGCATGCACAGTTTCTCTGTGAATCAAAGCAAGTTTTTCAGCCACCAAAAAGGGTGCTGTCTTGACATATAAATGGAAAACAGACTGAGTTTTTGGCTGATACTGCTGTACTGGTTTAAATGTTGGTTCAGTCAACTTCAAGCTTAGATTACAAGATTTGCAAATTGAGGGAAAACCAAAAGGGAAGGAGCAACTGCATAGATTCTGACTTTGTGGAATTCCACCCAGACTGTGAATCTCCCTCTGGTGAAACAGGGCATGTGCACAGTACGTGAACCTCACAAAGAGCCCCGGTGACTTTGTGAATATCCCAAAGACAAAATTCAAGAAGAGCATTTAGAAATTCCTTATGGAATCTGAAGTCAGTTTCCAAATGGAATGTTCTTCAACAATTCATTTAGGAAAATATTTTATCGATGCAACCTTGCTAAATGAGAAAGCTAATTTGCTTAAACTAAACTTTAAATCCTTCAAAGACTGTGCGGATGTCATTGACAGGGTAAACTGACACAGCCCTCTGGGCGATGTAAGGAATCTCTTGCCATGGACCTAACATATTTGAACATTGTGTGTATAATTGTGAAATGTTTGCTAGAAATCATTTTTCCTGCCGTTAATGCAGAAGTCTCAAAGAATTTATGTATTTGAATATTGTTTTCCTTTTTTTCTAGTAAGGAATTTGGCAGCAATAATAATGACATTAGTAATAGCAGACATGATAAATCATTTACATTTATTGAGCACTTAACTATGTTCCTACTACACCACCAGGGCTCCCTGGCCACACTCTGGGGGACCTACATAGGCAGTTCTGCTGTACCCTGTAGGCTCACTCCGAGTCAAAAGTGACTTGGAGGGCCATGAGATTTTGGGGGTACTGTGTTCTAGACATTGTTCCAAATGTTCTCATTTTTTTCCTCTTATTGCTCAGCAATCCTCTGTGATGTGAGAATTTTAATTTCCCAAATTTATAAATGAAGAAACTGAGTTACAAGGAGAACCCAACACTTTTCTAAAGGTTCGGCTTTAGTAGAACTAGGTTTAGTGTCTGGATTGTCTGGTTTCTGTAAGAGTAGTGAGTTCAAAACATTTTCATATATTTTATTATCTTATTATTATCTTATTATCCCTATTTGACATAGGTCTAAATGACACCCCCCCTTATTCTTTGTTTTTAGCTTTTTAAGATGAATTTTAAAGTTTTAAAATATGAATTAGATCATCAGTTTAGCAACAACTTATACATATTTTGTTTAAACTTATCCACTACAATAACTATATTGCATCATCACTTATCCCACGCTCTCTCTTTGTTTCCTGTTTCCATTCATTCTTTCATAATTTGTACTTTGACTTTGGGTAAATGTTTCCCTTTTGATCTTGTGATTGATTATTCTATCATGCTGGTGAGTTCAGTTTCAGTCATTGTGTTAGACTGGGTTAACTAGAGAAACAAATCCAGAGACACTCATATGTGTAACAGTGAGCTTTATATCAAAGAGCAATTGTATAGTGATAAAACATCCCAGCCCAGTCCAGATCAAGTCCATAAGTCCAATATCATCCTATAAATCTAATACTAACATGTAACTTCCTCTTTGGACTCATTCAGCCACAAAATACAGGAAGGTCACAGGCTGGTAGGTAAAAAGTCTTGAGGATATAGGGGCTGTAGAAGCATCTCAGCGCTGGTGCAGGTCTCCATGTGGCTTCTCCAGCTCTCTGAGTGTTGGTCTTCAACAGGAGGGTGAAGCAGAGAGAGGGGCTCAACAAGTCGATACTTGACTTGTCAACAGGAAGATAAGGCAGAGGGAGAGAGGAAGTTCCCAGAATCCTCATGAGAAGGCCATGCTCACAAGGAGGCATCATCAGGCTGTGACCTGATTGACAGGCTTCACTCTTAATACCCTCAAGTTGACACGAGACTGTACAACTACCACAGTCATAAAAGGTGACTAAGAGCCACAGTCTTTGGTGCCCCATTAGTTTCTTTCTGAGCAGTAAGCCTGTCTCTTTCATGATTTGGGGTTTTGTTTCATGCTTTGCTCTCAGTCTATCTAATACCTAAAGTGATCCCTTTCAATGTGGCTGGAAGTGGTAGCCAGGCACCATCTAGTTAATTTGGTCTGTGGGTTGAGACAGAGGTTTGTATCATCCATTATGTCATTGTATTGTTCCAAGTTTTAAAGTTTTTTATCTTCTTTCCTTTGGACAGGGAAAGATAAATAGTTCACCTTAGATGGTTGATCACCAGCTTTTTAAAGACCCCATTGCTACTCGCCAGATTAGAATATAGAACATTGTCTTTGGGAACAGTGTACAGTGACCCCTCGCCACTTCGCGCTTTGACTTCCGCGGCTTCACTCTATCGCGGTTTTTTCCGTAACAGCACCCACTGCCTACACCCGCTCCTTCAGAGGAAAAAGACAGCGACCCACCTGTAGAGTACATCCCTTAAGTCATTTCATAGGCTATTGATTACAGTATTTGTAAGAACTATGTATAATAATACTGTATGTGAAATATGTAATACTGTAAACTAGATGCCATAAATAATATAATAAATAATAAATGATAATTGTAACGTCCAAAATGTTTTACTGTATTTTCCCTTTTTCGTTTAATAAATTGGGTAATACGAGTGTAATGGTGACTAAAGGGTGTTTTTTCATGTCCTCTATGCTCTAACTACGAAAATATTTGATTTACAAATAAGGAATCCTACTTGGAGGAATTTCATTTATCACGGTAGGGTCTAGAACCGATTAACCGCGATAAAAGAGGGTTCACTGTATACCAGTTGACTGTGGTGTTCACTAAGACTGTGATCCTGAGCCTCCAGGCCTAGTAACTTATCCCCTCAGGGTGTGTCTAACTTTGCTTCCATATCGTCCACCACATTTATTGAAGCAAAGGGAAGTACACATATACTAGATAACTTCTGTCAAGTCTCTGTATATTTGTGGGTATTCTCCCAGTCTCCTTGTCATGCCTGTTCAGCCCGTGTGTCTATTCAATCATCTACTTGTATGGATCACCACTATTGCAGGATTGTATATATAACAGTATTTGCTTCTTGTCTTTGGCTCGTTTAAACCTCAAGGGTCTTCTCAGGTCTCCATTATTGTTTGGCAACTTCCTTCTTTGTTTGTTTTTTTGATCATTTCCTTGGGGACTCTTACAACTCTTATTACAATCCATACATCAATTGTATCAGGCACATTTGTACATAAATTGCCACTCTTTTCTAGACAATTGCTTTCATTTAGCCCTTGGTATCAGCTCCCCTCTTAACCCCTCCCCCTGCCCCCGCAACTTCCTCCTTATTGTGTATTGCCAAAGCTGTAAATCTTTATGATGCAGATGGCTACATCTTTCTTTGCAGAGCAGCTGCTGGGTTAGATAACCACTGAACTTTTTGTTAATAGGAGAATGCTTAACCACTGCACCACCGGGCTCTTCGTTTATAGGTAGATCGTTCTAATTACATGTTTCTTTTGATACTCTAGACATGAAACTATTCTGGACAAATATGTTAGTGCTTTGTTCAAATTATTTTCTTTCAATAAATATTTATAAGTGCCTACTCTGAGTCAGCTTTTATAAATGCCAGTAGTACAGTAGTAGTGTAAGGCAATGGTTCTTAACCGAGTCAGAAAGGGAAGGGGTTATTTTGAACTACAGTGTGCTCTTGGAAGTGCCTAGGGACATTTTTGCTGTCAATACTGTGGTGGGGGAGAAAGTGCTAATTGCATCTAATTATTAGAGCCAGGACATTATCCTATGATACAGAGTCATGGTCATCCAGGCAATGAATGTCAAGAGTGGTAAACCCTGATAGGGAGACGAAAGCCTGTGTATTGATGGGGTTGAAATTTTATCATGGAGAAAGAATAAAGTAAAATAAATAATTTAGTAATTAAGTAGTATGTAAAAAATATTAGAGATGTTAGGTAGATTGGCTTGAGCCATAGTCCATGTTATTGATGGACATTGTTTTAATGGGAGTTAATACATATATCATTCCATAGTTCAGTCACATCAAGCAGTATTGTACAATTGCTATTACAATCAGTTTCAAAACATTCTTTTTTTCCGTGCAAAACATTCTTTTCCTTCCTGGATTGCTTGACATCGCCACCACCCTTCCCCAACTCAACACGGCCCCCAAACCCTTATTCTACGTGCTATTCCAATACCGCCAGTTTCATATACTGAAAACCATATAACACAACTTCAAGGTGACCCCCAATGACATAACACATCTGAGATAAACCCTAATATAAACAAACAAAAAATACAGAAAATGTTGAAAACGAGATCAGGCCTAATGTGCATCACAGGGAGGATCAACTCACAAGGTTTTTGTTTTGTTTTTTTATCTCACAAGGTTTTAACAGTTCAAGTCAGGTTTAGCTTTTTGATCCTCTAGTCATTTCTCCAGTGTGCTCTGTTTACTAACCACTTTTCTCTTTTCCCTCTATTATGGATAGAGGGAAATCATTGGGGACTTATTTCCTATGTAGCTCCCACAAATGTACCTTGGGGTCCCATTGTCATCCATAGCTTTCTGCAATCTGGATTCTCAGAGTTTAGCGTCTGATAACTATTCTCTACTTCAACTTCAGATTATATGATTTACAATCCTTTGGTGACTGATGATGCTGTGCTTCTTCCATGTGTACTTGGTTAACATCTGGCTTAGATGGCTACTTGTTTGGAAACAAGGCTTTAAGACCCCAGACATTATTTTTTTCTGATAGTCGGGTACCATTTTGCTATAGCGCCTATATCTTGTATTCCCTTCCAGGGACGTGAGTATTGAGCAGGGCCATGATGTAAGAAAGACTTGTTCTTAAATTGGATCGAGGATTTAGTGTGAGACCCAAACTCATTCCTAGATCTATGTTTTTTGTCTTTTAATCTGCCTTTGGCTCCCTTTTAATACCTACGTAATTTATGGTTGAGGGTCTTATCGATCATTCCCCTTGGGCATAACAATCTTCTGTTAATGTTTTCTTTGACTAGCCTCTGGTACTAATTTTTAAAGCTGTGTTGAGAGAGAGATATTGGGCCAACGTAGGCGAACTCCATACCACATACCTGGTTTACTCACTTGTATAGACTCAGTCCTTTTGTGACTGGATGCTATTTATACAAACAATGGAAGTTAATTTTCAGGGAAATTTTACAATAATAATCACTGAGAATGCCAGTCACAGGTTTGCCAGAATTATACGTATCTTAATATGTAGCAAGACCATGTTGGTCCTCCTGCCAACAGTTCAACAATCTTAGTGCAGCTGCCTTCTGCTTCCTCAGACACCATGCATTTGCCATCTCAAGTCCTCAGGTTCTAAGTGTGTCTGAGGTAGAGTCCAGTTCACCCCAATCTCACTGATGCAGCCTCTGGAGCATGCTGTATACCTTGAAGATCAAGGATTCTATGCCCCAGCATTTTACCGCACCTGGCCTCCGGCTCCGGGATGCATCCAGGAGCCTGGGTCGATGGGGCCCATTTGGTGCATAGCACCGGGGACACTCTCCCTCTAGAGTCCCCAGAAGCATTTCCAGTCATTCTTTCCCTCAGCTGGAGGCTGGTCCTCCTGCTTTTCCCACCAGTAGTAATGCGTTCGTGTCCCCCAGACATGTTTTCTCCCTTTCCCTCTGCTGACTTGATTTTCCCATCAGTAGCCCTCATCCCTCTGATAGGGCTGTCTACCTGTCCAGGGGGTTGATGGACATATTATTGTTAGGTGCCATTGACTCAGTTCTGCCCCAGAGGGACCCTATGCATAACAGAATGAAACACTGTGCCGTGCAGTGCCATCCTCACACTTTTCCTATGCTTGAGCCCACTGCAGCAGCCACAGTGTCAGTCCATGCGCTTGAGAGTCTTCCTCTTTTTATTGCCCCTCTACCAAGCATGATATCCTCCAGGGACTGGTCTCTCCTGTCAACATGTCCAAAGTATTTAAGATGGAGCCTCGCTACCCTTGTCTTTAAGAAGTACTCTGGTCATACTTCCTCCAGTAACAGATTGGTCTGTCCGTATACGAGATGGACATTAGTATACCCAAAACAAACAAACGAAAAACTTACTGCCATTGAGTTGATTTTGCCTCATGGTGACCTGATAGAACAGAGCAGAACTGTTCCTTTGGGTGTCCAAGATTTCCAGTCTTTATGGATTTCAGCTTTGCCTGCAGTGACTCGTGAGTTTAAACTGCTGGTCTTTCGATATGGATAGTTTTGGATATGGGTCATTTTCTCTCTTTTTGGATACTGGAGATAATGCCCCTGTGAATATTAGACCAGTTTATCTTCCTACCAGTAGGACATAAGATTTCCAATATACTGTTGAGAATTTTCAGCCTTTTAGTTTCTTAAGATTGCTAAACTGGAGAGCAAAAGTCTTGAGGTCAAGGTATCACTTCAGTTTTCTGCTTCTGTGTTAACATGTCATTTTTCTCTGTGTGTTTCTATCCAATTTCTGTACTTCTTATAAGTATATCACTCATTGGTTTAGGGCTCACCTTAATCCAATATAGCTTCATGTTCGATTGATTATGTTTGCAAAGACCCTATTCTAAATAAGATCACAGTAACTGGTACTATGGTTTATGACTTGACGGAGGATTCAATTCATCTGTCTATATTTAGTCATTTTATTTTAGCCTTACTGATTGGTATCTATGGGTATTGGTATTTGTTATGGTTTTCACTTGAATTCCCTGATGATGAGTGAATATGAGTACTTTTACTTATTTTGCTGTTTTTATATTCTTTTTTTGATGAAGTCTACCCGTGTCCTGCTCGTTTATTTATTTTGAAAAATTTTTAATCATTTGTAGGCATTCTTTTTTTTTTTGAACAGTCATTTCTCTTGAATTTATTGTTCGTTGAAAATAAACTAATAAATAAAAGCCTTTCTTCGATGGATGGATACAGCTTGTGGAAGTTTCTTAGAGTAACAAAACAAACCTGGCACTGAGGAGATGTTGCTTCTGTTGGCTTTCAGTTGTGCTTAACTGCTTCTGTTGACAACTGAAAGACACTTTGGCTGGTCTTTCAGAAAATAACTTAGGAACCAAAGGGCAGTCACCAAGTGAGGGGCATGCCCCTCATCATCGGAGTGTGGTTTTTTCTTTCTGACTTGAATCTGAAAGAGAGAGAGAGACAGAAAAAGAGACAGACTGTAGGCGTTCTTTTAATGTAAGCTCTCTAGGTGTGCTCTTTAATTAGGAGCACTTATGGTGGTGTGGTTACACATTGGGCCCCTAATCACTAGGTCATCAGATTGAATCTATCAGCTGTGCTGCAGGAGAAAGCTGAGCCTTTCTATTCTCATAAAGAGCCTCAGAAACCCACAGGGCAGTTCTATCCGGCTCTATATGGTCACTGTGAGTTGGAATCCATTTGATGGCTGTGAGTGTTTATGCCTCTCAAGGTCATTAATCCAATTCTAAAATAGATATATGATGATCAACACACACAAAAATAATTTCAAAGCTGTCTTGAAGAATGTGATCTGTCTTGGTGTGATTATACCACCTAAAACCAAGCCTTATTATAAAGTGCACCACGTAAGTCATCATCGTGGTGGCATTAGGATAAGCAAAGAGTAAGCACACATTCCCTAATCAGAGCACAAGACATCCTGACAGTAGGCATTTGGAATGGAGGAGAGGGCCTCACCCCCTAGAATCGAGGAGGAGATAGTGATGCTGCCTCTTGGAACCGCACCTGAGCATGTAATGGCTAGGCAGTTTTATAGGCTGGACATCCAATACCCCTGGCAACATTCTTCCCTGTTTTTGAAGGGTAGCACTAATTCTATCAGCCTCTTTCCCCAGAATCCCAGAAGTCTGACAGCCTGCATTCATTTTGTCTTATCTGTCCCTTCAGTCTAGTTGGCATTGATTCTTGGGGGTTCTTAATCCTTTTTTTAGATCAAGTTAACTAGATAGGCTGAGAAGTTTTCAGATCAAGTGCTTGTTGCTTTTGCTTAATTTCCTCCTCAATTTATCACTTTACTTTTAATATAAATGAGAAATCATCTTCCATACATTGATTTGAAATCTCAGCTATACATTCAGTAGTTACGAACTCTACATAAAAATGTAGAGCATAATTTAGCCAAATTTTTTGCCACTTTATAACGAGGATAGATTTTCAGCCAGTAGCATGTTCCTCAATTTCTTCTGAGCCTTTGTCAGCAGCACTTTGTTCAAAATTTCTGTCAACAGCCTGTTTCTGATAATATGTATTATGTAAGCCTATAGGAGCTTTCTGTAAAGCTCTCTTCAGATCTTTATAATAAAGTACTACAAATAGCTTGGCTTAAAACAATAAAAATTTATTGTCATATTTCTGAAGGTGGGAAGTTTGAACTCAAGATGTGAAGGCTGATTGTTTCTGGAGGCTCCTTTAGTTTATGACATTTGATAGTAATCTTCAGTGTTCCTTGGCTTATGGATGCATCACTCCATCTTTCCATTTTCATATGTCATTTTTCCTTTGTGTGTTAGGCTCTGTGCTTCTTATCGTCATAGTTGACTTAGGGTCCGCCCTACTCCAAGCAATGATTGTGAGACAGGTACAAGACTGGCAGTGTTTTATCCTATTTTACATGGGTTGCTAGGAGCCGGCACCTAGCAACAACTACTGCCTCAGTAGGACCTCATCTTAATTAATTAGATTGGCAAAGACCCTCTTTCCAAGTAAAGTCACTTTCTGAAGTTTGGGGAAGAGCATGACATTTGGGAGGTGGGCACTGTTATTTACAGTATACATAGGAAGTTGTAGCTAATTCTTTTGTGAGAAAGGTGATGCTAAGTGAAATGGTTGAGGGAATTGAGTAATTTTATTTTTATTTAGATATGATAAAGTCCTGGTATTTAACATCCTTTGCATGATGGTAAAGGAGGCCACAAATGTTAATATGTGGAGGATCGATTAACTTCAAGGTAGATAGAAAAAAAAGGATGTAGAAAAATCCCAGGTAGGAACACATGAAAATATTAAAAATATTTTGCGGTGTTTTTTATGCTTATAAAAATTATTTACAAAAATCATTCTTTCCTTAATAACATAGTTATCACAATAGTGTAATATTTTGGAGATAGGATTTAATTTTAGTAGTACTTTGATATATGTTTGCATAGAGGCACGGGAATAGGGAAACAGAAAGGGAGTATTACAGTGAGTGCCCCTTTGTGGACTTTAAAATTGAACCCTGGTGGTATAGCACATTAAGCATTGGGCTGCTGACCCAAAGTTTGGTGCCTTGAACACACTAGCTGTTTGGAGGGGAAAAGATTAGGTCGTCTGTTTCTATGAAAATGTATAGCTCTGTTCTAGAGGGCTGCTGTGAGAATCAACTGGCTGACAGTGGATTTTTGCTTTTTGAAATTTTATAAATGTTCCAATATGATATAGTTGGTTTTTTTCTCACTTATTTAAATATATCAGTTCACATTCCATTCTGTGGAAAATATAAAACACTTTAAAAGATGACAATACCTTTGTATGCGGTAAAGCACTTACAGATTTTATTTTAAACTTTGTTTTCTGATTAGTCATTTCATTTACTTGGGAAGGTTCCAAGAACACATTCTGGATGTATCTGTTTGTCAGTTGGTTAATGTACCTTCTCCAAACAAGGAAATAAAATCTTAAGTATATGATGACCAGAGAGCTGGGTGCAAACAGCTGCAGTGCATTCTTCTGTGGCTCACTTGTCAAATGGAGCCGCAGCATAGGAAAAATGATAATACATCCTTCTACTATTAAAGACAGAACTTCGGCTTTTGGGGCCGCTTTGAATTATTAAACACTGTAAACGCCATCAAGTTAATTAGAAAAGGAACAAACTCTACAAAGATAAATGTGTTTTCAATATGATTCTGAGGGAGGAGGGTACAGTAGAAACCAGTGACTAGAAAGGAAATTTATTTCTGGCAGTGCTCTAGACATGGAACTGTGGCTGAACTTTTTACCCTAATTACCTCCCGTTAATGCCTGCAGCGGTCTGGAATCAAAGTGCTGCTTCGGGCCCTGGAAATTCTCTGATGTGGCAAACGTTTGTTGTGTGAGGAGGGTTTCTTAAGAAAAAGCAGAATATTGTGACAGGATTTAAAAAAAATTTCTCAGTTACCACCCACCTCACTTGTTGCCTACAAAAATAGAGTAATTGTTTGCATCTGTGTGTGCTTTTTTTTTTCCCCCTCCTTAAGAAATAACTGTTATAAATCAATGTGACATAGATCCAGTGAACTGATGCTAGCCTGAGGTAGGTTTTTTTTTTTTAATGTTTCTCCTTTATTTTACAATTTAGATTTAATTTTTAAAGGAACTTTTGATAAGTGAAAAGAATCATTGTGACTATTTCTTCAGATGCTGTGGATGTTACATTATGTTAATAATTTTCATTGTATCTGAAAGTTGATAAACTATCAAAATTGCTTAATCCTAAAAGTAGGCATGTGATTTCCCAGTGTTACTCTCTCTGAAATTTACATAATTTGATAAAGTAAAATTTCTGCTCTCTTGTATACAGTTTTAAAATAAGATTTTCTGAATGTTCTCTGAACACTACCTGCTTTTTTATCCCTTCCTTTTAAAAAGTGTATTTGTGAACCAAAAAAAAGAAGTATTTGTGCACTATAGATAGGATAAATACATTGACCATACATTTTATATTTTCCAAGACAATCCAAGTTTAAATGGTCTGCTCATGTATCACTTAATATTTTAAATGCAATATTTTACCATTTTTTGGTAGAGGTTTGCACTGAAGTTTAGGTTCACATTCAGCGTTTTCTTCACATGTTTTTGGATGTCATCGGTTTCATTCTTTGCAATGTGTGAACATTGTCACTATTTCCATTGTGGTGGTTCTGTTGTTATTTAATTTTTTAAGGTTTGTGTTAACCCTTGGCCCCAGCTCTCGTCTTTAGTACTTTTCTGGACACACCCTTTAACTAATTAAAAAAAAAAATCCCCTGTACAGTTGTTTTGAAATCAATTTTAAAATCATGGTTATTCATGGGTGGGTATATATTGTACTTGTCTGTTTTCTATAGAAATATCTTTAATTTTCAGATAGAGGATTCTTTGCATTAAAAATACTGAGCAGTAAACAAAAATTTAAGTTTTAAGTAAAAATGCATTTCCTCTTCCCCATAATCTATAACTTAAAATATTTTGTCAGAAATTCACATCTTCCAATAGTTAAGCCTTGGTTACAAATTGTTCCAATATAAACTTTGTATTTTGCATACCTATACTTTTTTTTACATTGCAAACATGACTACTGTGATAAAGTAGTTTCATTTGCTAATTGGAAATGAAATTTATTTCATTGTTTGCCAGGTTTCAAATTACATTACAAATAATTTATTTTTATTTGTTCTCTATACATTTGTATGAAAGGTTTTAAATCAGTAGTGAGTCAATTACATGGATTTATGTTTAATGAATTTCCAAACTTGTAATTATCTCCTTTTGACACAATATATGAACTATGTGATATTTTGATTTTTTGCTAAGGTCCTATTCAATTGGCTGTTTGTCACCCCTTACCCCCTTTTCACTTGCTGCTATTTGTTATTAAAAAAAAAAGCAGGTAGAAAAATATTCTACTTTTCTGTCTACTATGAGAAATAATCTTTTATGACCAACTACATTATTGTGACAATATTAAATCTTGAAAACTATTTAGGTTTTATTTAAGCATATCTAGATTTTAAGACATTTGGCACAAGTTAATCTATACTGCACCAAATAATAACTTTTCATATGATTTAAGAAGTTCTTAAAGTCCATCAGATTTTTTTTAATGTAGTAACGTGGGAACGAAATATATTGATGTGGCCATATTACAACTTACGTAGTGTAAAAGCGTTTTTTAAACAACATCAATACTCCTCAATTTCAAACCAACCATTTGTTACGGTGTAAGGATAGTGATTTTGGTTTCCTTTAGCAAGTCAAGTTAAACGTATTGATTTAGAACTATAGGTTTGCTGTCTGAAATGGAAGCAGATATTTGTGTTTTCTGTTGTGTTAGTGCTTCATCAGTTAAACATCGAAGAGGAAAATAATTCAGAAGTACTCAATTTATGCACTTGCCGTTTTCTAAAGTATTTGTTCTATTTTATTATAACTAAAACAGGGTATTTTAAAGCTTTTCGTTTGTTAGATTGAGAAATAACTAAAGCGTTCTCTACTTGAGCTTCCTTAGATTTCTCATTGTATCTCCCGTGTTGTGATAATTGTTTATTTCTTTGCCATGTTTAATAAAGTAGTTTCTAGTTATTTCAAGCTTCATGATTTAAGGTAAAGTTTAAAGTAGCATTAGAATTATAAAAGCACACATCCTTTAATATATTATAGTATATGTGACTCTGCTTGTTTGGCAGGTGTAATTAACATCTTTTATATAAGTTGGGCTAGACTTCAGTGTTCTTTATGTTAAGGATCCCCTTTACAGTTAAACTTTGGTTGTCTGATAATATGAAAACTGAATCATACTTTCTTTTTTATTAGAACTGATGAGTAGTTTCAAACTAGTCTGTTTTGTAGGAGATTAAATCCAAGCAAAGCTTAATTTGTTGTTGGAGTAAGATTGTTTCTACCCTAACCAGTTAACGAAGCGTCTCTGCTTTTCAGTGTTTCATCATCATAATCATCATATCATTCTCAAAATTAACCGCTCATGTGTGCCTATTGCTCCCATTTTTAATCATTAAGAGAAATTTTATTTTCCCCCTGATCTTTTTGCTTCTGTTTTTGTATTCTTTGTCAGCACTGATATAACTTCCAAAATTGTAGTAGACTATTTTAATGTATCTGCTATTGTATATGTAAGCTCTTTTTTCCCCCTCTCACTTATGACTCTATAAAGAATTAACTGCTTCAAGAAACAGCATATAATGAAAAACTAATACTTGAAGGTTACAAGTGAGATTTCAGTGTCTGGAATTACTATTTTCAAGCAATACAATATGAGACTTAGCCTGTAAGTGTGACTACCTATAATCTATACTGCATAAATGCCAAAGGCAGATTTATTGGTTTTCTGTTCAGTTATGCTGAAACTTGATACTAATAAAGACATAATTGTAACTTTAATCTTATTTTAAGGCACTTATCTTTCTTTTCTTCTGTCTGTGGATGACTTTCCTAATTCATCAATATTAATAATATAAAAACTTGAAATCTTTGCTGTTGGTTGGCATAAAACCATTCCTTTATATAATAAAATTATTATAGTTTTAGTTTTTAAAAAGTAAACAAACATTTAAAGAAAAGCCTTCCTTTATAACATCATAAGGCTACACATTATAAGTGTTAAATGAAATAAAACATGTAAAGATTATAGAATAGTGGGCGGAATTTATGTAATGCTCAATAATTACAATTATTCTGATAAAAGTATTAAGATTATACAACAAGGTAGAATGCATATATGTATATAATTTTTTTAAGAGTAAAAATTTCTTTCTATCTCATATAACATAATTCAAAATTAACTGTGTTGTAAGGTGAGAAAACAATGATTATATGCAATCTGATAAGAGATTTCTTCAAAATATTCCACCCAGTAGGGGCATGGAGTTCCAGGGCCCCCAAATGTTGACACCCAACATTTTGCCCCATGAGAATGTACATAAAATTACTGAAAGAGATGACATCAATATCCAAGAATCAAATAGTTTGATGCTTTAATTATAAGCTCTAAGGGTATCTAACTGGGGCCTTGGTGGTGTAATGGTTACGAGTTGGGCTGTGATCCACAAGGTCAGCAGTTCAAAACCACCAGCCAGCCACTTCCCAGGATAAAGATGGGACTTTCTACTCGCATAGATTCATTCTTGGAAACTCACAGGGACAGTTCTATGAGTGGACATTGACTTGGTGGTATATAATCACCTCTGTAGGGCGATGACAGGTTTATTTTTTTTCCTGCAAAGTTCAGTGCTGTTGTTTTAAAGTAAAAGGAGAGAATACGTGAAATCACTTAAGTCTTGCACATATTTTTTACAATAAAAATAGTAGAAGTCTGGAGACTTTTAATAATTTTTCTTGAGTTCAGGCTGGGACAGGACTAAATTGGTGTCAAGTGATCATACTTATTCCAACTTGGCGACCATTAGCAAATTGGCACCTGCAATTATGCCTGTAGGCATATATTTCCCACAGTTGTAGAATCTCATTTCCATAATGCTAGCCAAGGTCCCAGATGCATCTAGGAAAACCCAAACGCTCCTGGGATTCTGTGAGAGCTGATATGCACCCAGGCCTGCTAACGCACCCCCCCCCCCAGAAGTCCAGCAGCGAGGGGCGGGACACTACCTGCTTTCGCGTAGCCATTGATCCCACCAGAAGCAACCAGTGCTGCGTAGCCAAAGCCAAACCAGTGCAGGGGCACTAGTGAGCTGGGCTGCTTCTCCATGGTTCTCTTCCCTCTCTGTCCAACTGCACAAAGACACGCTGCCTGCACCCCAACTGCGTTTCCGAGGTCAGCGCCAGCGGACGAAAGAACCTATATAAGTTTTTTTAAATGGTATTTTGTATTTTTGGTTCCTGTTTAATAATCACACAAGTTATTTACTGATGCTGTTTACATTTCAGACAACATTCTTATTATTTCCATGATGTTCTATTTTAAGTAATCTACTTTTCCTTGTCATTTTTTTGTATTAAAAAAATCTTTTTATTGGGGGGGCTCATACAACTCTTATCACAATCCATAGATTCATTCATTGTGTCAAGCACATTTGTACATTTTTGCCATCATCATTCTCAAAACATTTTTTTTCCTACTTGTGCCCTTGGTATCAGCGCCTTATTTTTTCCCCTCTCTGCCTCCCCTTCAAGAACCCTTGATAATTTATAAATTATTATTATTTTGTCATGTTTTACATTGTCCAATGTCTCTCTTCCCCCACTTTTCTGTTGTCTGTCCCCCAAGGAGGGGGCTATATGTAGATCCTTGTAATCGATTCCCCCTTTCTACCCCACCTTTCCCTTACTATCCTGGTATAGCTACTCTCATTATTGGTCCTGAGGGGTTTATATGTCCTGGATTCCCTGTGTTTCCAGTTCTTGTCTGTACCACTGTACACCCTTTGGTCTGGCAGGATTTGTAAGGTAGAATTGGGATCATGATAGTTGGGGGGGAGGAAGCATTAAAGAACTAGAGAAAATTGTATGCTTCATCATTGCTATATTGCTTCATGACTGACTCCCCACGATCACTCTGTAAGGGGATGTCCAGTAGCCTACAGATGGGCTTTGGGTCTCCACTCTGCACTCCTCCTCATTCACAATGATATGGTTTTTTGTTCTTTGATGCCTTATACCTGATCCCATTGATACCTCGTGATCACATAGGCTGGTGTTTTTCATCCATGTGGGTTTCGTTGCTTCTGAGCTAGATGGCCACTTGTTTATCTTCAAGCCTTTAAGACCCCAGACGCTATCTCTTTTGATAGCCAGGCACTATCAGCCTTCTTCACTACATTTGCTTATGCACCCCCTTTGTCTTTAGCGATTGTGTCGCGAGGGTGAGCATTATGGAATGCCAGTTTAATAGAACAAAGTGTTCTTGCGTTGAGGGAGTACTTGAGTAGAGGCCCAACGTCCCATCTGCTACCTTAATACTAAACTTATATGTACATAGATTTATTTCCCCATTGTCATAAATAAATATATTTGCATGTATACATCCCTGTATTTAGACCTTTATAGACAGTACTGGAGCAATGATGGGTAAAAATGTTGGATTTGTATCAAAACTTAAGCTAGTGGCAATGAACATAACACTTTTACTCACTGCCTGATCAGTTGCAAGGCACTTGCACCAAAAAATTATCACCAGAGTCAGATGTACTTTGCTGTGCTATCAAAATCATTAACTTCCTTAAAAACTGTGCCCTTAGTAGTCATTTACTTTCAAACTTCTTACTTTTTTATGCACCTGTATATCCAATGTGGCATGAAACTTGTCAAATAAAAAAGGCTTATGAGTAGGAAAAGTTTCAGAAGCCTGTGTGTAAATTAGCCTGTAAACTAGTTCTTCAGCTTGGTTTTCTTTCTTTCTCCTTTGCTTTGAATATGTAGTGATCAATAGTTATATCTCTGCCTATTTCTAAGAAGTATCTGTATAGATTCACTGTGAGTTGGAATCCACTCACCGGCAATGAGAAGAAGTATTTGTAGTTGTACCCCATGTGCGCTTTATTATTATATGAGTATAAATGTATGTGCACACATAAATACGTAGATACACCTATACATGTACGCATATTACCCACACATCCTAGCGATGTACAGAAATACATTTGTCACCCCATATATTTTTGTGGGTTTTGCCCTTGTGAACAGTGCTGCAACAAATACGATTTTGCTCATGTGTGCTCCTCTCTCTTCTTTTGGTTATTAGGGTTATTACCCTAAGGAGTGGGTTACTTGGTCAGAAGGTAGTTTTATTTCTGCTTGTTGTTGTTTTTTTTTGTTTTTTGTTTTTTGTTGTTTATTTATTTATTTATTTTTCCAGTGATTTTATTTTATTTTTTTTGTTTTTTAACATTTTATTAGGGGCTCATACAAGTTGTTTTTTTTAAAAAGCAGTAACCATACACGCTTTCCATTGGCTGTACCATTTTACAATTCCACTAGCAGTGGATTAGGGTTCCAGCCTTGACACATTCTGATCGGCATTTGTTATTTTTCTTCCAATCAGTATCAATTTAGCAGAAATTAAATGCAATCTCATAGTTCTGATTTGCATTTCAAAAATGCTAAGCTGAATGGTTTAGTTGTTTTTTGCTTGCCTTCCTTTCAGTAAGGACATTTGTATCTCATTCCGCAAAAAAAAACTTTTTGGAAAACAAGGAGCCTTGTGGCATAAGGGATTACATCCTAGGCTACTAACTAACCATAAGGCTAGTAGTTCAAACCCACCAGCCTCTCCACGTGAGAAAGATAAGATTTACAGCCTCAAAAATCCTCAGGAGTCGTTCAATTCTGAACTAGAGAGTTTCTAGGGTCAGAAATCAACACGATGGCAGGGAGTTTGGTTTTTGGTATTGTAATTAGTGTTTTGTTCTTGTTAAGATAAATGTATTATTTATTTGTTGGCTTGGACACTATTGCCATCACCTTTGAAGGTGCTGAAAATTTTAATTACTATGAACCAGACAACAATTAGGCAAATCTGCACGCAACCTTTTAAAAGTGTTTAAGAACAAATATTTCACTTTGAAGACTGTGGCGCACCTGACCACACAGTGCTACTCTCACTTGTTAGCCATGATGTCAGCCATTCAAACCCAGCACCTTGCTCCCATAGTGATTTACAGCCATGGAACCATATAAAAGGTCACCATTGAATCAGAACAATCTTGTTTCTTCTGTTGCATGCATAAGGTTGTTATGAGTTGGAATTGAGTCAAACAGAGTTGTAAAAACAATTAGGAAAGATTTTGAATTGAATGACATAACATAATTTGTGTAATGTGATTAAAGCAGGGCTTAAGGGAAATTTAAGAATCTAGGAAAAAAGAGCAAGTTTTTCTAAAATAAGATCACTAACCAGAATGGCTGAGCTGTACTCTTAAAAACATGGATGGGGTCAGGAGATGGAATCCACTTGAATTTTAATTAATTTTCTTCTGATTTTTTTTTTAATTAAAGAGGAACATGTGATTCGAATGATAATTCTAACATGGCCTCTCTCTTTTTTTGTAATAATTTTATTAGGGGCTCATACAACTCTTATCACAATCCATACATACATCAATTGT
>NW_022111358.1:13234584-13236460 GCF_000313985.2 Echinops telfairi
TCATGATTGTGGGTGTGGGGAGGAAACATTTAGGAACTAGAGGAAAGTTGTATTTTTCATCGTTGCTACATTGCACCCTGACTGGCTCGTCTCCTCCCCAAGACCCCTCTGCAAGGGGATCTCCAGTACATGGCCTCTTCTTGCCTTTTGTTTTTAGTTATGTAAAAGCATGGCCTATAGTATGCCATTCTCAATTTATGGAAGTGTTAGAAGGTATAATTAGTCCATGTTTATTTAGAAATTTGCAGACTAATTACAAATTTAGCTTTCAGTAAGGTTAAGTTTCTATTTTCTTTGCTCTTTATTTTTAATCACAGATGAGTAATCTTGGTAGCATAGTGGTTAAAGTGCTCAGTTGCTAAACAAAAGATCAGCTGTTCGAACTCACCAGCTGCTCCATGTGTGAACTCTGTAGCAATTTGCTCTGTAAGGATTTATGTCTGGACACTTTATGTGGAAGTTCTACTCTGCCCTGTAGGGTCCCTGTGAGTCAAAATCATCTGGATAGTAGTGGATTGTATTTTAAATAAGAAACGAGGCCAACTTACTTTTGTTCTTTGGGGGCTGAAGAATACAAATAATTTAATACTTTAAAAAATTTTCCTCCTACATCTAAAGGATTAGATCCACTAACAAATGTCGAAGGTTTTGCAGCTTTTTTCCATTTAAATATAAGTGTTTCCATGCTTCTGAAAATTTGTGGTAGATTTAAAATGTCTTTGCTATTTTATGTTTCACTTATACATGCACATTTTTGGAAAATGTCACTTTCTCAAATACTTTGTTCTGCTTTTCCCACTTTTGGTTCAATCTGTTAAAGATCATGAATGAAAATAATAAAAGGCTTTGTAAATGAAAATTGTATTAGTTTAAAAATTTGAAATCATAGAAGCCATAATTCTCATTGCTTTAAAGGGATGATTATTGTATTGTATTTAAAAATGATGATTCTGAAAGCATCCAGTTAAATGGCTTTTTCTAATAATGGAAGTCTATGTAAGTGTAAATAAAAATGTTTATTATTAAAAAAAAAAAAAGCAGACTGTGAGAGACAAAGCTCCTACAACCAACATAAAGACAAAGAACCCAATTAAACTGTGGGCAAAGAATTTGAATAGACATTTCTCCAGAGAAGACATACAGATTGTGGAATGTCATTAGTGATCAAGGAAATGCAAATCAAAACTCAAATGAGGAGGTGCCAGTTCACACACCATGAATGACTTTTTTTTTTTTTAAAGGAAGGCAAAGTGTTGGTAAGGATGTGGAAAAACCTGTTTATTGCTGGTGGGAATATAAAATAATGCCATTGTTTTGGAAAAGAGATTGGCTGTTTCTAAAAGACATTAGTTTATAAACTATAAATTCCACTTCTATGTATTTGCAGAGTTTTCTTTTTTCTTTTTTTTTTGAGCGCGCAAAATATTTTATTTAACAATCTGCAGTGTAACAATTTGCATTTAGGAAAAATAGCAGCTCCCGCCTCGAGGAAGCGTCTTGAATCAACAGTGGTTGGCAGTCTACTTGGCAGTCCCAGTGGTCAGACCCACGGCAGGGCCACAGGACGCTGCAGTCTCTTTGAGGGTTGGGAATGGGGCCTGCAGGGGCGGTCCCCTGGTTGACTGACTGTACCCCACCCTCAGACACAGACGCTGACTCCAGCAGGTCTGAGGCAGTTGCTGAAGCCCTTCAAAGCTTCCGGGTGGGGTCAGAGTTTTCTTTTTTCCCCCAAAATACTTGTATTGGGGGCTCTTACATCTTTACTCACCATCCATACACTCTTCCAGTGTGTCAAGCACATTTGCACATATGTTGCCATCATCATTTTCAAAGTATTCTCTTCCCACTTGAGCCCCTATCAGCTCCCCATTTCTTT
>NW_022111358.1:13237192-13257617 GCF_000313985.2 Echinops telfairi
AGATGGGCATTAGGTCTCCACTCATTGGCAACCCCCTCCCAATTCACCTTAGGTATGATTTTGTTCTGGGCCTTAGATATCTGATACCTGATCCCATTGACACCTTATGATCACATAGACTGGTGTGCTTTTTCCATGTGGGCTTTGTTTCTTCTGAGCTAGATGGCCACTTTTTCATCTTCAAGCCTTTAAGACACCAGATGCTATATCTCTTGATTACCAGGCCCCATCAGCTTTCTTCACCACATTTGCTTATGCACACATTGTCTTCAGTGATCGTGTCAGGAAGGTGAGCATCACAGAATGCTGGATTATTACAACAAAGTGTTCTTGTGTTAAGGGAGTACTTGAGTCGAGGCCCAATGTTCATCTGCAACCTTAATTCTTGACATGTAGATATGAGTACATAGTTCTATTCCCCTCCTGTGTTTTATTTTTATATATATATATTTACATATGTAGATGCCTGTAAGATTTTTCATTTCTTTGATTAATATGGCTCATCAACAAAAATGTGAATGATATAATATATCTGATCTAACTGGAAAAGATTAAGGTAATAATCTTTTTTAAAAAGCACTCTTATTTGGAGTGAAAGTTTTGCCTAATAGTTTAGGTAATTGGTCCAAACTCAACTGTCATTGAGTCAATTTTGACTCCATAGGACATGGCAGAGTGGAGTTTGTGAGTTTTCAAGACTGTAACTCCCTTGGAACTGGTTGGTAGTTTTGAAATGCTGACCTTGTGGTTAGCAGCCCAATGTGCATGCAAACATTATGACACCAGAACTCCTTTGCAATGGACAGTCTTAATTGTATTTGGTCTAAAATGTATTAGTAAACTTGTGATCTTTGATATGTGAAAGACTTTTTTAGAATTTGTGGAAACATTTTATTTTTTTAATTCCGTATGTCAAAGCTTCCTTATATATTTATATATAAATAGCATTTCTCTTTCTAGCCTCCATATCACCATTGGTTGAAGTTAAGAGGAAACCTTTCCCATACTCCTGGTGTTCTCTCTTGCTTTCTGCCTTTACCTATTTCAACAATAGATTGTGCTTGTTTATAAACTTAATCATAAAGACATCAATACTCCCAGGTTATTTCTCATTCTCTTGTTCTCCAATCCTAATATGGGCCTGTGAACAGTGATACATATACTTTCATATTCTGTATTTTATATTCTCTTTCCATACTAAGTTTAACTTTATGCATATCATTTGTCAACATTTAATATTTAATTCTAATATTTTTTCCCATATGTAGAATTAATTTGCCTTCCCTTTGTATTTTAAAAAATGAGATTCACAGATTGTAAAATTCACCATCTTAGACTGTACAAATTCTGTGGTTTATAGTATTTTCTTAGATTTGCTAGCAAGCATAATTAATAAGGATATACTATAATCGTTGAAGAAGTGTTTCCTATTATGTTAGGAGCGAAAGAAAACGAGTTTTAGTGTGGAATAGAACCACTGTAGCTGGGTAACATTAGGTAAAACTAAAAGTACTCCACTAGTAGAGGGATGAGTCTTTTTGGATAGAGAATAAAGGAAACCTAGGGGACTCCTGGTTGAAAATTTGATACTTCTCTTGATTTGAAAATGTGTTTTATGTTACTCATGATATATCAAATAAATCTTTTTAGCACTTTACGAAATAATGGAATATGACCCGCTGCCATTGAGGCAACTTGCACACAGTACCCTGTCAGAGTTTTGGGTTATCTTGATAGTGAGATGCACTATTATTTGCTTTAGATACTAATTTACATTAGAGCTCTCAATTCTCAAGTTAATCCCGCAAATTTAGTTATATTAAACAAGAACTTTGACCATATAAAATTAATTTCACTTTAGAAAACCTTGAAGCCCGTGTTACATACCTCTTATAGTACAATGTTTTAAGTGGCAAAAATGATCAGATTATTAATAAACTGTGACATAAAAAGTTAGAGCTTATAAACATCAATTATAATGAATACCCATTAAGTCAATTTATTACTCGGTAAACTACGTACCAATCTCGGAAAGTGATTGAAACCTATATATTACAAAATACAATTTACTGTTTAAATAAAAGTGTTTATATTTTTCTTTTCTTTTTTTTTAATTGGGGGTTCGTACAACTCTTTACACAATCCCTACATCCATCCATTGTGTCAAGCACATTTGTATATTTCTTGCCATCATCATTCTCAAAACATCTGCTTTCTACTTGAGCCCTTGGCATCAGCTCATCATTTCCCCCCTTCCTTCCCTCTCTCATGAACCCTTGATAATTTATTAATTTTTTCCCCATGTCTTACACTGACCGGTGTCTCTCTCTACCCACATTTCCGTTGTCCATCCCTCTGGGAGGGGGTTATAGGTAGATCATTGTGATCGGTTCTCCCTTTCTCCCTGCACCTTCCCCTTCCCCTCCTGGTATGACTACTCTCATTACTGGTCTTGAGGGGTTTATCTGTCCTGGATTCCCTGTGTTTCCAACTCTGATCTGTACCAGTGTACATCCTCTGGTCTAGCCCGATTTGTTTGGTAGAATTAGGATTGTGATAGTGGGGGCGGGGGGTGAAGTAGTAAAGAACTGGAGGAAAGTTGTATGTTTCATCGGTGCTATACTGTACCCTGACTGGCTTGTCTCTTCTCCATTCCCCTTCTGTAAGGGGATGTCCAGTTGCCTACAGATGGACTTTGGGTTTCTACTCTGCACTCTCCTTCATTCACAATGATAAGATTTTTTTAGTACTGGGTCTTTGATGCCTGATACCTGATCCTATCAACATCTCATGATCACACATGCTGGCGTGCTTCTTCCATGTGAGCTTTGGTGCTTCTCAGCTAGATGGCCTTTGTTTATCTTTTAGCTTTTAAGACCCCAGACACTATATCTTTTGATAGCTGGGCACCATCATCTTTCTTCACCACATACCCCCTTTGTCTTCAGTGATCGTGTTGGGAAGGTGAGCATCATGGAATACCAGATTAATAGAACAAAGTGTTGTTGTGTTGAGGAAGTACTATATTTCTATTCTAGATTTTATCTTCTTTTTAAAAAAGTAATCAGTTTTGAGGTGCTCTAACAGATCTTATAACAACCCATAAATCAATTGTATTAATTGTACATGTGTTGCCATGATCATTTTTAAAACATTTTCTTTCTACTTGAGCCCTTGGTTAGATCCTCCCCCCCCCCCATTTCCCCTACTCTCCCATACTTGTGAATCCTTGATCAATGATATATTATTATTGTTATTTTTGTACCTTACCCCGTACCTTTTTAAATTTTTTTCTTATTGCTGTCCTAAATTATTCTGTCAATATTTTATGATGGCAATCTACCCAATTTCCAGTAATTGTTAAGACAGCATTTTTCTTATACTAGACTTCTTCAGTATCTGCTTTGCCATCTTATTTATATTTGCCATCCCTCAAAAAGATTTTTACCTTGTTTGGAGAAGTCTTTTCACAACCTTTTCTGAAGTCCTATGGATATCAGAGGCTCATTGTTAAATGTGAATAGATTCATCCCCATTCATTTAAATATGTTTAAGTTAGATTATATATTTTGAAAGACAAAGAGTAACTCAATTGTCTTCCTTCTATTTTTATTATTATCTTGGTAAGCAGTTTAGCATTCTTCCTTCTCATTATTCAATTAATAAAAATTACTCCCACTAAATCAAACAAATTTTATATAACCTAGATTAAATTACTTGAAAAGATTTTTCTTTTAAAATTTAGCTTTCATAAAATAAAATAAAATTTAGCTTTCTAGGGTCTTAAAGACTTGTATTCACACAAGCAGCCATCTAAGGGAGGCGTCAACTAAGCCCTCATGGAAGAAGCATACCAGCTTGTGTGATCCAAAGATGACAATAATATAATTCAAATATAACGAAAGGGAAAAGTACCAGAGATAAAATTGTGAACACCCAATTTGTGGAAGGCTGTGGACAGTGGGAGCCCAAAAAACTCATCTGTAGGGTATTTAATCAGATTAAGCCTCTGGCAGATCCCCTCTAGCCACAAGCAAAGCTCTGGAACAGCCTTACTATCAATTATTATATAGATCATTATAATTCTGATTATGTTGGATCGAGCTTGATACTGGGTCAGTTTACCCTCCTCTAGACCAGTGGTTCTCAATTTGTGGGTTACAACCCCTTTTGGGTTGCTCAATTCATAACAGTAGCTAAATTACAATTATGAAGTAGCAACAAAAACAATTTTGTGGTTGGGGGCTCACCACAATATGAGGAACTGTATTAAAGGGTCGCTGTGGCATTAGGAAGGTTGAAAACCACTGCTCTAGACTCAAGCTGAATTTGTTTTAGGTGTAGGAATCTTGTGTTTGTTCCGTAACAAAAACTTCTTTCCTGGCTTTTTAAGTATTGATGGTGGTATTTTTTTCTTACTCATTGTTTGTATTTTTATCTTCATATTACTATTGTTTTATGCTTACCACTTCATTTCATTTTTGTTGTTTATTGTTTCTGCTGGGTTTACCAGTTTGAGAAGCACAGAAGGTGTGGATGCATGGAGATAATAACTGATGCACGGGTTTCAAGGGAGTATGGGGGGGCAGGGGAGTTGTGGAGAGTGAGGGCATTTGGGGAGTAAACAATGAAGACAGTAGAGGAGGAGGAGGGAGCACTAGGAAGGTGATTATACAACTCATTTTAGAGGTGATTTAATCACTAGGAACACAAAAGGACATGTTCTGAAATTGTGGTATTGATTGTGTAATTTTTTTTGATATGATCAAACTATTGAGTTGTGTGATATGTGGATTAATTGGCAATAAAACTGTTAAAAATATTTACCTTTCTTGGTTGACATAATAATAAACCATTTGTCAAAATGAGTTGCTTTTAATACACTCCTTGGAATATTAAGACATAATCTCTTATCTTTAATCAGTAAATTCTATGAAAGAATATTGCAATCTAATCTAGTTAATGTCATTCCGAGTTAGGAAATTAATGCCTTTTCATCATCTAGGTTTTTTTTTATTCTTTAAAAGGACTCTTTAGAGATACAATTTATAATGTTTTGTTAATTTATTTTTTATTTTTTTTAGAATGAGACAGTGAGTGAGTGAGGCAGTGAGTGAGTGAGGTAGTGAGAGAGTGAGGCAGTGAAAGAGTGAGAATGAGACAGTGAGAGTGAGAATGAGACAGTGAGAGAGTCAGTGAGTGAGTGAGGCAGTGAGAGAGTCAATGTTTTGTTAATTTTAAGGCAATATTATGTCTATCAAAATAGGAATCCATTGTTCTTTCAGTATACTTTTCAAATAGAACAATTTCTATTAAAAAAATTCCCAGAATAGCAGTAAAAATTCCAATCCTAAAATAGGTTCAAGAACTTTTTCTTGGAAGAGAAAAGAACTGAGATTAAGGACCGCCTCATGAAAAATGGCATCTGCCAGTTATGGCTCCAGCTCATACAAGTCAGAAACTCAGACACAACAAACAGAGTACAGGTATTTCTCAGGACAAAGGCAAAACAGAAAAGCAACATAATATTCTGTGATACCTGCTCGAAAAGCAGGCTTATACACTAACTCAGCACTGGAAATCAAGTTTCTTAAAATAAATACAGCAATTCTTTGGTAAGATTGGTTAAAATTGATTCCCCCACCCTCAATGAATGAATGAACGAATAAACAAACCAGTGGGTCTTAGATAAACTCACTGAGATTGCCAAACTCTGCTGGAGGGATTTAACACCCTCTGACCAAACATGAACACCAATCTTTCCCAGAGGAAAGGGGGCAAAATGTGAAGGGAAACTCAAAGTGACCATTGAATTTCGAAATTATTTGAAATCAGTCTACAATGTTTTTAATGTGAACCCCCAAAACAAGTGTTTTGGGAATGAGGCAATCCAGGCTCATTTATCAGGGATTTTAACGATAGCTTGAACTTTGGTTTCCTAGATTAAAAAAAAATTCCAAATAGAGAGTCTACTCTGGGGCTTGGTTGTAGGAAAGTTGAGTCTTTTGAGCAACCTTGCTTTGGCCCATCTTATGCCTCAGCTTATATTTTCACTTATCTTTCGGTCCATTACCTGAAGTCTTTTAAGATGCTTGAACCAATGCTCACAGTTCTTTTTGGGCACCTTAAAAACTTTGGGATTCCTTCATAATCCCTATATGAAACCTGCTTTAATTCTTGAGTTTAATGCATTCTGTTCCTTCAAATAGAAAGTAGACAAAAGTGGCCATTAATTTTCAAGTTATCTCACAGGAACTTATACCAGGCAAACAATAACATTCAGGTTATTCATGCAGTGAATTGGGGTCCCCAAAGTTAGCTCTATATGTCCTTTATATATGATATCTCCCATCTTCTAATGATAGTCAAAACAAACATTTACTTGCAGGAATCAAACCCAAGTTCACAATATAACTCAACGAACTGTCAACACAAGGAGTGAAAGGGCTCCACGTTGAGAGGTTATTTTACCTTAAACAATTCCTGAGAATTCCAGAGCACACAGAGGAATAGGAACACCATTAATCAAAAATATAAAATGCTCCGGGGTTCAAGCAGAAAGAGGGGTATTTATACATAGGAAAGGTAGTGGGTTAATGATTATAGGTCAGCTTACGTTTGAAGTCCTTAGAAACTTCAGTTTAAAGTCATCTTGGTTAGGGGTGAGACCATTTAGGTGTGAGACCCCAGCTGATTTAGTTATACTTGATTTTAGAATTGTCACCAGTTCATGATTGTAGCTGGATGAGGGAGAAGGGAAGGAGGGCAGGAAAAAGTGTTTACACATGCTTTCTAAATTGTTTACATCTTAATCTGTTTCATGAGAGTGCATTATCATTCTTAGTCTGATGTGAGCGCCCCTAGTTTGTTTTCTGATCCTGACTTATTTACTTCCGTAACACACCCCCATAACGTGAGTCTAGTCTGTGATTAGAGTGTAGCCATTGAAATGAATTACTGAACCCAGCAGAGAGCTAAAGTGCCATTGGGAGAGTCTCAGACTAGGTGGAGGCATTTCTCAATTGTGTCAGCCTTGTGGCAGTCAACCTTGGGTTGGTGTAGATTTAGATTCTACTTTTTCGTATCGCCAGAGGTGGGCAGACAAGGCACCTACGACATTTCCTTCCATCAGCTGTAGATAGCAAGGCAAATCCACCAGCCACTTCATGCTTATGTCAGAATCCACTTGCGGGCAATGGGTTAATGGTCATCTGCATATTTTCTATGTAAAATCCCCATACGTTTTAATTAACAAGTTTAGGAAGTTCTTTTGTACCAAAAAAATCTTAATTCTCAGTGGTGATTAGTTTAATGGTGCTCTATGCAGAGAACTTTCATCTTTTCAATTGTTTTTTATGGCCAATACCTGTGACTTAAGATTTGATTATATAGGTTATAATGAAGACTCAACATATTTTTTTATTTATTAAAGGAATGGTGGAAGAATATGGGGGATAGATTAATAAACTTTCAGAATTTAATAAACCATATATGGGCTTGAATTTAAAACATTTATGATTATTGAGAATTTAACCAAATACCCTTTAGGCAAGTATAGTTATTTGTTTATGTAGTTTGTTTTTTAGATGAAAATATTTACTGTCTTTTAAATATTTTTACTAATAAGGTTAGTTAAGAAATACTGTTTAACTATTTTGCTTATGGTTCATAATTGTTTAAATTACCTTTCACTTTCAATTTGGGAAGCATTTTAAAGAATAGCTCTTTAAATAGATTTAATCAACCCTATTTACTGAAATGAATTAAATATATAAATTCCATAACTGGCGGTTGTAATATAAAAATGTGGACTTTTTCTCTCTAATAAAAAGTTAATGACTTCCTTTATAGATGTAGATCAGATATAATGTAGGGAACAGATTTTTGTGGTAAAAATTTTTCCAACACACGTATGTGGTAATTCATTTCAAAACAAGTTACTTGGGCTAAGGGAATGTCAGTTAAGGAGAATTTACACTCATTTTCACTTATTTATCATGAAAACGATAAAATGATTTTACTTTACATATTGTTGTCTACTTACTAGAAAAGCTAAGAAGCTTGATCAGAATTTAGAGGCCCATTAGTCACCAGTTAGTATTAAAAATGATTATTTCTGCTTTTCCTCTAACCATTGATTTTGCTTGACATAGATTTAGTCACATTCTAAATTTGTCTCTTAACATGTCTATTAGAAAATTTTTAGTGTTTTCTTTATATGATGTTATAGTTTTCTTTTTTTTGAAATAAAGTAAAATATGTATTTTAATAGAAATTTTATTCCACACTAATAACAGTAACCTTCTTCAGTATCATTAATCAAGAGAAGTCATGCTAACTCACAAACGAACGTCCATAGAAACAGTGAACCCTCAGTTCCAAGCTCTGTGAAAATGTTATAGTTTTCTTATGACTAATTCAAACATTCACCTTTAAAAATGTTAATGCATTTGAACTTTGTAGGAAGTAGATCAAGTGTACAACTTTCCTGTGGCATTGTTTGCTATGTCCCACATGTAGAAAGTTTAGGCTTATCTCTTATGGAACACTCTAGCTACTCACTTTGTTCTATGGAAAGCTTTTAGATCAGCCAGCTCTGCACTAAAATTGAAGTTTTCTGTGTCCCCCAGGAATAGTAGTAACAGTTTTAAAGAGAATTCAGAGGACAGGGGGTATGTCGGGCCTGTACACAAGCTGTTATTTGCAGGAAGTATGCCGATGGCTCTATGAATGTGTAACTTTGTGAAGGCTCTTCTTTTAAAGAGTTATCTTTATTAGACATTGAATGAGGTTTTCCTTCTGCACACATATTAATACAGGTTTTTTAGTTCTGCCAAGCCTTGTTCAGTCAGCTTTGACCCTTCATAGCGATTGTTTTGTCTGCTTTTACTGGGGGATCTACAGGAAGAAGCTCCGTTGTGACTTTGTATGGTGAAGTGATCAGAATTTCACTTTCTAGTTTGCTTCAACCATAATGAGCTGTTAATTGAAAGTGACAAGATGTTGTTTCCCTCACAGCTGCTCTGAAAAAATGCTAGATTTCCTTTATTATTAACTCATTCCTTCTCCGCATAGGAATGAAAAATGGTATGGGCCAGTTTTAAAGCTTGAATTTCATGTTTTGCTAAATTCTCCCTCTCTCTAGTTTAGTCAGTTGTATACCAGAGGCAATTGTGTGAGCAGAACAAGAGAATACTGCACGGTTTAAAATCAGGAAAAGTGTGCATCAGGGTTGTATCGTCTTACCATACTTGTTCAGTCTGTATGCTGAGCAAATCATCAGAGAAGCTGGATTATACGAAGGATGTGGTATCAGGATTAGAGGAAGGCTTATTAACAACCTGTGATATGCAGATGATCCAACCTTGGTTGCTGAAAGTCAGGAGGAATTGAAGTACTTGCTGAGGAAGATCAAAGATTGTAGCCTTCAGTATGGATCACAACTCAGTGTAAGGAAGACCAACATCCTCACAACTGGACCAATTGGTAACATCATGATACACGGACATTGTCAAGGATTTTGGCCTGCTTGTATCCACAATCAGTGCTCACGGAAGCACTAGTCAAGAGTGCCAAAGATGTATTGCACTAGGTAATTCTGCTGCATAAGTCTTCTTTAGAGTATTGGGGAAAAAAAGATGTTTCTTTGAGGACTGACCCAAGGTACGCCTGACCCAAGCCATGGTATTCTCTATTGCATCATATGCACATGAAAGTTGGGCAGGAATAAGAAAGACTAAAGAAGAATGGATGCATTTGAATTGCGGTTCTGGAAAAGAGTATTGAAAGTACCATGGACTGCTAAACGGACAGGCAGTTCTGTATTGGAAAAATTAAGGCTGGGGTACTCTGAAGAAGCAAGGATGGCAAGACTTTGTCTTACATATTTTGGACAGGAGAGACCAGTCCCTGGAGGAGGACATCATGTTTGGCAAAGTGGAGGGGCGGTGAAAAAGAGGAAGGCCCTTGAGGAGTGGGATTGACACAGTAGCTACACCAGTGGCCTCAGGGATAGGAACAATTATGAAGATGGTGCAGAACCATGAAGTATTTGGTTCTTTGGTACAGAGGGTCACTATGGGTCAGAGCTGACTTGCTGGCATCTAACAACAACACGAAAGATATCACACATTTTCATTACTCTGAATATTTTCTTTTGACATTTTTGTCTCTGTATGTTCCCTTCATCCCAGGCCCCTGACAACTTCTAATTTGCTACTTATTATTATTATTATTATTATTATTATTATTTTGCCCTGTTCAGGTTTCTTACATAAAAAATGTATACCTGTCTTTTTCATTTAGCATAATGTTTATGGAATTTTTGCATGCTTTTGAATGTGTAATTAGTTTGTTCTTTTAAAGTGTTGACCAGTATTCCATCATATCAATATACTATAATTTTTATTATCCTACTAATGCATATTAGAGGTTTTTTTACTTCCAGTTTTCATTATAAGACACAGGAAAATTCTTGACTGAGAAATTACTGGCACATATATATGTTCAGATTTTGGTTTTTTTTTTCAAAAAATTTTATTGGGGGCTCCTACAACTCTTGTTACAAACCATTCATCAGTTGTATCTGACATTTATACATATATTCCATCGTTCTTTTCTAGACATTTACTTTCCATTGAGCCCTTGGGATCAGCTCCTCTTCCCACCCATCCCCAACCCTCGTGGCCCCTTGATAGATTGTAGATTGTTAATTATTTTTAAAATCACACAACGACCGCTGGCTCCCTTCCCCTGTGGTTTCTGTTGTTCTTCCCTCTGGATGGGGGTGTGTGGTTATGTGCCATTCATTGTAATCGGTGTCCCTATCCCTCCCCACCATTCCCCCTTTCCCCTACCCTTTTGGTATCTCTTTTCCCATTCATGTTCCTGGGTTCCATGTGTTGTGAGTTTTATCCCTTGCCTATAACTATGTACATGCTCCTGTCTAGTCTAGATTGGGAAGTGGCACAGAGTTCGTGATAGCAGGGGGTGAGGGGATCTCCAGGGATCAGAGGTATATTGCATGACCCATTGGTGCTCTAATGCACCCTGATTGACTCATCCCCACCCTGAAACCCCTCTGTGGGGGATGTTCCATTGTCCAAAGATGGGCTTTGGGTCTCCACTCCAACCTCCCTCCATTCTCACCAGTGCATTTTTGTTTGTTTGTTTACCGTTTGTTATAAGTCTTCTGATCATCCTTGCCTGGTCTCGATGACACCTCATGATTGCACTGGCTGGTGTGCTTCTTCCACATGGGCTTGTTGCTTCACTGTTGGATGGCCACTTGTTTAACTTCAAGCCTTGGAGACCCCAGACACTATATCTTTTAATAGCCGGGTACCATCTGTCTTTACCACTTCTGCTTATGCACCCATCTTTGTCTTCAGTGATTGTGTAGTGGGGGTGGTGGGTGGTGTGGGAGGTGAGCATCACAGAATGCCAATTTGTTAGAACAAAGTATTCTTGTATTGAAGAAAGGTATGAACCGAGGTCCAAGGTCCTTCTACAACTTCAGTGTATTGCCTTATAAGTATATGTTCATAGGCCAATACCACTATTGTTATAGATTAATATATTTGCATAAATACACACCTGTTAATCTCTCTATGACTTTGCTTCTTAGAGCTTGCCTCTGTTTCCTTTTGCCTCCTCCTGCCCCGCCATCACTTTCCCTCTGCTTCCACCTCTTAGTGCTTCCTCTCCACTAGCCTGGTGTTGCTCTACTACTCACAGGTTCTCTACCCTCTCATAGATGTTGGTTCTGCTTCCCTAGTTGTTCCCCTGTCCATGATCCTGTCCGCTCACCACACCCTTCTCCCCACCTCCTTCTTCCCCCTCTACCTTCCAGGGCCATTGGCCCCATTGCCTTCTTCCCCAGCTTCCCTCCCATGTCCTAGTCTGAACAATAAGAAAACATATGGTTGAAGAAAGAAAAGAGAAAAAGATGAGAGAAAAGAAGAAAAAGAAAGAAAGAAAGATAAAAACACCCCACATAGTCCAGGTCTGTTTGCTGGTCCCCATGAGACCCTACCTTCTGGTCTTGAGGGAGATCTGGGGGCTGCCCCTCTTCACCCAAAGTCCATTCTTGGAGCTCCTCAGGGGCTCTGTGGCTCGGCTGTACTCCAGTTGCTGATCTGTTATGCTCCATTCCCGCACTCTCCCCACCCCATGTGTCCCCATTATTGTCCCCTGTGTCTGTATGCTCTAGTTAGGGGACAGCATGTCTTGAGTTGCTGGTAGCCCTACAGTCCTCTCTGTACCTTAGCAGCTCCATGCAGGGACCTCATCCTCTGGGCTTGGTGTGCCTATATGGAGTCTAGGCCGACTGTCCCCTCTTTTCCTTCTTGTTTGGCTTCCGTCTGGGTATGGTAGGCTGGTTCCTTTCCCCCACCAGAAGGTCTAGTGTCATTCTCTGCGGAACACACTTCCAGGGTGGGAAATGCATTCCTCCATGTGTTACGTTGCCCTCCTGGATTGGCACGCTGTGGTGAGGTCTGTATGCACCCTCCAGTTCTGTGTAGACACAACCAATACTCTCCCCATGGGTGGGTTGGTGCCCTGATCCCCCCCCCCCCATGTCATCATCTCAGTGTCTCCACACCCTATTCTCCCACTTCCTTTTCCCTTTCCCTTCTTTATGTTGAATTCACATGCACCTCCCTGGGTTTGGTCTGACAGCTGTCCCCCCACCCCCCACTGCCTGTGCTTCCACCCATATATTGTGATATCAGTGTCTTTTCTTCTAGTCCTGCTGTGCTGATTGTACTTACCTCAGGGGACTTATGTTATACTTCTCTGTTTGAGATTAGTTTACCTTGCTTAACATAATTCCATCCAATTGGCTTACCTCGCTTAACATAATTACCTTCCCATGAAACGATGTGTTTCATGTGATCGTCTGTGCTTTTTAGTGCTGCACAGTACTCCATTGTGTGTATGTGCCAGAGAGTACTAATCCACTGTCTATCGATGGAAATTTAGGTTGTTTCCAACTCTTTGCGATTGTGAATTGCACCGCAATAAACATTGGAGTGCAGTTGACTGGTCATGTTTTATTTCTTACCTCCTCTGGGTATATGCCCAGAGGAGGGATAGCTGGGTCATAAGGTAGATCAATTTCCATTTTCTTTAAGTATCACCAGATCGCTATTCACATTGGCTGTTCATATTTACATGACCACCAGCAGTGGAGGAGGGTTCCTATTTCATGACATCCCCTCCAATATTTGTTGCTTTCTGATTTTCCCATTTGGGCTAACCTCAGGGGTGTTAGATGGTATCTCATGGTTGTTTTAATTTGCATTTCTCTTATAGCTAATGAACGGGAACACTTTCTCATGTGTTTGTTGGCCATGAGGTCTCCTCCCGAGTGAAAATTCTTTTCAGTTCTTTTGCCCCCTTCCTTAGGGGGTTAATTGTTTCCCCCTTTTTGCAGGCCATGACGGTGTTGTAGATTTTAGTAATAAGTCCTTTTTCTGTTGTGTCATTACTGAAAATCCTCTCCCAGTCTGTGGGTTGCCTTGTTACCCTCTTGGTGAAGTCTTTCAAGGTGCACAGGTGTTTTATTCTTATTAAATCCCATTTGTTGATTTCCAGTTCACCTGTGTGTGTACCCTTCCATATTTCAGTGAGCTTATGAATTCCCTTGGCCATATGTTCAGATTTTTAAGAAATTCCAAAACCAGCTTTAAGAGATACTTTGGCATTCCCATTTACTGTACATACTCATTTATAAGCAGAGTTTTTCAGCACATTTTTTAATGCAGTTTTTGTGGTTAAATTAGGTGCCTCAGCTGATATTCGGGTCGGCTTATACTATACTTTCTTGTCATTGCTTCTTATTGGCCACCTTTTTTTCATTTTAGCTATTTAGTGGATTTAGTAGTATCTCTTATTGGCATGTGCTTTTGAGTTAATTAAAAATTGTAGTGACCCTGTCCGACAGGGTGAACTGTCAGAGAAGGTTTTCCCAGGCTGAATCATCCTACTTTTTTTCTGGGGCCTTCTCTTATTAGATTGTTCAATAGTAAAATCTGGAACCATTTTCAGATCTCAGGCTAGATGAGCCTATGCATGATTTGTTTGCACTCTTAGTCTTGTAATTTCTTATTTATTCTTTATTTTCCTCGTACCTTCCCCCCTCCCCCCAGATTAATAGAAACCAGGCTTCCCACCACCATAACAAGTTACAGCCTCAGAAACCCTACGCTGCAGAGTCACTATGAGTTGGAATTGACTCAATGGCAGTGAAGAGCTATGGTCTGTATCTTAGATGGACACTTGTAAGCCAATGAAAAAGCAAAAACTTTTTATTGTGAACTAGGTGAAGGTTTGCAGAGCAGGTTACAGGTTTTCATTCAAAATTACCTACTAGTCTGGTGAATTCATCTATTGCAATTTCCACAGTGTACCTTTGCTTATCCCATTTCCTTCCTGTTTCCTGTTTTCATGCCTCTTTCTTCCTCAACCCTTTGTCCTTGGTTAAAGTGCTGCTCTTTTGACCTTAACTGGTTGATTATAATAACACGGAGGTGAAGGCCCAGGGCCATAATCTTGGGGATCCCACCTGTCTCTAGCTAGTAAGCCAGTTCTCTTGCAATTTTAAGTTCTGTTCCACAGTTTTCCCCACACACTATCCAGAACACTCATTTTCAGATTGACCTCTCTGGTTCCCTGTTTTCATTATTACAGCTTTGTTTTATATTTGAAAATTATTTATCTGGCTTGGTATTCTGGTTTGCTGTCTTGTGTCTTAATTAGAGGTTGTTCTTCTGAAGGACTCCTTTTAATATTACTTGTGAGTTTGGTCTTTTTTGGTTAGTAGATGACTCATTAGGCACCTTACATTATAACAGAGGGAAGCACTGCCTGCTCCTGCGCCGTCCTCATAATTGTTCTTGGTTTTGAGCTCATTATTGCAGCCATCTCCTTGAAGGTCTTCTTTCTGCTGCCTCTCCTGACAACATATCCAACATCTATGAGACAAAGTCTTGCCGTCATTTCACTAAGGAGCATTCCGGCTTTACGTTTTCCAAGACAGATCTGTTTGTTCTGTTGGCAGCCCACAGTACTTTGAACACTCTTCGCCAGCACCAGAATTCAGATGCGTTGATTCTTCTTCAGTCTTCCTCGTTCGTTGTCCAAGTTTCACATCTTGGACAATTGAAATTGCATCTGGGGCAATTGAAAAAAGTTTGGGCCTAGTTTTTACAAATTCCCTTAATTCTATTTATCTAGGAATGTCCTGGCTTCACTATTGTGTATTTGAAAGAGAGTTTTCTTGGAAATATAGTTGGTTGACAATTCCTTTCAGGTTTAAAAAAAAACAGCATACCATTTCCTTTTCTGCCGAGAAATCAGCATTTAATCTTCCTAGTGCTCTTTTGTTGGTGACCCTTTCTTTCTTCCCACAAATTGTTCTCACAAATACTTCTTTATCTCTGCAAAGTGTGAGCCTCCTGTGACTTGGTGACTTTTGGGTGGGGTGTAATACCCTGGATGTGGTTTGTTGAGCTTTTGGGATAAAAACCTTGTCTTTCTGTCCATAAACTTTGGGAAATTCTATTTGTGATAATTTCCCCCCCTTCTTACTTCATGTACATACATGTTAATTCATTTCAGTTATATGTAAAATCCTCTTTACAATGTCCCAAATAACTTTTAAGCTTTTTTTTCTCATATTTCTCAAACAAATTAGTGCAAAGGGATGTGTCTTCTCTTTTGGTGATTTACCATCTAATTCACTATTATGTATTTACTGACAAAATCAAAGCTCTTTCTCTGCCCCATATATAATGGTAATTTGTTGGATGGTAGTGATTTTTCTTCCCTAGCTTTTAATTTCTGGATTTTATATATTATTATCTTTCTTTGGAAGGTTGAAGTCAATTTGCCAAAATTATTTTTATAATGGGTTTTAATAATGTATTCAATAAGGAATATGCCTCTGCCTTACTCTTTTTATTTATTTTTATTTTTAATATTAGCTTTTATCTTCTTTTAGCACAAGCCCTCCTTACTGCTGTGTGGATCTGTATTCACTTCGCACTGGGGAGATGGTCAAGTCCATACAATTTAAAACACCAATCTATGACCTCCACTGTAACAAGCGGTAAGTAGCTTTTTTGTCTGTTACTTCATATGATAACACATGTATAAAATACAGAGTTCTCCTCATTACGTGGAGGGCTAATTTTCCTATGAAGTATCATCCGAATGTTCTAAAAGCAAGTTTCTGGAATGTAAAAAATGCTTTTAGATCATCTTTATTAATTTACACTTCATAATGTTTAAAGACTATGTTGATTTTCCCTTCTTAAATTTATTCATTAAAAGAGCTGTAAAATTTCAAATAGATTGAATTTCAATATCACCTCTAGTAATATAGAAAACTTAGTTTATGTTAGTACATAAGCTTAGATCAGAAGGAGTAACCTCTGTCAGTCAATTTGTTTACCATTCGAGAAAACAAAGTCCCTGGTTGATAGAGGGCCGTTCAAGGTTATTGATGCAGATATAAATCATCCTTCTCATTAAAAAGCGAATATATGAAATAAATGTAAAGTGTTGATTAAATTTGTAAAGCGATATTTCATGAAGTGGATTGGAAAAGTTGATTTGCGTGCCTTTATATGCCTGAACAATTGTGAGCATAGTGTAGGACAGTGTTTTGTTGTACATGGGGCTGCTATAACTTGGAAATGACTCAGTGGCACCCAGCAGCGACACCACCACAGGCTTCTGATACAAGAATGTATACTGGAGTACAGACAGAGCATGACACGATGGCAGAGAAAGGGCCGCTCCGTAAATCGTGTAATTCCTAATGAAGTCCTTTGAGCCATCATGTGGAATACATTCCCCAAAGGAGGAAAGTACAATGTAACATTTTTGTTACATTGACGATATATAAACACATGCATACTCAAAATAAAACCTGTAACAACAAAAAGGAGATGCCATTTCTTATCAGTTAAAAATATTTGCATGGTTTTGTGAAAGAAAATAATTTATAGTTCTACGTAATCTTATTTTTGTTGAGGTCTTATTTGTTATTATAAAGTCTTTCTATGTGAATTTTAACCCCCTTTCTTTTCTCTTCCTACCAATTGGAAGTAAACATATTTAAAATGAAAGGCTGTATGAACTGAAAACTGAAGTGTGACCTCAGGACTTTGTCAATGTTATCCTTGAATCATTACAAGCAATCTCCGGGATAAGAATGAGATACATTCTGATTTTTAAGTAGAATTTTTTTGTGTGTAAATCAGAACAAGTCCATATGGTTCTGAGGACACCTTACTTTAGTGTGAAAAACACAACAGCAAAAACCTTGGTGCTACCGTACATACTCGTGTATAAGCTGAGTTTTTCAGCACATTTTTAATGCAGTTTTTGTGGTAAAATTATGTGCCTCGGCTGATATTTGGGTTGGCTTATACTTGAGTATATACGGATTTCAGTGATTTTTTTAAAGCTGCATGTGTGTGCAGTGCAGTGCAGCAAGTAAAGGTGTTTGTGATGTGGGGGTTGGTTCAATTGTTTCAGAGCTTCCAACTGTTGACCAGAGTTACAAGATGGCTACAAAGATGAAAGCACTGTGGGCAAATATGGCAGTGCCCTTTTCAAAGGTGATGGTTCACTGCACTGTCCTGAATGTGTGTGGCTCGCCACAGTACTGCCAATAAGTTAGTCTCATACACCAGGCTCTGTGAGGACTCCCATTCCAGGGCTTCAGCTTGTAATTTTTTCCAATCCGATTATTCTAACAATTTAAATGGAAAACATAGGTCTGTACTTATTTTTCTGGCCATGACAAAACTGGTTTAAACTCATTGGAAGCCCTGAATAAATGGCAGATAGATGTGTCCTTTTTTTTTAAGTCTGTAACTGTCAAACTTGTTGTCATGAGTTGATTCTGATTCTGCGGCCCTAGAGGACAGAGTTAAAGTACCCTTAGGGTTTCCAGGCAGTCATCTTAGTGGAAGCAAACTCTTACATCTGTAGGACAGCTGGTGGGTTTGAACTGATGACCTTTTGGCTAGCTGCTGAAAATTTCACTAATGTTCCACCAGGGCTGCTTGGATTATCCATACATTATCATAAATGCAGCTTTTCTTATGGAAATCCTTTTGTGTATGAGTGTTTGTTCAGGTATTTCTTAAAATGTATTTTAGCAATTGGCTTCTTAAAGTATTTCCAAGGAAAATTTAATTTGTACTGAATTTGATCAAATACATTGAATAAGTTCTATATAGTTCATTTATACTAAATAGCAGTTGTCTTAATATATCTCCCCCCAATTACATTGGAAAGTCCAACAGTCATTTTAAGTGGCAAGTACATGAATCCATTTTATATTTAATTCCATGACTATTGAGTTTCATAATGAAAATAAAATTATGGCAGGAGAGATACCATAATCACGAAGGTGGTTTTCCCAGGGCGAGGCTTATCCATTGCACTCCAGATGTGCAGACCCCTGCGATTTCCCCAATGTGGGAAACTCAACTGCTTAATTTGTGGTAGTGGGGGACTGCATTCGGAAAAAAAAAAATAATAATTTTTATGGTGAAATTGTTTTATTTTGATAACTTTCTTACTTGTAATCATCTTAATTTTGCCTCAAACCAGGCCTTATGGTTAATTTTTTAAATCTTTATTTCTAGCCCAATTTTATAATTGCATTATTAGTTCATTGTTTTCTTTGAAATAACGTAAATTAATAAATAAGTTTATGAAATTTCATATTCTTACATGTTTTTTGTTTTGGTATCTCTTCCCTTCTCTTAATTTTAGGATACTTGTTGTAGTCTTGCAGGAGAAAATTGCTGCCTTTGATAGCTGTACCTTCACAAAAAAATTCTTTGTTACAAGTAGGTACCAAATTGTTTTATTTTCTATCATAATGCATTTGGTTTTATATTACTTGATAGCATTATCAGACTAATTTTAATATAAGTTTGTCAGTGTTTTGTGGATGTTCACTTGTGATCCCATTTCATAGTGATTCTCTGGATGTCCTTGGGTTCAATTTTACAATTTTGTTTTTAATTTTATTTATTTTGCTGAGTAAGCCACATACTTTACTTCAGTTTCTCCTATGAAAAATTTGGTAGTTCATTTGTTTTATTTAGCTATTTCTTATCTTATGAAAACTGTTTACTTGACTTTACTAGATTACCCTACCTGATGTAGCGGGAGAAATACATCTTAACAATGTGCCTGTTTTTCTCTTTCTCATTCTCTCTTCCTAAATCTCCACAGCTGTTTTTGCTCAGAGGGGGAGTAATAAAAATGGACATCAGGTGGTACCCAACTATCGGAAAAATAATATCAGATCTTAAAGACTTGTCTTAAAACAAAGAGCCACCTAAGTGTGGTGTCAGCTAAGTCCACATGAAAAGAGTACATCAGCTTGTGTGACTCAAGATTGTAAATAATAACATCTATGATCAGAGAAGGGGATTATATTAGAGCTTAAATTCTGAACACCTGCTTTTCAGAAAGCTATGGATGACAGTGCAAGCCTAAAATCCATTTGCAGATTCTTCAGGCAGATTAAGCCTGTATTGAACTCCCTCAGACCATTGACTAGGAACGTGAGTAGTCTTGCCTTCAGACAGAGTGGGCTAGAAAGTGATTTGCTGCAGAACGTTAAAATTCAAAATATTACTACTTTCCATCTTTACTAATTTTTAATTTTAGTTTATATTATTTTTATATTGAGGGTTTTTAATGTTTTTTATTGTTGTTGGTTATTTGTATGAGTTTCTTTATATATATGAAATCCAGGTAGATCATTCATAGAGACAATAATTAGATTAATACTTCCTTTCGGTTGTTATAGGGTAAGTTGGGAGGTATGGGAAGGTAATAATGATGGGTACAAGAATGAAAAACAAACACGCACACACAAAAGAATGAAGAACATTCTAAAATTCATTGTGGTGTTGATTGCACAGCTCTTTTAAATATATCTAAACAATTGAATTGATGGTCTGATATGTGAATTGTAAGTCAATAAATCTTTTTTTAAAAGTAAAGAGATAAGAAAAGAAAAGAAAAAAAGAATGGATCTCAGAATCCAAACTTTAATTCCTGCCACTCCTTATCACGCAGGACTCAGAATAAACAAACAAAATATATGTTAATTTTAAAGAACACATTCAATTGTTAGTAAAAACCTTTCAACTTTTCTGGAATTAGAGGAAAGTTGCCTTTGTTTAATTCTTTGTTTTGTCCCCTTAGCCCTTCAGTCTACTCTAGCATTAGTCCAATAGAGAAAGATGAGGTGAAGGTAAATACACTGTTAGAAACCCTAAATCAGTGGTTCTCGACTTGTGGGTTGCGAACCCTTTGAGGAATGAACAACTCTTTCGCAGGGGTTGCCCGATTCATAACAGTAGCAAAATTACAGTTA
>NW_022111358.1:13257846-13262804 GCF_000313985.2 Echinops telfairi
TCTGAGATGAAGATCCTTCTTTTGTACCAGCCCAGTTACATGGTTATTTATACCATTGGTGCCTTTTATTTATTAGTTGTACTCTCTACTGGTTTAGGATATTCTAGACCTCAAGCTTTAAAGGCTTCATAGTGAAAGTATAACAAATATTTTTCTTAGTAAAAATTGTTCTGGGCTTTGTTTTGAAAGTAAAATGTTGATGGTTGTCCCTGTGAGCCAAAAGCAACTCGATCACCGTGAGTTTGGTTTGGCTTTAGTTGTCTAGGACTGAAAATATAAGGTAGAAGGTAGATGGCTTCTTTCTTTTCTTAACCATTGTTTCCTACTACAGTCTTCTCGATCTTGATCCCTACAGTTGATTATGGAAACCATAATTAGTTTTCTTGGGTTGGATTGATGCAGAAATAATCTGTTGGAAGGGAATTTATCTTTGGTATGTCCAGGGAATCCCAATTGTATTTCCAGCTCCTTTGGAGATGCTGCCCCATTATTCAAATGCTTATTGAGCATCTATTATGTGTCAAGCACTGCATAGTAAACATTATTTCCTTCTGATAAGAGCTCATGTTTATGATACAATAAATGTATACTATATATAACTGCAATCACTCCTGATAACACTCTTTGAGATCATACAGTCTTTATTTGTAAGGAGCCATGGTGGTGCTGTTGACTAAGTATTAGACTGCTAACCACCAAGTCTGCATTTCAAATCTACCAGCTATTCAGCAGGAGAATAAGGAGACTCTGCTCCCCTAAGAATGTCTATCGCCAGAAACCCTGTGTAGGGCTGCGGTGAGTTGGAATAGGTTCCATGGCAGTGAGTTTTGAGTATAGTAGCTATACACATTGTATATACTTATAACTAACTCATTGAAATGTATTTTGTTATCATTTGTAGACTACAATGAAAAATAAGACAAATGTCTCCCAGAAGGAGTTTGTAATCTGGTTAGAGATCTTCAAAGATAGTGAGGATCATGAAATTCACTGAGGGTTTTTTTTTTTTTTTTTGGCATATTACAAAATCTAATTTAAACCATAAAAAGATTTACTTTTATAACTCCAGTACCTCGGTCATTACCTAGCATAATGTAGGACTCTGAACATGTTTGTGGAAATAATGAGTACATTAACCCATTAATTTTATGCAAGAGAGAAATTTGATGCCTTAAAAATTATTTAATGTCATTAAGAAGATAAAATCTTATGTCTTTGTGTTGGAAAAATGAAACATTTGGTGCACAGCGCAGCTGCTGCTTCTCCTCTACCTTTAAAATAGAGGTAGCGTTGCTGCATCATCCAAACCCATTGCCATTGATTGAATTCCTATGGGACCTTATAGGACAGGGTAAAACTCCACCATGGGGTTTCCAAGACTGTAAATAATTACAGAAGCATATTGTCACATCTTTCTCCCGTAGTTTAAATGGTGGGTTCAGTGATTAGTTAGCAGTTGAGTGGTTAACCGCTGCGCCATCAGGACTCTTTGCTGCATCAGTTGAGTGTTAAACTAGAAAAATCCCAGTCATTATTTAAGAGCCCTATTTAAACATTGGGCTCTACTAGACTGTGTGTTGGAAATAGTACTCTATTAAACTTGGCAATAGATGTCTTTGTAATAAATGTTAGGCTATAAAGTTAGCTGTGTTAGTGACCAAAAAAAAGTTAATATATGTTAATAATAAAGATGCTTATCGTAAAGTATATTTTTGTTGCAGATTTTTAAATGACTTTCATATTCATTGTAGAATTTAAATAGAGAAATCCAGCTTTGTTTTAAAATAATAACTTAAAATACTCAGATTTATAGATTGACTTGTAGATTAGATTATAAAGACCACAGAGGTTTGTAACATTGTTAACTCATTGGCATAATGATTGCTTTCTTTGTACTCTATTGTTTTTAGAAAGTGAATAAACTTTACATATGATTCAAAATTTTATATATTTATTATGTTTAACTCATTAACTATATTCTAAACACAAACTATTTCTTCCATTTTATATTCTGAGAAAGTAGTATAACCAACTCTCATGTACTTACTGTATATACTCAAGTATAAGCCAACAGTTTTCACAGACAACCTTTAAATGTATAACTACTCTCAATTATTTCAAAATGCATGTCCCAGTTATTATTTCATTTAATCTGTAAATATTATCTATCTGTAAAGGTAAGAACTAAAAATTATTTGATTATACAATTTATTATTTAACTGAGATCTTTTGATTACCACAAATACCAAAGGTGGTTTGACTATGAAGCAACAGGTTTAGACCAGGAAAGTCCCAGGCCTCCTGAGACATGTGGTCATCCTGTTCATTTTGCACCAAATGAACTTCCAACTCCGAATCAGGAATATCAAGATCATCTTTACCAAAGTCCCATGCCCTTGCCAAAGCTTCATTCTTATTGCCCATTTTCATTCTTCTAATGCCACGTCTAATTTTAGCTAGTCATAGTCCCCGTTGTTTGCATGTGCTCCTGTTGCTTTGCTCTTCTCCTGGGAGTGCATTTTCACTATCCTCTCCATCCCATTGTCCTAACCCTACATATCTTTCTAGTAGAATCTGGAATCAATGGTTCTCAACCTGTGCGTCACCACCCCTTTGGAGGTTGAACGACCCTTTCACAGGGGTGGCCTAAGACCATCGGAAAACACGTATTTCTGATGGTCTTAGGAATCGAGACACCGCTCCTCTATCCGTCTCCAGGCAGGTCCGCCCACATGCAGATACACCCACATACGAGTACCCATTGTTGAAGACTGTTACCCATGCTACACCATGCTTCAAGACAAAATTTCATTTATTTGTCATTAGAAATAACTATTTCACAATATATAGTTCCATATTGTTTTTGTGATTAATCACTATGCTTTAATTGTGTTCAATTTGTAACAATGAAAATACGTCCTGCGTATCAGATATTTACATTATGATTCATAACAGTTGCAAAATGACAGTGATGAAGTAGCAATGAACATAATTTTCTGGTTGGGGGGTCACCACCACATGAGGAACTGTATTAAAGGGTTGCGGCATTAGGAAGGTTGAGAACCGCTGTAGATAGAGTTCTTACGCAGAGTTGTACCTGATCTTCTATGATGACAGTGTCCTCTCATTCTAAAACGGTATTTTCCAAGTCGCTCTTCTATAGAAGACCAGGTTTTCAAATGCAGATGCTTTTTGAAGGCTGCTTTGAGTAGGAATTGACTCAGTGCTAGTGAGCTTGTTTGTTGGTTTTTGGTTTTATTGGAAACTTTCAATGCTGATAAGCATTTTAATCTGATTAACTTTATGTAACCCATTTCTATATTTCCTAAGTGTGTTTGATTACAGACTTCCTATATCCCCCAAATATATGGCTTTCTAGGACTCTCAGCAATGGTTTTATAGCATGTAATCTGATTCTCTTAGAGCACATATTTTCTATCTTGGATCCTGTCTATTCGTTCTATCCTTGCCTCAAGAGCAAAGTTATCTTATTTTAGAATAAAAAAGTAAGCTCCTCTGTGTAGGTTAAATATATCCTTTATATTATAGCTATATGTTTTGCTTGTTCTTTTAACACTAAAACTCAACTCTAAGAATAAAACATTTGCCATAGTCTTGATTTCCTTGCACCATTGGTCCCTTTTCAAGATGCTTAGTAGACAGCATGGTTGAGAATGTTGTCCAGTGAGGAAGAAAATTGCTTATAGAATCAGTACTGGCTTCCACGGGAAGTGATACAGGTCTGGGTAGGAAATTCCAGTAAGTGATGAATATTTAAATAAATGAAAGTATATAGTGATGTATGAGTGAAGGAAGTTTCTCTCTTACAAATCACACTGCATTTCTTTGAAAATTATATCTTTGTATTCATCTATCCGGGTTCTCTCTCCTGGATTAGTAGGCTGTCTAAAGCGTTTCACCTTTGGGACTAGTGCCTTCTGTTTCATGAGCCTTCGATAAGCTCAGAACATCAGTAACATTTGGGCAAGGTGAATGGATGGCAGGGTTGTTAGTACTTGTTTTGTAAAGCCGTCTGTTCTTTCTTTTCCCCGCTAAGGTTCCTTTGAAACTTCTTTGCCATTTCAGTTTTGAGTTGCCATTTATTCTCAAATGCTTCCCACTGCATACTGAGTCTGAAACCACTAGTTGCAACAAGTATTGTTACAGCATTAGTGGCCTGGTGCCCTGGAATTGTTCTGATGGGGGAAAAAAGGATCTGAAACTGTCTTCCTTGTTAACGCTGTGAGTGACATGAGAACTGCACTGCAGTCTTGGTCAAGTAGCTCGAGGCTCACCGTAGTGAATTTTCAGTAAGAACAAATCTATTAGAATTATCACTTGTTGTCTCACAGTTGTGCTTATATTGAATTATTTTGAATTGGAGATGCTCTTTTTTGCGGGTGGATTTGGTAAAATCTGAACTATATGTTTCTTAATTGTTAATGTTCTAAAACAGAGTAAATAAAAATACAGTTGTCATTTCCGAAGACAAATTATATAAACAAGGATGACAACATATATATTAAACCCTGAGGCGTCTTTTAATAACAGATGATCCTAATTTTAATATAGTAGTTTGAAGTCAGATCAGTGACTTGGGAGAATATTGACTGGAAAGAACATGAAGGGGACATTTGGGGTCCTGTTTTTTGATCCAGGTGCCTTGTTTATACAAATGTGCCCACTCTGTGGATTTGAGTACTTATGTATATCTATTTCAGGAATATTCCATAGGCAAAAATGTCCAGAAAGCACCACCCAAACCACTAAAGTTTGTGATTTCTCCCTTTATACCATGAATTGTACTTCTTATAGTCCTGATTAGTGTAATGGCTTACAACGTGGGCTGCTAATCACAGGGTCAGTAGTACAAACCCACCAGCCACCCCACAGGGGAAGAAAGATGAGGCTCTCTGCTTCTGTGCAAATGGACAGCCTTGGAAAGGGGGCAGTTGTAT
>NW_022111358.1:13263040-13271874 GCF_000313985.2 Echinops telfairi
TGTTAATGGCAGGAACTTAGGTCGCTCTTGTGCCACTAGGGGTGAACAGTGGACACTGCTCTCATAAAGGTTGACTGTCTTGGAATCCCTAAGGAGCAATACTACTCTATTCAGTGTGGTCCCCATAAATTGGAATTGACTGTGTGACAGTGTGGTGTTTTGTTGTGTGTGCGGGGAGGGGGTGGTGGTGGTGGTGGTGGACACTGCTCTCATAAAGGTTGACTGTCTTGGAATCCCTAAGGAGCAATACTACTCTATTCAGTGTGGTCCCCATAAGTTGGAATTGACTGTGTGACAGTGTGGTGTTTTGTTGTGTGTGCGGGGAGGGGGTGGTGGTGGTGGTGGTGGTGGTGGTTATATAGAGTCTCACAGCAGGTCTTCCCAGTCTTGGCATGTACAAATATCATGACCAATAGTAATAACATATCTCATCTCAGACTTTCATTAGTTATATTGCCTCATTATTTGTTAAAAATTATTTTGTTTAAATTGAAAATCATAGAGGTAAGATTACACATGTAGTTTTAAATTGATAGGATTGGTGACATTTAGTAAATGCTTATGAAGAAATTTTCTTATTTATTTGAATTACCAAAAATGGTTTATATCAACATTTGCACACACACACACCCCAAAATTTGCATGGCCTTTTAATATCAAGGATGCCACTGACTTAAAATGTCTATGTCTTCTGATTGCTTTACAGTGACCGTAACTTTTAGTGGGTGAAAAAAGGCACTGTACAAATTGTATGTGCTTCTTTGAATTTGGGTTTTTGAAATTTGTTAAATGTACATTGCTTTTGTCTGGTTTACTAAAAAGGAGCCTGGGGGCATAAGATCTGGTTGGTATGGGCAGAACATACAGTGATACATACATTGCTGGCAGTCCATTTGCTTATGCCACGTAGTCTGCCTCCATTGTTTTCCTCCTTGTTCTATAAAGAAGCACTACAACTATTGTCCAAATAAAGTGACAGTCACATAGACACATTCCCCATTTAATGAGGATGCTATTTTCATCAGGTGATCATTTAATATATAACATCGTTTGAAAAGTTCTTTTCTGTCACAATTCTGAGTGCCATAGGTATGTCTGAATACGCTGAAGCAACTGTAAAATAAGTAGAGACAGCTTTGCCCATCAGAGTAAGCATCATGGGAATTTGTGCCAAAGGGTGGAGGGAACAAGTAAAGAGATCTGATAGAGAACTGGGAAGGGAACCCAGCCAATACGATGAGAAAGGAGACACTTTTGAATTTGGCTGTACAGAAAAGGTGACCTTGAGCATCTGTCTGATGTGGAAATCCAAAACCCAGGTCTGCTTAAGAAAACAAAAGACACAGACTGATAGATGTCATTAGCAGTCATTTCCACCGTCCTCAAGTTGAAGTGTAGATAGGGAGTCTCAGGGGGATAACCAAGCCTTGTTCACTGGCCTCTGTTTTTACTTTCAATAGAGCAATATGATTACTTTTTACATTCCCAGTATTATTCCTTAGTGTTAGAATGGGTGTCCTTCATTAGTGCTAATGAAGAATAACAAAGAATGGGAATCACTTCAAAGGCATTTTAAAATGTAAAAATGTTTTTAATAGTTGAAAGAAGAGTTTGCGTTTTTTGCATTTAGAAACACATTTGTAACATTTACGAGGGGGGAGCCATGTGTTCTTTTGTTGTTGTTCTTCAGTGGAGACATTTTAATACATCTGCTATACATACATACACACAGAGATATTTCTATGTAAATGTATACACACATTTTGTGACAGAGGATGGGAGTGATGTACTTTTGTTCCTGAAGCTAGGCCTTTGATCATGTTTGCGTGAATCTTTCTGTATTGCATGAGGGAGTGGCTCTTTCCGTTTCTTGTGACTATCCAGTTGTCCTAGCACCATTTGCTGAAATGACTGTCACCACTGAATGGACTTGGTTTCCTTATTGAAAATCATTTCATAATAAATGTGGACATTGACTTTTAAAAGAAAAGTTTGAAGACTTTTTTGAGTTGACCTTGCCAAGAAAATAAGACAAAGTACTACAAAGCAGTTAATGTATGGATTTTCTAAATGATTGCAGGTCATCTGTTCATTGGGCCAACCAATGGGAGGACACTATCTAAATTATATCATGTTATGGGTATTCTTAATTACATGCAAAGACTTTCCTAACTGAAGAATCTCCATTTGGTGTGCTTACCTTGGATTTTGTTTTTATTTATACTTGGAGATATGGGTCATTTTAACTTCTCGTTCCCCTTACTTTGTTGTCCGTTACTATCAGCACATTAGGATTTCTCTTAGACTTCTGAACGATCATTTACCTCTTTTAACTTATTTTCAAAGATTTCAAAGATTCAAAGATTAGCCAGAGAAAAAGTTAATCTTTAAAAGGGTCATGTTTATAAAGTTGAGATAGTGCTGAGTGGCAGGTGATCTGCTGATTCTAGCTATAAAATGTTTTTGGAGTACAGTAAACACAGTTATTTTTATTTCCCAGAATAGATGATCATTTTTAGGTCCACTGAGCTTCTAAAAGCATCACACTCAAAAAATGAAGTGAAAAATTATAAATTGCATTTACTATATACTAGCATCTATTGAGGTTGAAGCAGTCATCAGAATTGATTGTAAGTTAACTTTGGAAAGGCTGATTAAGGAAATTAACTGCCTTTAATGACGTGTCATAATCCCTGGGTAGTGCAAATGGTTAATGGCTGGTTAATGGTAAGATTGGAGGTACAGAGTCCACCCACCCAGTGGAACCTCTGGGCGTTTCCATGTATTTCTTAAAAATCTACCACTAAAAACTGAAGCTTAGTTTTCTACCCTTATAAACACAAGGGCCAGGAGTTAGAACCGACTCCATCGCTGCTCTTAATGTTATGTCATAGTTCACGCTTATAATGAAATTTGGTGCTGATTTTTCATGACAGTTTTTTAGAAGGTCAAAAACTTTAAGTTGTGACATTTTCTAGGGAATATGCGCATATAAACAAATTTATATTTTTTGTATGAATAAGATAGCTAACTCAGTATGAATCAAATGTAAAATTCATTATCTAAAAACTTCACTATATGTGAGTGGTTTTTTTGTGTGTGTGTGAGTGTTTTATAGGTACTGCACCATCACATTACATTACCCAGAGGATAGAGTTCCATAATCCAAAATTCCCACCTACTTTCAAATTCTGTAATAAACAACAAAAATTTCAACCTTTTATTTTATTTGACCTGTAAAGTTCCTCTTTGAGCCAGTGTATTCTTTTCAAAAAGAAGGCGTTCAGGCAGGTGAACTAAAATTTGCTCAGTAATGAAGCCAACAGCCAGGTGTGCCTGTTTAATACTTGTGAGCACAGCAACACTCCCACTGGTACAGTGATGCTCAGAGGCTTTCTGAAATAGAATGGCATGTTAAATACATTGTAAAGAATTTTACTAATAAATGGCTGGAAATGGAAAGACCTAGCTTTTAGGAAGACTTGCTATTTGGAATTTGATTGTTGGACATTGAATAATAAATGCACCAGGCCAACTTATTGTATCCAGTTAAAAATATTTATTGTATGTATCCCATGTCAGATATTGTTTTAGACCTGTGGTTCTCAATCTTCTTAATGCCATGACCCTTTAATACAATTACTCATGTTGTGGTGATCTCCCAACCATTAAATTATTTTCATTGCTATTTCATAACTGTAATTTTGCTACTGTTATGAATTGGGCGACCTCTATGAAAGGGTCATTCAACCCCCCAAAGGGGTCGGGACCCACAGGTTGAGAACCGCTGTTCTAGACCATGGAGATTGACCGGTGGACACAGACACACATCCCTGGCCTTGCATGTCCTCCCCTCACTGCCATCTAGTCAATTCTGACTCATAGGGCTGCCTGCTCGGTGGGGTTTCCGAGAGTATAGATTTTTATTTAGAGGAACAGATAGCCTCACTTCTCTCCTGAGGGGTGGTTAGTAGGTTTGAACTGATCGATCTTTTTATCTTCTTTGAATTATTTGTAGTCTCTTAAATTGTCTTGTTAAAGCAGTTTTGTGAGACAGTACAGCTGTATACTTTTTATAGGTCACAGATAAGGAACCTGGGACAGCATTGGAATAGACAGGAGTAGTGATGGCAGCTTCTGCATGATAGACATTGTGTAATTGACTGAATTGTGCTCTATACTTATTAGTAGTAGCTCAGGTGGTTTCTAACTTCCATGTATGCAAAGTGCTCACTGCCAAGGATATTTAATACATTCTCTTTGAAAGATAAGAATTATAAAACATCCTTCTTTGTTGTGTTATCTGTTGGCACTGGAAGCATGAACAATGAAATTTCGTGCTTAGTGTAATATATAAAGTAGAACAGATTCATCAGGCGCTTCTGACACACAGTGACCCTGTATAGGGTTTCTAAGGCGGTAAATCTTTGCAGGCCCAGAGAACTGCATTATTCTGCGGAATGACTTGAGGGTTACCTTGTAGTTAGAAGTTCAATGCTTACCCAACAGGGGTACCGGGGCTCCTTAGTGTAATATATAAAAACAAACCAAACTCACTGCCATGGAGTCGATTGTGAGCCATAGTGGGACTATAGGACAGAATAGAACTGCCCCTGTGAGTTCACATGACTATAACTCTTGAAAGCAGAAGACTTGATAATTTCCCCCCAAAGAGGCTGGTGGTTTCAAATCCCACTGGGTAGTCGCTGTGCCACTAGGACTCTTTAGTGTAATACACCGGAGTGTGTAAATGATTCCCCAGCGTCTTTCTACTCAGGCCCCCTTGTGACAGTTCTCACTTTTTCTCCTCAGTTCTCTCACACTCGTTCTTCCTTTTCTTCTTTACCATCGTATGTGTATGTATCTGATAGTGTCTTTCTGAAACGCGTCACTCCGTGAGTCCTTTCCCTCTACCACAACGTTCCTGTGGGACTGTAGCATTTACAGAATTATGATCTTTAACCGATTACGATTAGTTTTTTTCTCATTGATTGTTTATTACTAGAACAGAATCAAAATCAAAATAAAACCAGTAGGAAAAGGTAAGAAAAAGCCCTTTACTTGCAACTAATTTGACAGTTAACTTATATAATAGAAATTTTCCTGTTTAATAGTTTTAATAGATTGAATAGTTTCCTTTTTTTTGGAAACAATATGTGAAGCAGCAACAGAAATTACAAAATTTCTCAAAATTGTCGTTTTAAAAATTTCAGGCTGCTATCCATGTCCAGGGCCAAACATGAACCCTGTTGCTCTTGGGAGCCGCTGGCTGGCTTATGCAGAAAACAAGGTAAGGTCCAAGTTTGGCTTATATGTATCGGAGCACGTACTGAAGAATTTTCTCATAATCGATTCCTGTGCTTAATAGATGATTACTCACCAAAAATTAATGTTCAGCTCATTAGTGAATTTTTGAAATTGTTTAATTGTAATTGTTCGACCCATAATCTCCATTCCTACTTACTTGCTTTTGATCAATTCTGTTAAGAATTCCTAACATTTGAAATTTGTTTTTGAATCAAGATTCTTTAGAACTTTACTTCCTTAAGCTTTGTATAGAGAAGTTTACTATTAATCCCAAATGACAACGTTAAAGCTATGCTAGTATTGGTATTAAAATACTAGCAGTGTCTGTGAGGTAAAAATGACATGTCTTCATTGATTTATAGATTAAGGGCTGGAGGCACAAACTAGTTTAATTGATATAAGAGCTCAGCCTTTTATTTTAATAATGAAATAGCTAGTCTTATGTATCAAGGTCAGTGTAATAGTGTGATGATATTATCTTGATTTGAAGGCAAGTGAAAAAGTTTTATTCCTAGGTTATCAGTTCATACAAGCATGAGTTTATTCCAAACAAAACTTGTTTACATGTCTGTGTGATCAGTGGATGGCTGTAGAAAAAAAGTCTACATATATTTATCAGAGAAGTTCATTAGTATGTTTGTTTTGGTCTCATTAGGGTTCATTAAACAGAATAGAAAAAGTCCAATCAAAGCAGTGGCTTGTGGCGGGGATCTTCTGGGCCAGTTAAAATCCTTGCAGATCTGACTTGTATAACCATGACACTATAACCTCTCAGATGGTTATAGTGATTGATTGGGGATTCCAAAAGGGTAATCTTGATAGAGGTTCTTGATGGACGTGGGATCATAGGAGCTTGTTATGAAAACTGCACTGGGAGGAAAAAGTTCAGGCAGGTGGCATCCAGGAGTCTTGCCATCGGGACAGTGCACTGCTTATTCTGGAGGGTTGCACGGCTTTTCTATGCGGTTGTCTTTGGGAAATATTGCTCCATCCACTCTACCGCCCTCATCTTGCCCCTCTGACTTTTGTTTCCCAAACTCAAAGAACATTGAAAAAGTACTATGTAGCCACTTCAACTATGCCACAATCACCATTTTGTCTCGGGGTCAATCAGAGAGCACAGAACTCTTTGGGAAAGAGTTAGCAAGATGAAAATACCACCTTAGAAGTGTATAAGCATAGAGGATAGGTACAAAGACCAACAGCTTTCTATTTTGATGTTTTTGTTTAATAGGGGGTCCTGTTATTTTATAGCAGTACTTTTTGACTTACCTTTGTACAACGAGTTTCATTTATATATACTTAAAATAAATCTTGAAAGAGACGTGAATATTTTTCATGCCATTTTGCCATAGATGTGAATTGAGAATTAAAAAAAACCCCACAACCAGAGCCTTACAAGATGATTAGTACTTTGGGTTTCATTTTCACCTGATTGTTAATTATTTTTTTTGGAACTAATGCAAATATTGATTACTATAAAATTTCTTGATAAAAAATTGAGAAAAATTATTGGGGAGGGTCACAGAGCTTAGAGCCTCTGGAATATACAAAGCTGAGAAAGTATTGAAGAAAATTATTTTTCTGGGTAAATTCTTTGTTAATTTTTCTAGTATTCTTTATGTAACAGGTATTTTGCTTCTTAGCCAGTGCAGTACTATGCTCCAGCCTGTTTTTTTCTCTGGGTTTTCCAGTGTATCTCATCAAAATTAGTTCTTTTGAAATTACTCTTCACAAACTATGTTGACAAGTGGCATATAATTTAGTGTGATGATACAATGATTTCTTCTAATGTTCACATCTGTAATACATTTCTGATGAGTGCTGAGCACATCCTAGAAGATATATAAATGTCTCTTGGCTGTTGTAAATATATTCTCACACATGGGAAACGGTCCATTTACAATTTGTGATATTATGCAAATATGAGGGGGCTTCAAAGATTATGGACAAATGGAATTAAAGGATAATGGACCTTTTCCCAGAAGTTTGTGAATCCCACTTGAGTTATGCCTCATTCTAAAAGAGAATGAACACCCTTCAGAGATGCAAAACCTGGCTGTGTGCCAGTTGTTTTCTTCTCGCGGAGATGCCGAGAAGATTTGGTCTCAGATACAGGAGATGTGGTGAAGTTCACAAGGAATTTGCTGATCCAATCGTGTGTCATCTTAGGAAGAGGCATTTCCATCGTATTTCTATAAATAAATGAGAGCTGTTATTTATTACCAATCTTTTGGGCTGAGTGTGAATTTACAAAATAGAATTTAAGCGTTTCAGTGATACTTTCTATTAAATAAGATCTTAAGTCTTTTATCTTCATGAGGATTTTAGTTTTTGGTACTTCTTTTTTAAAAAATGTTCATTAAACTTCATACACTTAAAGTAAACTTGCAATAATGACAGTTCAAACAGCACAAACAACAAAAAGACTACCTCTATGGTTTCTTTGTTTCTCCCCATCACTCTGTCACCCCTATGCCTCTCTCTCTGTTTTCTCCTCTTCTCTTGTTTGCCTCTATCTCCCCTACTCACGTCTTCATGCAACAACCGCTTCTCTTCTTTTCATTGTACTCTTAGCATTTGTTTGTTGTATGATTGGACACATTTATTATTGATGTTATACTTACACACTTAGATTTCCCTTTTACTTTTTTTTAAGTAGCTTAATGTCTATGTTCTTTTGTACATTGCTTTATTTACTTAACCTATAGAAAATTCTGATTCACCTTTAAGTTAAATTAACCATGAGGCAGTGTAAATTTTTCTCTTTTTCTCCGGAAGTTCAATTTTTATTTGGTGGGCACAGGTGAGGCAGGGCACAGAGCTACCAAGGCCTTCATGAATGCAGGGCCCGCCATTGTCCAAGGGTCCATAGTTAGGGATGTACTTTATTCCACAGCCATCCAGGATGAGGCACTCCTCGGCCACCATGTCCTAAACTCATCTGGAGATGTGGATCTTCTGGCACCCAGGGAACTTGAACTTGGCCCAGTGTAAGGCCTTAATCACATGCTCCTTGTTTTGAATCTTGGTGCAGATAGATATGATGTGGACTCTAGCCACTGTGCCTCGGGGTTTGCCCAAAGCACTTTGCATTCCATTGAAAAGCAGCAAGAAGTTGTCTCCAAGGTCCATTTGGGCAGCCCATCCACACTAACAGACTGCGTATGCTACTGAGGCGGCTCCCTGTTCGCAGCCATTGCACAGTAGCCCCCACAAGGGGGAGGACAGTTGGCTTATTGGCTGCAGAACAAAGTAAATTTCTGATTCTTAGTTTTAGACCAAAGTTTCTGGGTTTATTTAATTTTACGTAAAAATGCCGCTTCATTATTTTGCAGCTAAGAAAATGTAAGAATGTTGCCTATTGTCACTTTTTTTTTTTTAAGTTAGCTGAAACGGTAGGATTTCTGAAATGATTGCCTTTCCATGCATATGCAGCAGGAGGCAGCAGAGGGATAGATTTAATAATTCTTTAAATGTGTATTTGTGAATGAATGAGTCAGTACGTGAGATAGAGCTGTCTTTTT
>NW_022111358.1:13272269-13307222 GCF_000313985.2 Echinops telfairi
TGTGAGGGCCCTGCTCTAGAGGGTGAACACACGATTAGTCCACCTTTGCCTTGGGAGGCTTCTCACTATGACATCTACTGAAACAACCTGAGATTTGCCTGATCGACAGCTAATGTATTTTTAATAGGTGTCCTGTTGTAATTATTAATACTCCTTTGGCTTTTCCCCATTATTATCAATAATGCTGAGAATTATAAATTAAAAATAAAATAAATCCTTCTACAAATAACAGACTTTTTAAAAAATAGCACTTTTAGGTTTATAGAGATTTCACATATACCTCTTCCCCGCCTGAACCGTTCCTTCTCTTATTAACATCTTTCATTCCCTTATAATTGTTAAGCCAATACTGATATATTTCGGGGCTTAAAAAAGCTCATGGAAAATATTTTCATGCAAACATTCCAACCCAGCACCATATTATATTTTTCCATGAACTTTTTAAACCCCCTTGTATTATTATTCAGCAAAGCACATATTTTATATTAGCATTCATCTAAAATTTTAAATTTAGATTTTTTAATTTGCACATATTTTTATATTAAATATATTTTTTGGCATGTGTACACGGAATATAGGATCAATGAAAACACCATCCTGGTTTATTGCTCAGCGTGTGAGGGAACCATGCATAGCAAACTAATGGTCCACTTTGAAAATTGGCAGGAGAATTTGTGTCTTACTCAAATAAGGGCATTTCTTTTTTATTTCCAATGCTAAAGGTAGTAAATTCTCTGGAGCGGATAGCAACTATGTGTTATGTTTTATTTATGCCTACTTTGTGCCACTTTTCCACTGACAATTGAAGACAGATATGTGGCAAATTCTTTTGTCTATTTTTCAAAAGTTTGTTTCCTTTTATGGTCTTCATAGAGGAATTAGGAGGACAAAACATCCAATTTGCTAGAATGTCAACTATTTAATGTTAGGAAGTCGTGTCTAAATCCTTTGATTATGTTTTTTAAATTTATTTGTGAAAAGGCTGCCAGCTCCAAATCCTTCCCTTTCAGAGTTTATGAATTCTTAAAGACTGTTCATCGTGTAATTAAAAACTGTATTTGAGCAAGAAACGGTGTGAGTGGCACCAGTGGATTATAAAAAGGGGGAAAAGTGTCTCAGCAGAGCTTTTAGCTGTTTGTCTGAAATACACTTATGCAAACATTCCCACCCACAACCATCATTAAGCATGGTAAATAAGCTCTAGCCTAATAGCCTGTTGAGTTAAACAGTTTAAAGCAATGACTTTCTGGTGCACTCTTTCCCTCCCCCCCGCAGTTGATTCGATGCCATCAGTCCCGTGGTGGAGCGTGTGGAGACAACATTCAGTCTTATACTGCCACAGTCATTAGTGCTGCTAAAGTGAGTACCTCGGTAGTCTCGGAAGAAATGATTATGTGGGGTGCTTATCAGGGGACTCTCCCAAGTTGTATTGAGATTGTCCTGTCCGTTTTCAGTCACAAAGGTGGAAAAGAAGTCAGTCGGAGTTATTTTGCTAATCATGAGTACTGGTATGAAATGATTTGAGTGTCTCTGAGATTCAGAAGTACTACTTTATTGTAATGATTATGAGGCTTATACTTACCTTACTTTAACATTTTAAGTCATTAGCTAGATTAAAGGCCATAATCGAAATGAAGGGCATCAGTGAGATTGGGTGTCACAGCGGGCTCCAGCGTAGCGGTAATTGTGCGTATGGTACAGGACCAGGTAGTTTCATTCCCTAGTCCATGCAGTTGCTATGGGCCAGAGTGGAATCAACAGGACCTAACAACGTCTGATTAATGCCACTTTAAAAAGAAGCTTCAAAGTGTTTTAAGAAGGACTTCTAGATTCTTTGGTGAATTGTACCATTCGACTTATATTGGCATCCCTTTGCATTTTTGGGTAAATTTGGGGGCTTTTGGACATAACAATGAGTATCGATTCTTAAGAAAGCTGAAACAAATCCCTGGCACATTCAAAGATTCTTTCATATCAAGCCCCTTCTCTCCCCCACCCCTCCCCTGCATGTTTGTCCGGTTAGTTCTTTTCTTGTGTGGGGTTTAATTTTGATTTTGGCTAGTAAACTTTATGCTGATTATAAGGTATTCTCATAACCACTATGCTTTTGAATTGTGAAGTATACAACAAAACGATTCTAATAATAGGGATGACAGTGAATCTGAATGACAGCATGTAATGGAAAGCACAACTATACAGAAAAGAACAACAGTTTAAAGCAAACCACAGGGAGGGAATCAAAGGTCACACCATTTTATGTAAAACAAACAAAAATACTTCAAGATTGATCAAAAATGCTTACACAATCTGCTTTAGAATGTGTTCCTTGTTTTTTATGGGAAAAGGACTGCATTTTTTTTCCTTTTCAAAAGAAAAATACTGAGCAAGTCTTTATAGTTACACAGTCGTACATTTTAGATTTTTGACTAACTTATAAATGTTCATCAGTTTTTCATATTGTATATGCAATAGTTATGCTGGTTACTTCAAAGGAAAAAATCTAAGGCAGAATAATAAATAAACATTTTAAGTATTTAATAATTTTGTGATTTTGATTCATAAAATATGTTAATAACATTTGGGTCTCATCTCTTTTATACTGTCTACATCACACAATTTGATCAGAACGGCTCATTGTATTATCATTTTGCGATATTATCTGTTATGAGATGAATGACATGCTCCTGTACTTTAAATATTATGAACCATGAGGCATGTAAGGATGACTTCCATTTTTAGATTTGAACATGAGAATAGAGACAACACCATAATGCAGTCCATTTATCCCAGACCATTGCTTACCAACAGGTGGATGAGAATTCCCTGGTGATATATAAAAATTTCCCAACTCTGAATAATGCTTGTAATATTTGTTTTTGTTCTGTTGACAGATTGCAATCTTTATTTGTGCTCACAGTTATAAGTTAAGAAATGAAAGAAAAACATAGCTATGAACAGTAGAAAAAAGATCACCTGTTTCTCAGCAGTGTTTTTGCTAGTCTGTGTGTCTGTGCAGAGTGAACCCGCTGAAAGACAGCGCTTGATGAAACAGCCTTAATTTACTGAGTCTCGTAGCTCTTTCTGTCTATATATCTAGGTTGTTAAGGCAGAGGCAACGAATATTTTGAAACTTCTTTTAAAATAGTGCCAAAATACCTACCAAAAATAAAGCAATTCTTCATTTTACTTCCAAGTGTGGGTATTCCAATATGAAAAACATTGGAATATTGAGATTTCCCCCCCAACCCTCCCCTTCAATGGCAGTTTCTCCATAGAGAAGTGTATTAAACATTATTTACTTTAGTTTATATTAACCCTCTGAAGTACTTACCATATATACTTGTGTATAAGCCGAGTTTTTCAGTCCATTTTAAATGCAGTTTTTGTGGTAAAATTAGGTGCCTCTGCTGATATTCTGGTTGGCTTATACTCAAGTATATACAGTAACGTTTCCAGTTGTACATAATAACTAAATCAAAGTAACTTTTCTTTTTATGAATTTGATTTCTCTTTATTTTTTTAATTAAATTAATTTTTTAAAAGACCATTTTATTGGGGGCTCTTACAACAATCCATACATCAAATGTACCAAGCATATTTGTACATATGTTGCCATCATTATTATTTTTTAATCGTTTTCAAGTTAAGTAAAATTCCATGTATATTCTTTTTGTTATTATTGCATTATCAATTATATCTTACAACTTATTATACAAGCCTTTATTTAGTCGTATATCTCATGTCTGTCCTCCCCCCCTTTCCTTTATTTCTTAAATGTATGTTGCCAGAAACAAAATGAAGGAGAAAAATTACACAATTATCTCAATTGTTACACATGAAACATTTGATAAAATACAAGTTGTGTTCATTGGTAGAATTTTTTAGTTGGTAGTGATAGTTTCCAGTCCTGTGCAATTCTAATTTTCTCAAATTATCAAACATATTAAGTATGATCATGTCAAAGTCTATTTCCAATAATGCCATTGTCTGGGCTCCCTGTGGGCTTCTTTTTGTTGGATGTTGTTTCTGTTGGATTTCTGTTGGACTAATGAATTGACTGCTTGTTTACCTGGTAATGTTTGATTGTTTATAGAACATTTTTGTTGTTAAGTACTGTCAAGTTGATCTCGACTGATAGTAACCTTATCTGATAAGAGTGGAATTGCCCCATCAGGCTTTCTAGGCTGCATAGTGGTTATGTGTTGGGCTGATATCTGCAAGGTGAGTCACCAGGCGCTCCAGGGGGAAAAACAGTGGGTGTTCTACTTCTGTAAAGAGTTAGTCTGGGAAACTCACAGGGTTGGGTAGTTCTACCCTGTCCTATAGAGTGGCTATAAGCAGTGAATAATCTTTATGGGAGCAGATCCCCAGGGTGGGTTCAACCTGCCACACTTTTCCTTAACAGCCAAGTGCTTAACCAACCAGGGCTCTTTACTTAGGACATTCTTTTTCTTTCTTTTATTTTTATCTACCAGATGTATGTGACCCTTGAGCATGGAATTAACTTAATCCAGTCTTAGGAATCAAGGTTATATAAATGAAGCTTGACTTGCAATGGGAACAAAGTCTTGATTACTGCAAATTTACATTTCTTTCTAATGTATGTCACTTTATGTCCCAGCCCAATGCACTGAGGTAAGGTCACCAGGTAGATCATCTTGGCATGCCTTTGACTTCAGTCTATAGTTTTCTAGTACTTCAAACCTGGCAAAAGTACTACTTGATATTTTAGTTTGCAATTGCAAAACCAGCAAATGCATTTAGACCCAAATGCCAAGCTATCCTCTCTGTATTCTTTTATTTCCTGGGATTTTGACACACACCAGAAAGCAATCCCACTGCTAAGGAGTCATTCCGATTCAGTGAAATGATGCAGGGTTTATGAGATTGTAAATATTTACAGGGGCAGGCAACCTTAAACTATTGAGTCTGAACTACCTTGTGGTTTGCATCCTAATACCTAACCCACAATGCCACTAGGGCTTCTGACTCATAGTGACCCCTTGTGGGTTTCCGAGACTGTAACTGTTTGTGGGAGAAGAAAGCCCATTCTTTACTCCATGGAGGTGCTGGTGGCTTCGAGCTGCCAACCATGTGGATTGCAGCCCAACAAGCAACCACTACTCTACCAGGCCTCTTAGATCCTGTTAAATAGTCAGTATTGTCTAGCAGGGTTTTTCCCTCCCCCCAGGAGTCAACCCAAACCAAACAACAAAAGCTTTTCTAATGGTCTGTATGTAGTCTGTTAGTAGGGGGGTCCCTGGTAGCGCAGTGGTGAGTTGGGTGATGGAAACCGATTGACTGCTGTATCAGAAAGATGTTACTCTCAGCGTCAATACAAATTTAATCTCTTCAAAATCCTAATGATCAGTTCTGTACTGTTCTACAGGGTTGCTATGAGTTGGAATTAACTCATTAGAATATGTATTAGAAAATAATTTATGATCATTTCTATAATTTCTATGTAATAAGTTACTTGTGAAACCTAACATGGACAGTATTTTAAAAATAATGTAGTATGTTCTGCTTAAAAAAATCCTTAATTTAAAATAATTTCATTATTAAATGTTAAGTGTCAGTACTTGGAACCCTTCAGAGGGACTAATCTTTTTATATTTTCTGAATGTCCAAATGTCCAAGGATTATTTCAAATGAACCTTCCTCGATGTTTTTATGTTTTCTTTTCTATTAACAAATAGATTTATATATATGATATAAAAATTTAAAATTATATGCCTTATAATGAATAAAAAGGTGAAGAATTAAGGAAAAATTAAAATATTCAAAATGTTTGATTTTTCAAATTGAAACTATATAATCATGGTGTAGGTTTCTAAGTCACCTCACTGCAGTTTTATTTAATTCCTTCTTTAATGTATTTTAAAGTGTGATAAATTGATTGAATAAAAGTGCCTTTGTTTTCTCCTGTTATTTGATAAATTCATAATGACAACTAACAGCTTTTGTGAGATTAGCAACATTAGCACTAATGGATAGAGAGGACAACTTCTGTGACTTGGAAAAGGTTAAAGATGCCTGGTGGCACTTTAGCAAATCTGCCTACAACAGAATAGAATAAGTTCCTTGCTAATTTGAGTAAATCCTAATGGATTATCTCACACCTTTGTCTTTAGTTTAATGTTTATCCCTCTTATAACCATAGTTTAGTTGTATGATAGGAGATATCATTTTGATATCTTTAAATAAATCAGATTGTGAGAACACAGGCTAATTATCTCCTGGATGGCCAAATTAGATATTTATATTTTGATTTTTGCTTAGTCTTCATAATTTTTCTTATAAGTCTTTAGTGCACACATTCACCAGTAAAAACACAAAGACAAATTACTTTGAGGTGAATATGACGTATGAAAACGGTTAGCTGACACCCTTATAGAGCCACTCCTCACTTGTTGATCTGGTTAGTTTGCAAAGGTAAGTTTGTTACGTGGAGGATGACCACATCAGATCACAGAATGGAGGATGACTACATTATCACATAACTGTTTAGTTTCATTATTATGTAAGCACCAAACCATTGAGAATCAGGGCCCAGCCAAGTTGACACATAATCTTACTCATCACAGGCAGCATTGTAACTCTCAGCCTCACTGTTACTGTTTGTTACTGACAGACATTGCACCATTTACGTGCAAAGTAGTTGGATAGTAGTTTTTCACCATTGTCATAAATGTGACATGTTAGATGAAGTGATACAGAAATACTTCTGAACATGACTGCCTATGTATTTGTTTGGTTTTAACATTGAAACAAGTTCTTCCTAGAGGCAAAGCTTCCAACACTTTACCCTCTCGTCCCATAAAAGAGACGAAGCCGGCACCATCTGTGAGTGTTCTTGGAAGCACAAACTCACTGCCATCGAGGTGATGCTGACTCACAGTGACCCCTATCTGGACAGGGTAGAACTACCCCTGTGAGTTTGAGACTAATTGTTGATGGGAGTAGAAACCCCTGTCTTTTTTTCCCCAGATTGGCTGGTGGTTTTGAACTGTCAACCTTGTGGATCACAGCCCAACTGTGTAACCATTATGCCTCCAGGGCTTCCTCTCTCCTCTCACATTAGACTGTAATTTGAACATTAATGAGCTATCACCAAGGAACAATACTGTGTTGCCATTTACTGCAACATGTGTAGATTTGTCAGAATTAAAAAAAAATATTTTATTTATTTATTTTTTAATCGTTTTATTGGACATCATGCTTTTTAAAAAAAATAATTTTATTAAGGGCTCATACAACTCTTGTCACAATCCATACATACATCAAATGTGTAAAGCACATTTGTACATTCATTGCCCTCATCATTCTCAAAACATTTGCTCTCCAGTTAAGCCCCTGGTATCAGGTCCTCATTTTTCCCCCCACTCCCCACTCCCTCATGAACCCTTGATAATTTATAAATTATTATTTTGTCATATCTTGCCCTGTCCGACATCTCTCTTCACCCACTTTTCTGTTGTCCGTCCCCCAGGGAAGAGGTCACATGTAGATCCATGTAATCGGTTCCCCCTTTCCAACTCACTCTCCCTCTATGCTCCCAGTATCGCCACTCACACCACTGGTCCTGAAGGGATCATCCGCCCTGGGTCCCTGTATTTCCAGATTTGTCAGAATTTTTATTTGCTACATTATTTCTTTTTAAGAAATGTCAAGAACTCTGTAAATGAACCTTTGCTTATGAAATACACTGCTTTGTCCCCACTTCCCTTTTGGTGGAGATATTCCCTAGTTTTTTTATATTCACTTTTCCCATTACCTTAGTTCGCTTTTGTGCATTACCTTTGGTCTTCTGTGCGCTCTAGTTCTTTTAGGTTTATTCCTATTCACTGGTGTAAGAGCTTGAAATAATAGGCTCAGGGGCAAATGGGGAGGGATACACAACCGAAGAGTAGAACTAAAAAGCATTCCTTTGATAAAGGGACAGCTCCGTTGAAGTGGGAGCATCACCATTAGCTTTAATGGATATGCACATCAGCTGAGGCATCTCAGAGGTTAATCAGGCTTCCTGGGCAGCTCTTGACATCAATACACGGTGGCGCCTGATTCTGGTGGTCCTTCAGAGACTTTCCTGACAGCACCTAACAGACTTTGTGTAAGTCATTTCTTGTGAATTATTGAAACAAACGCTTGGCTGTTAATTGATGAACGCTAATGTGTTTTATAATCACTGCAGTTTTGAGTTTTTAGCACTAAACAGAACAGTTACAATTGATCTGTGGCTTTAGCTTGGTTTCAAGCTGCTATATGTGATCTTTTTGCTTCAATTCAGCAGGTGCCATGCTGGTCATTTTATTTAAGTCCTAATAGGCTACATCATTTTGGTTTTCTACCCCTTCATGTCCCCCAAGCCGACATCTAAAAATAAGGAGTAGTAGGCATTCAGTTTTCAATTAATTGGCCTTCCAATAGATCTGAGTGATGCTGTCCAACCCAAATTACTTTGGATAGAAGGGCTGAACTATGCTCTTTATTCATAAGCTGTGAAATCATGAGTAATAACAGGAGTAGATACAAGGCGTTAAGTTCCAATTATACATTGTTATATGATTTCATTTCAGCTCATTGTAGCTTAAATAAAAATTGGACCTTAAACATATAAACACCTGAAATATTGCATATGTAGTAATTTATACTTTAAAATTTAACTATCCTATATGCAGAATATGCAAGAGGCTGGTTCTGCCTATTATTAGTGAAGTGTAGTATGAAATTTATTATTTAGGTGTAATATAAGACTTACCTTATTTTCTAAGCTCTTAGAGTTTATTATATTAAGACCACAATCCATGCTTTATTTTGTAGATTACCCACTTTAAAGTGAAGATAACCCCCGCGTGCGCACGCTGGGGTATGAACTGATAAAATTTGTGTTGTATGCAGCTTTTAAGACTTCCATAAATGATTTTTGAAGTTCAATAAATGATTTATTTGGGGGATAAGGATTTAAAAAAAACTCTTAATTGTGCATAGGGATTCTCACTTAGATTTAGAATTAGTTTCCTATGACAATGTCATACATAAAATTTTAAAAGTATTATAACATGAATAATTTGAAGACTGCATGTTACAGGATGGGGCCTCCAATATGGTTCCAATGATAATAAACAGTAATATTAAAGATTAATTTCAAGCATTTTAAGAAAAAAATTCACAATATGAGAATTGGTGGAGGGGGTGTGTGGGATAACTTATTTTTGAGTACTTATAGATGATACAATATACGATTTTTTTTCCCAATGTAACCATGTAATCTAAGCTGCATTTTTGGGGGGTTATGATAAGATTATTTAACATGTATGAATTACATAATTTTCTCTTTCAACTTGCTTTCCTTTCAGATGGAAAAAAATCATTCAACAGTGTATCTTTATTAAAGCATGTAAAAATAGATTTTCATCATGGAAAAATGTCTTAAATTGTCTTAAAATATCTATGAATTTGGTGCTACAAGATAGGAAAGAAACTGCTTTGAAAGTTTAGAGGATGTTTTGTTTAGTAATCATACTGTTTTGTACTGAGTTCTGAAATAATCTGAAAATAATACTGACTTTCTAACATTCATGATGTAGTAAAAGTCAGACTGAATTTCTTTTTCTTTTTTTGCGTACAGACTGGGTTCCTATGACATTCCCCTTAAAACACTATCACACGGATATAAAAGCATAACAGATTTCTTAATTTAATCAATGTAAGAAATAATAGATTGCATATTTCTATTTACAAGTCAAATGTTGATATAAGGTCATCTATTTTGCCTTTCATTGTATAGACACTGAAAACAGGCTTGACAATGGTTGGGAAAGTGGTAACCCAGCTGACAGGCACGCTGCCTTCAGGTGTGACAGAAGACGATATTGCCGTCCACAGTAACTCACGACGGAGCCCGTTGGTCCCAGGCGTAATCACAGTTATTGACACCGACACAGTTGGAGAGGGCCAGGTAAGATGAGCTTCCTGGGCATGCACTTTGTGTTTCAAGTAGAGATTGGATTAACTAAGAATATCATTTGGGATCAAGATTAGCAAATAGGTATATTTGATCTAGGAGATCATTAATTTGATATTCTAGAAACCAACAATCTTTCATTTTAGAATTAGTTTCAATAAATACTAACACATTAAAACCTGTTATTTCAAACATATAAATAGCAAACCTAAAGATGAAGTTGAAGTTCTCAGAGATTCTTTTAAGTAATTTTTTGGGTACATTTAGAAATAATTATATTTTTATATGACCCTTTTCATAAATCTGCTTTTTAAAAACTAACGCTGTGTCTTACAACCTCTAAATCATAAGAGTGAACCACATGACCTTACATATTTTGGAGGAAAATGAGTATGATCATGAAAAATAGATTGTGATTGCATTTAAATCTGGTTAAAAAAACCCAAAAACCCAAATATAATTTAATTTTTTTTTACCCCTTTACACACATGGATCTTATTATATGTATCATAGTCTTGATTTTAAAAGTACATTTATGAAGAGATGATTTAAAAAACAATTCTAATAGTTTGGTAGTTTTAAAAATCTAATCAAAACTTCACTTATGCAGTATATAAGCAGAGCTATCTTTTTGAAATTAAAATTATTTTAGGTTTATATACAGTACTGTACAACATTTAATTCTATGTTCAAATCATAGTGCTTAGAAACTAGATGAGCAATGAACTATTAATTCTAAATATTGAAATTTTGGAGAAAATTTGCATCAAATTTGTATATGTCAACATCTTAATTAAAGATAACTAAATTTGGAATTGTCTCATGCGGTGGTTCCCATAGTAAGATCACTTGACCCTTCAAGAAAATGCTTAATATATTGCAATGAAAAGGGAGTAACATTGAAATTTGGGTTACTGAGATTGACTGTCATGTTTTACTTAAGTTCCAAATAACAAATCCAACTCTATCTTTACTTTGTGGTTCACTAAATCTGTTACAAGTTTGTATTGCTGAAAACTCTTTTTAATGAAGTACTCAGTTCATTGTAATGGTGATTTCTTTTTAACTTAATTAGGTGAAGTGGATAGACACATACAGATGTTCTCTTTTTAAATTAGAATTACATAAATAAACCCTTAATGTGTTATGAGTCTTAAACTCCAAAAATATTTTCCTTTGACCTTTGATTCTTAATTCTTAATTAATTCACCTACAAGGCCACCCACATTTACTGTGAAGTAATAAACCTTATCAACATTGTTTAGTTTGGCAACTGTAAGTTTGTTAACTATATAGCATTTGTTGTCAGAAATTTGTGATTAGAACAGAAAATATTATATCTTAATTTTTTGTAGCATCAAGAGCTGAAACTCATATTAATTTATTTCAATATATTTCAGTAGAGGAACATGTGAGAAGAAAAAATAAAAATAATTAAAAGCCTAACGAAAGCATTTGCTTTGAAATGTGAATTTTTTTCCCAATCCTGTTCCTCATTAACTTATTGTAACTTTAAAACAGAACTTTCAGTAGGTGAGTTAAGGAAATGGAAATATGCAAATGGATACCATTGTGGAATTGAAACACTTTGTTTCTCTATTTTCGGAACACTTAAAATATTTGAAAGATGGATTAGGAATGAGAAATCTTTGAAATGTTGTTGTTTTTTAAGTTCTCATCTCATGCTCAACATAAAAGAAATGATATTTTCTGCTTTTGGTTAGGAAGTATAATCTATCCTTATCTGTATTGTGTATTCGGAAATTTTAATTTTGGAAAAATCTATAAAATAGGAAATAGACTCATTTTCAATAAGAGGTAAGTTGCCATGTTCATTTTAAAGCACCAATATTCCCTAGGAGTATGATACTGCCCATCTTTCTTCTATTAAGGTGAGTCTGTTTTGTGTCAAGAAGACATTTTTTTTCCCTGATTAATAGTTCGGTTGGAGTATGACGTGGGTTTTAAGATTGCAGTGTTTAATGTCATAGATTTATCACTTTTAGCTCTTTTCACTGATGTTTGACCTTAGCTGTAATGTTTTTTTCTTTTCCCCATATATCTCAGGTCATAAAGCTGATGTTACATTGACTTTTGCTGTTTAAATCCAGTGAGCCTTTAATAAAGATATTTTCGTGTTTACAATGGTGGTATATAAAATTTGACTCCTCATCTTTCTTGTGTTAAATTGATTAGTTTGATTTTATGATGACAGGATCATTGTTTAGTAAATGCATTAACGTAGAATGGATTTGATTGACTTTGTCCATTTTTATCTGTGTTACTTTCATGTTTTATTTAAAAGCATTTCTTGACGAGGGTAAGTTGCGTGGAGTGGCATAAATTACCTCTACAGGTTTATATAATTGAAGTCAGAATTGGTAGAGACTACTAGTTAGCAAGGTGGAGACATCTGTAATTAAAGGAAAAGCTTTCAGAATGATGATACAGACTTGAGCTATTTCTTGCCCTAAAAGTCAGTGTTAGTCATAATAATTTAATGATTATTGTCTATTTTCTTGTTCAGACAATAGAACCCTGTTTATCTTTTGTCAATTAAACTGCTTTCATAGTTTAAATAATCAAGTTGTTAATACACCGTTAGGAGTTCAGCCTGCCCAGGTAAGTGTTAAGTAAAGATTATGTCTCAGGGAAATTGTATTTGGGTATTTCTAGCACCCAGTGTTTTGATCTTTTAGGCCAGGTGACGACAGTGCAGCGGAAAATGCTCCATCTAAAGGGACCGCTTCTATAAGGAGAGATGAGAAGGAAAGGAAAGGGAATTTTGTAAAATCAAGTAGAACAAAGGATGTAAAAGACAAGAATAAATATCTCCCAGAAAAAGAATGGGGTGGGGGGTAGGAAGAGGAAGGGAACATGTGCAAATGGTCCCTCTCTGGGTCTCCACTCATTGTAAAAGAAATGAATGTGAAACTACCCAGGTAACATTTATTACTTATCAGAATGGGAGAAATAAAAAAAGTTTGCAATATAATTATAGGCTTCTAGGTTGCAAATAAATCCATATGCCCTTCAGTCAGCTTTCCTCTCATGGCGGCATCTTACAGACCTGAAATACAATATCAAACAAACACTGTTTTTATTGTTAAAAATTATAAGCTGCACCAAATTCCATATCTAGTAAAATAGTGATTCACATGGAAACAAAATAAATCCGAGGAAAGTAAAAAAATTATTATGTCAATTTGTTATTAGCAGATTTACTCCTACATAGTGCTTAATGGAAGTTCTCCAAGGAAATGATTTCCAGAAGAAAAGCGTTGTTGTCGCTACTATCGTGTCAGGTTCTGTTGGGTCTGTTCCTGTGCGTGTGAACTCAAGCGCAGCAGTCTTGAGCCAGCTTCACCATTGGTATAGTTGAGCCCATTCTTGGAGCCGCTGTGTCCATTGATCCAAGACAGCTTGCTGTTTGAGAAAGGAAAGAAGAAAAATGTATTGGACAAAAATAGGATTATAGAATAAGTTATAATTTCTTTCATAAATTTTATAGATTATATGTAAGAAGTGAAAAATGATAACCATCATGTGATATAGGGTTCAGTGTAAATGGAAGAAATATTCATATCTTTAAAGGTGAGAATTTGAACTGAACTATCATGAAAAGACAATTCACAGAATGAGGAAATCTTTGCGACATAAATATCCGATTAGGAGCGGTGTCCAGACTATAGAAAGAATTCTTGCTGTCAGTTCCGAATCATTGGGACCCCGTTTACAAGAGAATGAAATGCGGTGGGTCCTGCAGAACCTTCCTAAGCGGTTGGCAGACTTCAGTCCATCGTTGTAGCTGCTGTGCCTTGGAAAAGGCCTTTCTTATGAGTCAGCTGCTTCTCATTGTCGATAATTCCCAGAGCAAATAGAAGATGTTTGACCATATGTGCTGGTAGTAGTAAACTTAATTCTGGTTAAGAAATTGATAAGTGGAAAGACAAAAGCTCATATCTAATACTTAATTATGTGAATCTAGTCAGACGTTAGGAGACAATTCCTTTTTTTTTCCCACGAGAATGAACACAGTCACACTATTTCAGGAATATCATTCCTCTTAATCCTTTTCCTCACAGTAAATCTGAAAATAACTATGTGACTGGAAGAGAGTTGTCTCACCAGCAGACGTGTCTGTTAGGTCTTCCTTACTGACAGTTGAATGACTTGATAGAGCTGAGGCAGAGAGCTGCACAGTCAGTCGGACTTTAAGGTACCAGGTAAACAAAGGCACAGCTTCCACTGCATGACAGCAGCCTACATTGTGGTAGCTACAGGAGCAAAGATAAGCAAAAGTTAAAGTTGTCAGACACAGAGGCCTACTGTGGGAGCTTTGTGCGACATATCCCCAGAGAGATAGAAGTCCCTGTCTCATGTACAAGGGTGTCCCTGAGTGGTACAGTGACTGACCACAAGGTTGGCAACTTGACTCCATCCAGAGGCACAACTTGTAAGGTCTGATGATGTGGTTATAAAAAGTCCCAGCTGTTGTCGACTTTAGGGACTGTAGTTCCACTCTGCCGTGAGCTTCCAACGTATGCTAACTGGCACTAGTAATCCTTTTGACAGCTGGTTTATGAGGATTAGGTTTTAAAAGTCTAATGTAACCTGAAAGAAGCAGAAGATTAAAAAAGTTCTAAGAAAATGTCATCAATTTTCTATTCCGTTTTCCCATAAACTTTAAAAATCTCGCTCACAGTTCTGAGTGTGTCTTTTATAAGCAATTGTGATAAGATACATATGATAAAACATTGATCGTTCCATCCAGTTTTACATGTACAATTCAGTGATGTCAATTATGTTCACCATGCTGTACAAGCTGTCCTGTCTTTGTCACCTGACCTATTTTGTGTCATTGTGCTTTTTAATATGGAGTTTAGGCTTTGAAACCCTCTGGGCGCTTCTACCCGATAGGGTCAAAAATGATTTGGAATTGACAACAGCAGGAGGATTGGCTCTGGATGATGTTTTACAGATTGCCTTTTGAAAAATCAAACTAAGGATTGCCTTGAGGCTTTATTTAGATAGTACTTTTTTAGTGATTCCTTTCTCTCCTGTAAACTTGTAAGTTATTTCTTATTGTTTAATTAGTGGTTACTCTGGAGTTGCCACCTCCATTATGATTGTTACTAGCCACATCTAGTTATTAAGATTAAAGTACAATAAAATTAAAGTTTTAGTTTGTCACAGTAGTCACATTTCATGTGCTTAATTGCCACGTGTTTCTATGGCTACTGTGTTGTACAGCACATTTATAGACTATTTCTACAATCACAGAACGTTCTGTTGGACAGTGCTTTGCTATATACAAAGTAAATGCAGTTTCCCTCTAGCATTTTGCTATCATGAATAAAGCTTTTCTCAGATAGTGCAGGTTTACAAACATTTTGACCTAATTTATCTCCTTCTCCTCTTAAGTAATATTGTAGGTTTTTTACCTTCTGTTTTCTCCTTCTACATATCTTTCAACTACTTTATTAAATGGTGTTGATACTCATGTAGATTCCCCCCGCCCCTTCATTTATTCTTTGCTTAACTGAACCTTAATCTTGGAATATTTTTTTCTTCCAAGAATGATTTTCTTTAATGTAGATATACTAATTTTGGATTGGCTGTTTTATCATGCAATCCTTGCATCAGCATTAGTGAAAGATAGTTTTGCCTAGTCTGGAGTTGACAATTTTTTGCAAATATATTATACTGTATTTGATTGACAAGACATTGATTCTGTTTTCTGTTGTAATTTCACCTCTATTGTTTCTTTTTTGAAGGGGTCTTCTCCAATTCGGCTTTTACTTTGCGGTTTTACTGCTAGCCCAAGTATGGTTTTCTTGCAGGGATTTCTGAGTTTGATGGCTCTATTGAGGCCTATCTTGGATCAGTTTTCATTGTTGTGTGGGTCCTTTTCTGTGTCTTCCTCCATGTGTTTCTTCTGTGTGTCTTCAGCTCTCTCTTGTCTTTCCTCACCGATTCACTTTGTGAATTTTCACTCTGTTTTTCTCCCCGGAGATTGACTTTGCCCTACATCTAGTTTTCTAAGTCTGTATTTAGCTGTATCTTAAGTTTTTTCAGTTATTATGCGTTCAGATTTATAATTTCAACTTGGGTTCTTCACAAATTTTTTTGCTGATTTTTTTTTTGTGTGTGTCTGTCTTGCTTAAGATGTCTAGGTGAATGAATTTACTTTAGCAAGAAAAAATGTAAGGGAGGTGAACAAGTCACAATTGTCAAAATGATACAATTTCAAATTTTCATAATTAAAAAACTATAAATATACATACCAATCTTGTATAGTTGATGATTTTTAAGAATCATTATTTTTTAGATGTAATAATGAAATTGTGGCTTTATTTGAGTGTGTTTTAAAAAAAATTTTGGGTAGTGATATTGTGAAATAGTTGGGTGTATTCTTCAAGCTCATTTATCTGTCAGAATATGTTTAACTTCCATTTGCCTTCATTTCTTTTGCAAAGGTGCTTGTGAGCGAAGATTCGGATAGTGATGGTATTGTGGCCCACTTTCCTGCTCATGAGAAACCAGTGTGCTGTATGGCTTTTAATGCAAGCGGTAAGTCTTTTTTTTTACCATTTATTTTTTTATAACTATTATATTTTCTTAGAAAACTACCAGCCAGCCTTCTGTAATATTTTCAAGTATTCAGTTTATATTTTAAAGTTTTTCAATTGTCCACAAAATATGTTTTATGACTGCTTCAAGTCATATTCTAATTAAGGTTCACATTTTTTATTTTGGTCTCTTTAGATTCTTTTATCAAACAAAGTGTTAAGGTCAGTTGTTCTGTCCAGATTTTGGAATTATCACTATTTTTTTCCCAATATGATACTATTTTATTTATACTCTAGCCCCTGGATTTCCTTTAAATGGAAGTTGAGTCTAGCCTGAACAGGTTCAGACAAAATACAAAAACTTTATAAGTAATACTGTATACTGTATACTGTATACATCACTTTTATTCTAGCAGCATAATATCGTCTCCTTAATTTTTACAGTTTGAATAATGCTCCCCGTCCCACAAAATAAACCCACCCAAACCCACTGCTATTGAGTCAATTATGATTAATAGTGACCCTAGAGGATGAGTAGAGAGAGCTCCCCCTTTGAATTTCTGAGATTGTAAATCTCTGTGGGAGCTGACAACCTCATCTTTCTTCCACAGAGTGACTGGTGGATTCCATCCGCCAAACTTGATGTTAGCAGCCCGATGCGTAATACACTGTGCTACCAGGACCCCATGAGTAATGCAGTGACTGCTAGTGTTTATCGGTTAGAGAAGGCTGGTTTGCAATCAACCCAGAAACGTTATTTTGTCTTATTTTCTGAAACAACATTTTGCTTATTCGTTCTTTTTACTTTTAAAGTTTTCAAATGGTGGATTTTCCAATGCTATCATTTTGCCAGCATTTATTAGCTGGTATACTTTTACATACACTTTTGTAAAAAAGTTCTCAACAACTCAGAATAAACCACAGTCCAATATATTAATGCTTAATACTTCCTTTTCCTTTTAATTGCTCATTATCATAGTAGGAGGTATAATATTTCCAGTGGTAGATAATGAGTTATTTTTAAAAATACTTGTTTTCTAAATAAAAAAAACCATTCTTGCTTTGAATGCTGGTAGTCTTTATGCATTTGTAATCCTTTCAAATGTAATCTTTTGTTGGAGCATTTGAAGAACCTACCATTTTTATCTTATTCTTCAGAAATGATCCTGTCACTTAAAATTGATGGGAAAAACCCATTTTATTTCTCTTCTTTTCAACTAAAAGAATCATGGTAAGAGGATAGTATAGAGCACTTTGAGTGATCCTTCTAATTAGTCATTTTTGATAAAGAGAGTAAGATTTTTGTAGTGATTGGATTGATTTTATTAATGAAGACAAAGATATATTGAAATGGTCTAAAGATTGTGGGAATTAAGTTAAATTTGGAGGAACAGTCTGGTAGTTATGTCACTTAGAGCACTCTGTTAGAATAACCGATATGACTCATTTTGATATTCCATCTGTTATGTCAAAATTCCTTTGTGATAGTTTATATTTCATATGACTCTGCTTCTGACACTGGAAGCTGTAATTTCCTTGTCTGTAATTCAGTATTATAATAATACTTTATTAATCTCTGTCTTTCTAATGAATTAATTTTATATAAAAATTATTTCATAATATTGTTCTACATTTACAATTTGGTTTTCCTTTCACTACTTAAATATATGTTTTTATCATAAGACTGTTGGTAGGTGCTGTCCAATCAGTTCTGACTCTTGCAGCAACTCAGTGTATGTTGTGAAACTGCTCAATTTTGGACCATCCTTACTATGGTTATCTCTGAGGCTGTTACTGCAACCACCATGTTGATGCACCTTGTGGAGCATCTTCCTTTTCTCCGACTCTGTCTTATGTCCTTCTCAGTGACTGAACCCTCCTGATAACATTTTGAAAGTATGTGATACAAAGTCTCACCCTCTTCACATCTAAGGAACAATCTGACCATATTTCTTACAAGATGGATTTGTTTGTTCTCCTGGAAGTTCATAATATTGTGAATATTCTTTCCCAACCATGATTCAAATGCATCAGTTTTCCTTATTCACTGTCTGGCTTTCACACGTTTATGAGGCAATTGAAAATAGGATGGCCTGGGTCAGTTATACCTTAGTCCTCAATGGGACATCTTTGGTTTTGTGTTTTGTGTTTAAAGAGATCTTGTGCAGCAGATTTGCCCAAATGCAGTGAGTCTTTTTTTTTTTTTTATTAAAAAAATTTTTTTTTAACTATTGCTTCAATGGACATTGCTTGTGAATATAAGTAAAATGAACCCTTGAGACCTCCATCTTTTCTCCTTTGCCAGGATGTTTTCTATTGGTCTAGTAAGCTTTTTGTGTTCTTACATGGAGGTGTTCAAGAGAAGGCTGTAATCTCTGTCCTTTTCAGTAATCAAGGTTGTGTTACTCGCATAGTGTAATTGTTAACAAACTTTTCTCCAATCCATATGTTGTGTTTGTCTTCGTAGGGTTCACTTCTCAGTGAACTATTTGTTCAGCATACAGATTGAATAAGTAAGGTGAAAGAATACAACCCAGGCACGTTGTTGAAATGTAGGCCTACCATTTATTTTAGCCAGGTAGCTTCACCCCACTAATAGCTTAGAAAATGTCAGAGGAGATAAAAGAATGCATTTTCTATCTTTCTTTTTTTTTTAACAAAAGGTTATTTAATATTAAAATTTTTAATTATATGTTTTGATATAAATCATGTGTTAAATGCTCACATATAAACCATGATAATAGGATAATAATGATATAATAATTAAAAATAGAACTAAAATTCATAATTGTAGCAAACATGTCAGGAGCAAAGTGAATGGAATTAAAGTGTTCCCATACCCCTGTATTGTCTAGGAGAAGAGTTAAGGAGGTGATTAACTTTTGCTTTTTCAAAAGTTAAGTGCAAAATATGTCAATTAGGGAGAGAGAAGATATTGAAAATACAAGTTGATGCTGTTCTTGTTAGGTGCCACAGAGTCTGTTCTGATGAATGAAATGCTGCCCAGTCTTCAAAACTGTTCGTATGCTTTAGCCCAATGTAGCAGCCACTCTTTCAATCAACCCATCTCCTTGAAGGCCATCCTCTCCTTTGCTGACCCTCAACTTCGTCAAACATGATGTCTTTCTTCAGGAACTGGTCTCTCCTGACATCATAGCCAAAATATGTAGCATTTTTTATCTTTCTTTGTTTAAATAATTCTCTACAAATTTACCAAGCAATTAGAAAATGTGATGGTATAAAACTAGGCTGTTCTCCCACTATTTTTGCTTGCTCAAACTTTATTTATTTTTTTACCGTGACATGTAATTTAAGCTGGTTTTTTTTAATACAGTTCTTAGATCTGTGTTAACTACTTACCCACACCCCCTTAAATCTTCCTTTGTCCTTATAGTAGTTCCAAATTTATTTATATTAATATATTCAAACTCTGTAACTATGTTTAGTTAAAATCATTTTCACTGATTATATAGTGGTGTGAGCAATAATCATAGTATACTTGTTAGAATACTCAAGTTTACCTATAATGTAGGCCACGGCATGCAAGAATAGAAATACATTTCTTTTATGCTTTAAAAAAGGTTTTCTCATTTTTTTCCGGCAGCTGATACCAAAGGCTCAAGTAGGAAGCAAATGTTTTGAGAATGATGTTGGCAACAAATGTACAAATGTGCCTGACACATTGGATGCATGTATGGATTGTGATAAAAGTTGTACAAGTCCCCAATAAAATGATTTTTTTAAAGTTTTCTCTTTTTAAGAAGAGATAAATTTTTAGATGACAGAAAATGTGTCTGGATGATAAAATTTAAGACAAGACTTATTGGCCACCTGGAGGAAATGTTAAAAAATACTTTAAATTGTACACAACGGGTAACCACTGGATCATGAACTCAGGAGAAATGTTGGCTGCAAGGCTCACTGGTGTGCAGCTCTGTCTTGTACGGAGGCTATTCAGAAGAGAAATTAAGGGATGCTATTAAACAGAGTTGTGAAACTTATAGGTTAGCAGCTACATTCCGTTTGTTTTTCAATTTCTCATTCTTTTTCTTGTTTATTAGCTGTGACTCTGAGGCTAGAAGTAAAACAAATGTTTTAATGGCAGCTCTTGCGATTTGGTTAAAAATGCCAGAGAAACCCTCATGCTTATTATATCAGAGTAGATCTAATATAGGTGGTATAAGTTTCTTATTTTCGATTATTTAAGGACCCAATGAAAACATTTCTACTGAATACTTTTTAATTAAACAATTAAAACAAGTTAGTTTTCTGAGAGTTGCCTTTTTTGCATGTAAATAAGAGAAGTTTAATGGAGAAATCAGTAAATATCCATGCACTGAGTAGTATGTATGAGTTTACTACTCAGGAAAATTTATTTAGTTAATTCATTGAAACACTGAAGCATATTAAATTTCATACAACTGACAGAAATTAATTGCATATATTTAAAGTATAAAATTGGATGCATTTTGACAAAGTATACAACCATGAGACCATTGCCCCAATTACGACAATGTATCTTGAAATATCTAGAATATTCATCATCCCTAAAAAAGTCTTCCTGCGCTTTATAATTTTTCATTCTTGTCTGATCCCTAACCCTCTTACTCTGGCACTTCAAATCTGATTTCTATCAATACATATTTGTTTGCTTTTCTAGAATTGATATAAATGGTACCATACAATATGTACTTTGGGGGACATGTGTTGGCTTTGAGTCAATCCTCTGTGTTGCTTATGTCAAGACTTCTTTCCTTTTCATGGCCAAGTGGTACTCCATTGCATAGACATACCATTGTGTTGTTTGATGGGCATTCGGCAGTGTATGTTCACGTCAGAGGTTTTTTAGTGTATTTACTCAGTTGTGCAACCATCACCACAGTCATATTTTAGAATACATTTTCTAGTTATAGTTGATTGGCATTTGAATGATTGCTTTTTGAGGGCTATTATGGTTTTACATAGTTTTTTTTTTTTTTGGTTTTACATAGATTTATGTTATCTTCTGTTATCTTGGATGTACCCGAGGGGAAAAATTTTAGTATCATATCATTTAGCTTTATGCTAAACTTTTGAAACTCCCAAACACCAGCAATATATAAGGGTACCATTTTCTCTACATTGCTTATGACCAACACTTAGATTAAGTGGCATCTGAATTTTTGGCGAGTGTTCCCCTGATGACTAATAAGGTTGAGCAGCTCTCATGGTCTTATGGGCCATTTGTATGGCTATTCAAATTCTTTGCTCATATTGAAATTTGGTAATTTGTCTTTTTGTTGGTGAATTTTAAGATTTCTTTATATAGAATACCAAAGCCAATCAGATAGATGATTTGCAAATATTTTCTCCCACTAAATATGTTGTCTTTTCACTTGATTGATAGTGTTTTTTGAAGGGCATGGTTTTTTATTTTGATCAAGTCCAATTTATCTTTTGCTCCTATTGTTGTTGCTTGTATTAAAAATATCCTACCTAACGGATAGTAGAATTATGATATCATTAAATGTATTGGTTTAGACAAGATACTAAGTGTCAAATTGGACCTTGTTATTAGAGATTCTGTTGACTTGGTTCCAACCCATAGACCTGTGTGCAAAAGGAACACCGCACCATCCTCTATTGTGACCATATTTGAGAGTCTTCCTTTTTTTCCCCTGACCCTCTCGTTTTCAAAGCATGATGAAGTCTCACCGTCTTCACTTTTGAGGAACATTCTGGTGTACTTTCAAGACAGATTTGTTTGTTCTCCTGGCATCTCATGGTACATTCAGTACTCTTCTCCAACACCATTGTTTAAAGTTCTTCTGTCTAACCAATTCATTGTGTAGTTTTCACATGCATATGAAGTGTTTGGAAATGCCAAGGCTTGGGTCAGGAGTACCTTCGCCTCAGATTGACATCATACCTTTAAAGATTTTGTTTGTTTGTTTATTTATTTATTTAAACAGTTTTGCTCATTTGAACCCACAAGTCTTGATTTCCTGACTGCTATTTTTATGGATTTTGATTGTGGGTCCAAGTAAAATGAAATCTTTGACTGAGTTGTGGGATGATATCAAAGACATCATCCATGAAGAAAGCAAGAAGTCATGACAAAGACAGGAAAAGGCAACTGATATTCAGAAACATAAAAATTCCTCAGCTCTACAATAAGGTGACATTCCTAAAGTGGACTTTCTGTCGTTAACTAAGTAAATAATTGATTGGCTCTCCAGAGGTGTTACTTCTGTCATCTGAGAGCTGTGAAGTTCAGCACATCTACATTTTAAATAATTACCCCTCTCTGGCAGGGAACGAGCATTTCCATCCATTAACAAGAGGAAAATGAATGTTCAATCTGTAGTAATGCAGATTAAACATGGACCCCTTTGGATGCTTGACTGAATGGTTAACAGACTTGAAATTCTTCTGTTTACTTAAATGCTGTGTAATGAAAGTTGATGGTGGTCTTGGGTTAATCGTTAAAGCAGTTTAAATTGGATTTTTTGGGGGTGGTGCATGAAAGTTTTCCCCATTGATCAAAGCAAGTACTTAAAAAATTACCTTGTTCACAAAAAAATTTAACGTCTGTAATGCCTCACAGATTTACTGAATAATGTAGTTCTATCTATAACATAAGCCTATGGAAGATAGACCTATGGCGATATAAGCATAGTCCTGAAATTTCAGAAACATACTGAAGTATTTTCTACAGCCAAGTACATCTATGCAAAGCAATGGCTGGCTTCAACATTTTTATTTTGGCTTCAGCTCTTTTGTATTAGTACAAACTTACAGATTGGTAAAACACTGACATACTTGAATATCTGTAAGGTCAGCAGTTCCATCCACCAGGTGTTTTGTGGGAGAAAAATTAGGCTCTTTCCTTTCATAAAGATTTACAGCCCCAGAAACCTCAGGAGTAGTTCTGTTCATAAAAACTCATTGATCAGAATTGACTCACTATGGCATTTGGTTTAGGTTTAGTAACCTGCACTGTCTTCCCTCTCCTTCTCTAATAGGGTGCCCTGGATTTCCCCCACTTTGGAGTTTATTTTACTGTACCCATTGGGATTGTTCTTCATCCTCCCCCCCCATGAAATATATATATATATTAATTTATGTTATTTGTTATTTTAATAAATCATCCTATTGGGGGCACTTACAGCCCTTATAACAATCCACATACACATCAATTGTATCAAGTATATTTGTTCATATATTGCCATCATCATTTCCAAAATATTTTCTTTCTACTTGAGCCTTTGGTATCAGCTCCTCACATTAAATATTTTGAACATCACTCTGAAAATGATATTTCTCGAGAGTACATAGGCTTCAAAGAATATATATTACTTACTACAAAGCGGGCAGCTCTAGTGAAAAAAGATGGAGATTTGGGAATAGATACAGAAATAGTGGATAAAGAGAAAATGTGAAGCAGCTAACCAAGGTTCTTATAGAGTCATGGTAATAGTGTCCCATATTGAAAAGTATATTCATTTTTGTGTGTATCTAACATTCAAAAGGATTTTGTATTGAATGCTTCAAAGGTGGTTGAAGACCTTATTTGTCATTATTTAGAATTTATTAATGTCCTTGTACTTGAGTTATTAAGAAGCCCTGGTGGTCTGGTGAGTTGTACATTCAGCTGCTACCCATAGGGTCAGTATTTTAAACCCACTGAGCACCCCAAGGGAGAAACAGGAAGCGTTCTACTCCTGTAAATGGTTTTAGTCTGGAAACCCACAGGGGCAGTTCTCTGCTGCCTAGCAGGTCGGAGTCAATTCTACTCTGCCTCTGATTTGGAATCAACTTGTTGGCTTTGAGTTTTGAAATTATTTTAAAATAGCTACAATTAGAAGAAAATATTAAAATGTAATGATTTATGCTCCTCGTTTTGTTCTTTGGTTGTACTTGGTGTTTTAAAATTTTAAAAAAAATATCTCCTTTAAACATCACATGATTTCAATCTGTTTGGTAGTCAAGCCTAATTATCAGAGCATTCGCTAACTTGATAGTATTTGCTGCATTTGCCAGTATCCTCAAAATGAAAATGTAACTCCATCAGCTGGAATATAATACTGAGTCATTATTTTCGTTTAAAATTTTTATCTTCTATCCAATTCTTACCTGTCAGTTTGTAACTTTCCCTTTTAGAAGTCGAATTCTGCTCTGTAACATTTTGGTGTAGATACTATAGACTGGCAATTCTCAACCTGTTGGTTGCGACCCCTTTGGGGGTAGAATGACCCTTTCACAGGGGTGGCCCAATTCATAACAGTAGCAAAATTACACTTATGAAGTAGCAATGAAAATAATTTTATGGTTTTTTTTTGGGGGGGGTCACAACATCAGGAATTGTATTACAGGGTCACGACATTAGTAAGGTTGAGAACCACTGCTATACACTGTAGATTCATGGTGCCTTGACCACCCATCTAAGACTTGTTTTCCCTAATCTTAGACCTTCACCATTGCGTTAGGCTGGGTTGACTAGAGAAACAAATTTAGTGATACTCAATATATGTTTAAGAAAGAGCTTTATATAAAAAGTCAATATATATCAAGAAAACATCCCAACCCAGTCCAACTCAAGTCCATATGTCTGATATTAGCCCATAAGTTTGTCTTTGGTCTCATGAAGCCTCAAGCAATGATGCAGGATACGGGAACATCAACCGCCTGTGGGTGCAAAATCTCGTGACTCCAATGGCAGTGGATGCATCTCCAGGGCTCACACAGGTCCCTAGATGGTGTCAACATAAAGTGAAGGCAGAGAGAAAGAGTTGCCTACCTCCAGAGAGCCATTTATGATGGTGGCACCTCCAAATGAGGTCATCAAGTTGTGACCTGATTAACAGGCTAGACTCCACCCCTGTACTTCAAGTTGACATGAAATTATTTGACTACCACAACCATATAGCTGGACAGATTTTACTTTTATTTGATGTGTTTACATCTGACCACCGTTTGGCTTTGAATTTTTTATCGTTTTTTTCACGGGGCTGGGTTGCTACTTAAGTTTTAACTTAGTTGCTTTGTTTATCCCTCACATCCTCCTTTTCCCCTGTATTCTGTTGTAGAGCCATCAAGTTTGTCTTGTCATCCACCCTTGATTTTGGTTTTCATAAAAGCCTAAACTGTATTGTATTTTTGATTGCACAAATATTAAGTATACACCTTGGTGAATTTTTATTTTATTTTATTTTATAAGGGGGGTACCAAAAAGGCCCCAGAATGACACTAGGTGAGGGGAGTTCTGTGGTACACATTTTTCCTGATAGACAAGCATCAAGCAACTATCTAGGGTATTGCCTGGGAAGGTTCTCTTCACAGTGAATTTTTTCATAAAAGCAGTTTCACCTGAACCTCGATTTTTGTGAAGGCTGAGTTAAGAGAACATTCTGAATGGACAAAAAGGTCAAATCATAGTGCATTTGGAGTTTGTGCCACCTCCCTCATGAACCCTTGAAAATTTATAATTCTTATTATTTTGTCACTGTCCGACGTCTCCCTTCACCCACTTTTCTGTTGTCCGTCCCCCAGGAGGGGCTTATATGTAGATCCTTGTAATTGGTTCCCCCTTTCTACCTCACCTTCCCTCCACCTTCCCGGTATCGCTATTCTCACCACTGGTCCTGGGGGATTCATCTGTTCTGGATTCCTTGTGTTTCTAGTTCCTATCTGCCATCCTTTCCTAAGCTTTATGATAAGCCTGAAATTTAGGTAGTTCAAATTTTATCCTTTGTTTTTTAAAACTATGTTGAGAAGTCAACATGTGTACTAATGTGCTGGACACAAATGATGTATGTACGGATTGTGATGAGTTGGATGAGCCCCTAATAAAATGACTCTGGTTCCTAAATGCTTTTCTCCACCCACTATCATGATCCCAATTCTACCTCACAATCAGGCTAGACCAGAGGATGTACACTGATAATATCAATGTCACAGATAATTATTGCTAAAAGTTCATAATAAGGCACACATTGCACAAAAGTTAACAGGAATTCGCGAAGTTTAGAGAAGGAACATGAAAGTGAGCTGCCATGAACACGAGCAAGAAAGAGAAATAAGTATGTTTTGAATTCCAATGTTTGAGGACATGAAAGTGAGCCATCTCGTTGGAGATTTTTTACAAAGGATTTCCAAAAATGCATACGAACATTCCATTTATCTTTTCATTCCATTTTCCCACAAATGTATGGAAGCCCCAAGCTTCTGCCCACCGAGTTGATTCCGACTCAAAGCGACCCTATAAAACAGAGCAGAAGTGCCCGTGTGGGTTTCTGAGACCAGAACTCTTTACAGGAGGAAAAAGCAGCATCTTTCTCCTGTGCAGCAGCTGGTGGTTTTGAACTGCTGAGTTTGAGCTCAGCAATCCAAAACTAACTAATTACAACTTTTGGAACAAATCACTTTTTTCCCCCCCAATTTGGTAGTGTTTGTTTCACTGCCTTTAAATGTTGGGAAGCATGAGTTTGAGAAAGAATTAATATGTTCTCGGCTAATCGGGAGCCCTGGTGGCAACAGTGGGTTTTGTTTTGGGTTGCAAAGCACAAGCTCAGCAGGTAAAACTGAACAGCCCCTCATCCAGAGAAAGATGAGGGGCTGTCCGTTCCCATCAAGTTTCACAATGGCAGACACCCAAAGGGCCAGTTCTGGCAGTTCTGTGGTGTCCTCGTGGGTGGCTATGAGTTGGGAAGCAGTGTTTTATGCTCTCTTTGGAAGAGTGTGAATAGCTGGTGATTTGTCTTGCAATTCCCATGTGTGCACATGTTAAAGAACCATACAATTAGGTAGGTGTTATAAATAGGATATGGTGAAAAAGACAGACCCACTCATGTTTCCACGATTTTACAGCATATGCACAGTGGAGATTTGCTACTCTTTAATTTTGCCTTTTAGGCGCCGGCGCTGACGCCCAGTTGAAAAGACTTCTTACCGTTCTCCTGAGGCCACAAAAGCCTTAATGTCAGTCTCTAGCTCCCTCAGATTTTGAAGAACGCTGTGTACCGTGAGGAGCCTCAGTCTCCACCCTTCAGGCTAAAGCTCATCTATCAAACTTGAGGCTGAGAGTGAGAGAGAGGAAGCTTCCAGATAAACATACAGCAGCGCCTAAACAGCTAATCGCTCTAGGCTTCCGCTTCCAGGCCCTATAATTAGAAGTCCTGCTTTTCCTTGTATTCCCAGATGACGCAAATGCTTTTTGTGGCTTGGCACCTCTTTTGGGGCGTGGGTTTAGTTTATGGCCTGGCCAGAGTCTGGTTTAGTCTTCTGATGCTGCATAAATAGTTCTCAAGCCACAGTCTACTCTGTACGAGTTTTTCCTTTTATGTATATGTGCTTTTTAACTTGTTTTCTTGAAGAAGAAGGAAAAAAAAAAAAGCTGGTTATTTTCCCCAACAGAATGTGTGCAAAAGAGGAAATTGTAAAGTAAGAGAAAGCACATGACTCCATGATCCCACAGTTTTCCTTTCTCTCTGCTCTTCCAATTGTGACATTAGTTTAATGGTTACACAGTGGAATCACAACATATAAGTGGAGCTGTGATCATTCAAACTTTATGATAACCCAGTCAAAAGTATAGAGTAGTGGGAAAAAAACTGCCCATAAAAGGCAAATGGAGCATACATGTTAATCTTACAGATTTATTTGAAAGCAACAGTTAGAGGGAAAGAACACAGTGTACCAATGTGCTGACGCCACCCCCCAAACCCCCTCCAAACTCACTGCCCTCAAGTTGGTGCCGCTCACAGCGACTCTCTAGACAAGGTCCAAGCGCCCTGTGAGTGTTTGAGACCGTTGGCAGATGTAGAAAGCCCAGTCTTTCTCCTGAGGAGGGCCGGGAGGTTCTAAACTGCTGGCCTTGCAGCTCGTACCCCAATGCGTAACCACGGTGCCGCCAGGGCCTCAACTGATGCCATCACCAGGTGCAACATGGGAGGTAGCTTACAGAAACTGTTTTAATGCTAAAACGTAGATCTCAAGAGTGGCACTTTTCACTATCTGAACTACAGTCTTTTTGAAGGAGTCAGGATACATGGATCAAGTGTGATTTTTTTTTTTTAACTTTGAAATAATGTCTAGTGCTGTAGTCACTTAAATTAGCCAGGCAAAAAAGCAAAATTAAATGTTTTGTCTTTTCCTTACTGCTTATCTTATTTTTTACATAATTTGATTAATATATTTTATACTTCTTTTAACAATGCACGTGTGTGTGTGAAAGATATAACCTTGTGAAAATCTTTATTTTCATAATGGAATTAAACTATAAATCAGTACTTGATAGATGTAAAATCCATAAATATTTGAAAATGAAATACCACACTATTTTAAACTGAATGTAAATTTAAATGTAGGTGGCACATGAAAATTTTTTGCAGTGTATCTAAGGCAATCTTAGAGTGATGTTTCAAACCAATAAAGAGAGAAACAAACCATTGTCTGTGTGAGAGACAATGGCAGACACATAATATTAAGCATTTTTCAAAACTCAGAAGTTTCTAATACCAAGCAAAATCCTAAAGTAAATGATGAACTTTAGCTGGTAATAACATGTCAATATTGATTTGTCTGCTGTAACGAATACAGAGGACTGGGGTGGGGGAACACATATTGGAGCTCTTAACTTTCTGTAAAACGTTTTTGTAAACCTGAACTGCTAATATTCTGAATGAAAAAGTGTACATCACTAAAGATACCCTATACAGATATAAATGACTTTTGCCTATAAATTTTAAATTTTAAACAAGATGGACAAATTTTTTAAATAACAGAAGCTATCACAATTAATCTAAAAAGAAAGAGACCACTGGATTGGTTTCATTATCTGTTTTGAAAAGGTATACACACACACACACCCCGCTGGCCCCTCTCTTCCCCCTACAAAGCCAATAGATTTACTGGCAAGTACTTACACTTAAGAACCTAATAGTACAAATTCTAAATGCTCTCTTCTAGAAAATCAAATTTCTTTTGCTTAAAACACGAGTCCATTTTTTATGGTCTCTTCTGTGCTTTGAGTTCTGTTCCACTCCTTTCCCTCACTCCCTCGGGGACCTGTTCATGTGATCGTTTTCAGACCATGGGTAGTGGTAGCTAGGCACCATCTAGTTCTCCAGTTTTCAGGGTTGTAGTGACTGATGTTTGCAGGTCCATCAATCAACAGGTCTAAATGTTTCCATATTTAAATTTTTGTTCATATTTTTAATTTTCATTATTCTTCTTTCCTCCGGACAGGGAAAGACCAATAGTTACATCTTAGAAGGCTGCTCCTGACTTCATTTCCATGAAGGAGTACATTATTTTCTTACTCGGTATCATCAGATTTGCTTTTAAAACTTGCTTGAGACTGTCCTCCTAGCACAGAGACAACCATGTAATGAAGGCTTCCATGTTGATGTGTCCCTGCTGGTTCAGACTAAGAAACGCCACCTGCAAACATTTTTATTTTACATTTGTGCCCACCTGTTTTCTTCCTGCGTCTTAATGGAGCTCCCTTTCTTTCAAATGCCTGAATTATCAGCCTAGCCTTTTTCCTTGTTGCCCACCTTTGCTTAGCATCATCTGTACTCTAGTTTGAGGGGAGCAGTTTAAAATTATATTGTAATTGTTAGAAAAGCAGACAATTCACTTAGGTAAATCCAGCTATTTTTATGTCATGCACACCCACACACCCAGTATTACCATATGCTGTATTCTATATTTGTTAAATAAGAATGTATGATAATGTTCCAAGGAGGGCAATTGTTGTGTTCATTGTTCTGTTGTTAACAATGTAAAATGATAGCATGTAAATAGGAATAAAGAACACAGATGGATTTTATGGTGAGAATATGAGCTGGGGTTTGGGTCAGGGGAAGAGTCAGCGTTCACGGAGGATTGCAGGTAGCATCTTTACAGCACTATGTTTGACAAAGTGTTGTGGCTACTTTCCCTTTCTGGTACACAGACTAGACCGTTTTTTCTTCCTTCCTCGATTTCTCACGTGAGATTTTTATTGGTTTATGCCTAGCAGTTTACTTCTGGAAAGCAGTTTTCTGGCTCTGCATCTTCAGTGTAATTTCCATCCCCCCCCAGTTATCTTTCTAGCCCTTTCAGGTCATGCAGAAAAACAGTTGTGGGCTTTCTATTTCTGACCACCTACAACCCTCTGAGCCACCCTTTACGAGAGCTGATTGAGGCTTCCTAGTCAAGCTTGCTGAATTATTATCTTTATTACCGGAGCTTAGAGTAAACACTTTCAAAAGCCTGCCTAGGTGTGACATGGTTTTAGAACTGAAGACTAAAACCATTATTTTTAAGCAGGCCTTCCAATTTCCTTCACGGTTTGACCCAGCTGACCACTCCCTAACAGTTGTTCTTGTGCTTCTTCCTCCCGTTTTCCAGAATGCTTTTTCTCCTCTGCATTTGAAGTTTGCATCACATCACCTCTATCACACCTTTGTCAACTCCTCTGACTGTGTGTTCTTTGCTGTGCCCTTTATTCGTACGTGTCTTTATTATTGTACCTCACAGGACTGTGAGCTTCTCTCTTAGTCATTATCTTTGCAAGCCAGTTTCGGGCTTTGAGAGGCACTAGATGAATGTTTGCTGGGGTTCTGATTAAATACCAAAGCTGTTTTTCTTGTTTACATTTCTCACTCATAAGCTTGCTAAGTTCTAGTTCTAATGATATTAACAAATAAACTTCAAACTTCTGATACATTTAAAATTGTATGCACTTCTATGGGTTGAGATATCAGCTACTTATATGATCTGATTTTCCTTATAAAATTATTTAACCAACTTGTAGTACTGGAAGTGTGATGATTTATGACATTACTTTGATAACTAAGATAATGTCAATTTACACTAAATGGAAATGATGCCCCAGTTTGTTTGTAGCAGTCTTCTTATCTACTACTACCTAGAGCCAGATTTTATAGAAGCTAATGCATCCCATTTACTATCAATAATTGTGGTTTGATCTTAAAATAAACCTGTTTTCCTAGTAAAGCTTAGCTATATATTATTAGGGATAATAATATAGAGCTTTTCCATACAAACCGTATTAATATGTTAGTTTTGTCTGGTTTCATTTATTCATAGCTGTGTGTCAGGGATGCGTTTCTTAGCCTCTTTGTGCCCCAGTTTATTTATTTGTCTGAGTGATACAGCAAAAAGAGTATTGCTATATAATCGATGGAGCGCTAAGAATGTTTCTTGTATGTGAACCCATTCATGTTAGCAATTATTATTGTCCTACCGATTTGCTTCAGTTGTTTCATTTTGTCTGTTATTGCTAATTCCATAATTCTCCTTTTAATAATAACCTAACTCTCAAAAACAACCCATGTATCTACATATACATACGGTCTTCTCACTGTGCTTATTAGCTTGTTAGATTGACATATGGAAAAAAAACATTTTGTTTAATTATAAGGCATTAATTTAAAAAACTGCTTGCATCTTTGACACCATTTTACTTGTTGTAGTATATGAAAGCCTGATGTCCACATCTATTTTTATTTTGCCATTTGTTGTATTTCTTCCAGGAATGCTTTTAGTTACAACAGATACACTTGGCCATGACTTTCATGTCTTCCAAATTCTGACTCACCCTTGGTCCTCATCACAAAGCGCAGTCCATCATCTGTATACTCTTCACAGGGGAGAAACTGAAGCCAAAGTAAGTTGTATCTTTTTTTAGAAGATCCTTTTATGGGTGTGGTGGTCGGGGGGGTGTAATCTAATTTAACCAGTTGTTTGTATCACATTGGAGATCAATGCTATTATTAGTGAGAAAATATTGATAAAGTAGGATAAATCAATTTTTAATAAGATTGGTAATAAGGAAATATCCATTTTACTGAAAGTTAGAATTTCCCCCCCTACCGTTGCATTTATTTATTTATTTACATATCTCTCCTGCCTCCAAGAAGGAATTCTGATTTATTTATTTGATTTATTTATTTTTAGTCATTTTGTTGAGGGCTCTTACAGCTCTTATGACAATGCATACATCCATTATGTCAAGCACATTTATACATATATTGCCATTGTCATGTTCAAAACATGTCTAACTGAAACCTGTAAATTTCAAATGATTGTTGACTTTTTGTCACCCATTACTGCCATTCACAAAGTTATGCATGTGAAACGGATTTGCATGTTTCTTTCTTCATTGTACATATTTGATTCTCCAGTTATATTGGAAATCTTACATTTTAGCACTAAACAAGTTTCCTAAAGTATCACCATTGGACATTTTTTCAAACCAGATGTTACTGGGTGAGAAAGCACTGCAAAATGGAATTTTAGCCGCTACACCGGTATCTTTCATTTCTTCTAGTTTTCTCATCAAGCAAATAAAAAATTTGTGTAAATTTTAACTTTATTTGTGATTAATTATGATACTGAAATTTTTAGTTACTATGATGTTTACACTTAACAACTTAAATTTTAGTAATCAGCTTAAATTGATACCATTTTATCTTTACAGCATGCAAAATGTTATACGTGTACTGCTCCTTTCCCTTTGTGTAGTTTTACATCAAACATTATATCTCTATTATCTGCATAATAGCATATCTCAGTATTTGTCTTTTTTCCTGTGGAATACCAACTGCATATTTGAAATATTATAAAATACAATTTATGGTAAATGACAGCAAAACTGTGTTGTTTGCTATAAAATTACCCCTTATACTTGCCTATGCAATTTTCTTTACAGAGATCTTTCTTTTCTGCATATTTCTTTAAACTGTTGTCTATTGTCCTTTCATTTCCGCCTTAAGACCTTTCTTTAGCATCTCCTGCAGTGTATGGGAAAGAGCCTGTTGGTGTCGTGGTGATGGGGAGGTCAGTAGTTTGAAACCACCAGCCCCTGTGTGAAAGACAACACTTCCATTCCCATAAGGATTGAGTCTCAGTAACTCATCCGGGCACTTCTTTCTACCCTGCCCTAGAGTCACCATGAGTCAGCGTCGACTTGATGGTTTGTTTGTTGGTGGTGGTTGGTAGGGTAGGGATAGTTCATCACAAACTCCCACAGCATTTATTTATCTGGAAATATGTTAATTTCACTTTCATTCTTATGGTTTTGTTGGATAAGAAATTCTTAGTTGACAGGTTTGTTTTGTTTGTGTGTTTTTTAACATTTTCAATGTGTTATTTTACTACTTTTTGCTCTCTGCGGAAGAGATTGGCTCTTGTCTTATTGAGGATTCGTGTATGGGACAATTTGCTTCTCCCTGGACGCTCTCAGGATTTTCGATCTCTGGTATTTAAGAATGTGATTTGCTATGTCTCTGTTGGGATTTGTACATTCTTCTTGGTGTTTACTTTAATCATTAAGATGCTCTAGATTTGGCCATTATTGCACTAGGTTGATTGCTGCAGAAGATCTCTTCAACGTTTTGAAGAGCAGGGATGCTGCTTCTAGAGGACTAAGGACGCCTGACCCAAGTCTCATGTACTTGTGAGAGTTGGACATTGAATTAGAAATCCAAGTAAAAATCAGTGCATTTGAACATGATGGTGGCAATGAATATTGACAGTACCATGGGCTGTCAGAAGAACAAACAGGTCTGCTTTGAAGGAAGTACAGCCAGAATGGTCAGTACAGGAAAGGATGGCGAGACTTCCTCTCATGTACTTTGGACCTGCTATCAGTAGAGACCAGTCCCTAGAGAAGGACATCATTCTTAGTCGAATGTCTGGGCAGTCAAAAAGAGGAAGACCCTCACCAAGATGATGGATGGACACGCAACAATGAGCTGAAGCATAAGACAGTTCTGAAGGTGGTACTGGAGTGGGGCTTGTTTTTATGTTTTCTGTTGAAAATAGCGTTTCTGTGAGTCAGAACTAACTTGATGGCACCTAACAACTAACAACAGCAGATTTGACTGTTGGGAGGTCATTAACTTGGCATCTGTGTTCTTTTGACACATCGCCATCATTTTTCTCCAGCACGTTCCAGCACAACTAAATTGCGTATTGTAAATTTAGCCACTACTTGATTTGGTTTCTTCTGCATGTAAGTTTTAAATTAGATGTTAACAAGTTAAACAAGGTAGAAAGTATTTTAGGTGAATATATAATTACTCTATAGAACTGAAAACATAATTTTTCTTTTTTAAACTTTTTATTATGAATTGAGCAAAGGTTTACCAAGAAGAACATAGTTTACATTTAACAATTCATGCACTTTCCTCCTCCGCTCATCCATTGCCATCCCCTCGCAATGCAGCGCCACTTTTCCCTCTTCCCTGTGCTTACCTCTGAGCTTCGCCCTGGAGTAAATCCTACCCTTTTGATCTTAAATGGTACATGGCGGTGAGTTCAATTCCAGACCTGGAGGGTAAAAACCATAGTCTAGGGCAGGGGTCCTCAACTAGGCCCGCGGGCCACATGCGGCCCGCCGAGGACATTTATCCGTCCCGC
>NW_022111358.1:13307891-13309097 GCF_000313985.2 Echinops telfairi
AACATTTTATTAGGGGCTCATACAACTGTTATCCCAATCCATACACACATCAATTGTGTAAAGCGCATTTGTACATTGTTTCTCAAAACATTTTCTCTCCATTGAAACCCCCATAAAGGATTTTATACTAGATCATTTTTGCATTCGACAACTTAAGTAATGTATCAAACCTCCCAATGGCTTTTCCTGCCCCTTATCCCTGTTTATCTTTCAATATACCTACCGGTCCATTCTGCATATAGAAGCCATGCTTAGGCTTCTTGGTATCTGTTTTCTTAGAACTGTGCCTTGCATATGATAAGTACTTGGCAAATGTCAATGTTATTTGACAGGTTAGTAAACTAAATAGATATTGTTGTCATGCTTTTGCTCTAGGTCATACCTTATAATTTAGAAGACTAGGAATTTCTAAATACCAAACATCAAGATCTAAGCAATCTCACCTGATCAAAGTGGGGGGAAATATACAATATATTTATGGAACTAAGGTTTTCTGGAGTTCAAGAGGCTGAAAAATCCCTGAAATTTTTGCCCTGAAATAATAAGTATTAAACCAAAAGTTTCCACAGAAATCTTAAAACTGAGCAGTACAGTATGGCTTCCCTAATAAAGAATGTATACCTTGAACACCTTTCTCCATAAGAACTATCTATATGGTATCGAATTAACAGCAGCAACTTGAAATATTTCATATGTTAATGCAGGAGGCACAATTTGGAAAAAGAGGCTAAGAATGATTGTATAGTTTGAAGAATATAATTAATGTCACCAAATTGTACATGGAGAAATTATTAAAATGGGGTATGTTTTGGGTATATTCTCAACACTAGCCAAAAAAACCAAAACACAAGACTAAGGAACCGCAATTAAAAATAACAAAAACCCACACATGGGCTGGATTCCAATTCACAGGGATCCTGTGTGGGTTTTCTAAGGTTTTGTCAGTTTTCTGGAGCAGCCTCTTCTTGGGGGAAGTAACAGATGGGTTTGAACTGCTGCCTTTGAGGTTAGCAGTCCAAAACTTGCCCAACCGTGCCACTTTAGAAACCACAAAATAATTTTAAAAATCATTTTATTGGTGGCTCGTACAACTCTTATCACAATCCATGCATCCATTGTGTCTAGCACATTTGTACATATGTTGCCATCATCATTCTTAAAACATTTGCTTTCTACTTGAGCCGTTGATATCAGCTCCTCAGTTTC
>NW_022111358.1:13310348-13311981 GCF_000313985.2 Echinops telfairi
GCTTGTTTATCCCGCCTATCTCTTCCAGATAGACATGCTATGTACCATTACAAGACTGAGTACAATGAAGCAACAATAGAAAGTAAAACAATAGCTGCAACATCAACAACAACATGGAAAAACCCTATATATAGTTCAGGGTCTATTTGTTGTCCTTCATGAATGCTTTTCAGTTGAGTCTGATGGGGTGCCATGCCCTGGCCCCACATCTATCCCTGGGGACTTCATTGCTCTGCTCCCCCCGCTGCTCTGCTGAATGCCCCCAGAGGCTGGCTTCTGCGCAGTGAGCTCAGGGCGGGCACAAGTCCTGCCGTGTGTCTCTAGTGTTGTTCCCAGTGGTGCTTTGGGTCAGTGAGAAACGCTGTGTCCGGCCCTTTGGTCGTCTCTGTACATTGCTGCTCTGAGCAGGAACATTGTCCTCAGGGCTTGGTGAGCCAGGATGTGCTTCATTCTTCCCTTTTACCCCTCATTGGCTTGTGTGTGCTCTGATCAGACAAGTCCCTCTTCTTGAGCCGTAGCTTCAGTGCTGTCTTCTGAAGTGAATTCTTTTGGAGGTGGGGGAGGGTGGTGCTCTCCACCCTCAGTTGGTAATGGGGCCGGTCCCTCAGGCACAAAATAATTTTTAACAGCATTATGCTGAAAATAATTTTGAACTAAAGGCATAAAGTCTGGTGGCCCAGTGGTTTAGGTATTTAGCTACCAACCAAAAGGTTGGTGGTTCAGATTCCCCAGTCATTTCACAAGATGTACAGTCTTCTTCCATAAAGATAGCCTTAGAACCCCTGTCCACTTTGTCCTGTAGGGTTGCTATGAGCTGGAACCAAGCTGGCACAATGCATTAGAATGCAACACCGACAGTGAAATCTATATGGCATATGGACGCTTTGGCCTTTTTGAGTGTGTCATTCTGGATTCTTCCAGGAACTCTGAGGGTACTTTAATCAGGCAAGAAAAAAAATCAAGTATGTGGATCTAATTATGTTGAATTAAGTTGTTTTGTGGTCTGTGACTTGGAATATCATCTGCATCTGACAGTAATTTTCCTCACAAAGCACATATGCAGCAGGAAAAATATTCCTTGTTTTTAACAGTAAAGTCAGATGTGCCTTAAACCTTGTAAGTAGTTTGTTAATATCGCTCCATGATGTCTCACTTAAACACAGTCACTTTTGTACTTCACATGTTCCTTTTGGTAAATTAGACAAATGTCTAATAGTATTACTTTTACTGTATTAGAGCTATACTACAAAAAGTATATGATTAATAACCTTAAGGGAGAACAAAATCTCATTATATTATAATGCTAGTTGATGGTTATTTCAGATAAAATCAAGTAATTGTTTTTTGGTATAAGTATACGCCTCCATTAGCTGTTTATACTGACATTCAACTAGACTCTCTTTTATGTTTTCTATTTTATTCTTGGAAACTTTGCGTGACCATATGGTCATATGAATTTCTTCATTCCTTTGCTCCCAAATTAACAACTTTATTGAGAAATAATTCATAGAACATGAAAATGACACCTTTGCAGCATACACTTAGGTGGTTTTTCATATCTTCACAGTCATGCAACCATTACCACTATCAAATGTCAGACCTTGTCATCACCCATTTTCTTTTCTTTTCTTTT
>NW_022111358.1:13312657-13389714 GCF_000313985.2 Echinops telfairi
ACCTGATCCCTTCGACACCTCGTGGTTGCATAGGCTGATCACCCATTTTCTTTCAGCTGTTTTCATTTCCCTTCTTCTCAGTCCTTCTCTATTCATGGATTCTATTCTGTGGCTACGTAGCCAAGGGGAAAACTTCAGTTTTCTCCTCTGTACAGAGGAGTAAATACAAAATTCATACAATTGACTTGAATTATCAGAAATAATACATCTCATACATTTAATAGTATACTTATAAAAATAATATTCAATAAGAAGTCTGTCCTGATCTCTACTTCTGAGATGGTCTCGATTGACACTCCGGATGTAATATGTTGCCATTTACTGTCTTGAGTTTTAAGATAAGTTCAAGACTGAGTTATTGAGAGGGAGCTCTGGAAGCCCCGGGAGACCAAAGGTAGAGCTTTCTTAGGACAAAGTACCAGACAGGGGGGACCTGCAAGAGGAGCGCACCCTAGAGAACTGCAGAGGGCCTCCTTCAAGTATTTGTTTTAAGGTATAACCAATGCAGACCTAAGAGGACCTAAAATCTTGATCAGAAGTGAAAGTGTCATCATTTAAATGTGACAATTTTCTGTGAGGGAAATCTGACAGATTCCAGGAAAAAGTTAGAATGCATGATTCTAATAATGTCAGAGTGTACTAGAGCCAAGTAGCAATAGTAAGTCACAGAACACAGAAAATTACAGAACACTAAAAGATATTAAAGAAAACCCAAATAAATGTTTCTCTCCAATTTGATCTGTATTTTCAGTGAAATGCTGGTGAATTAGTGCACTAGGCTGTTTCGAGAGCAAATTTACAAACCATTTCTAAAATTCACGTGAAAATACCAAAGACATATAATGGCCAAAATAATTTGTTAATTGCTAACATCTCCTCGATTGTTGTTTTTAATTGTTACTGCCAATTCCACTCATGACTACTCGATGTATACATAGTAGAACTGTTTTAGTAGAACATATTGGTGCTTTGAATTCATTCCGCTTTGTGAATGATACATGCTTTTGGGTTTGATAAAATGTTTTGCTCATATTAGATTTCCAAAGATGTAATTGGGCTCTTGTAGCTAAATTTTATATCATTACACTGAGAAACAAGTGAAGATGTTATAAATATGTCACATAACACAGGGACCATTTAAGAAACAGTAAATATTATTAGTTAACAGCTTGCCCTTATATACTTAAAATTCTAAGTTGATTGTTTTGTGTGTACTAATTATGCTTCTAAGACTGAGTTGGGTAGTGTTGCTTGGAATTTTCATTGTTCTATGTTATATTTTTATGTTCAATGAAGTGAAATAATATTTCTTACCAATATTATCTTCCAGTGAGATGTTTCGCCCCACATGTGAAATGAGTGAACAGGGGCACAGATAGAATGCTAGTTTAGCTTTCGTAGCAGCTGGCATTGTCCTGCGAATGTAAGGTAGCAAAGGTATCTCTGATAACTGAAGGGTCAATTAAATGGAACATCAAACTGTACCTGGAAGCTCTGTATATTCTCTTCTAGCCAACTAGCTAGCCTTGCTTTCATTAAAAACTTCCAAATCAGATGAACTAGGGGACAAAAAGGTGTGGTGATCTACTTCCAAAGGGAAGAATTTACCCAGAAACAGAGTTCAGAAAGCCTGAGGGGACCAGAAAGAAGAATAAATGGAAACAGGGAACTCAGGAAAGATGTGGGAAGCGTGCTGTTTGTTCTATTGAAGGGATTTCAACTAATGTGCAGAAAATATGTATAGACTTGAAGATGGGAACTACTTTTCTCTGTAAACTTTGACCCAAACCATAGAAAAATATCTAAAAATAAAAAAACAAGCATAAAATCCCAAACCTGTATATATGATCACAAGGGTCTGGTCTGCATCTAGTCATGGGAATGGCTCAAGACCACGTAGAGTTTCACTTATTTGTATGTAGCTTTGCCAAGAGTCAGGGGCTGACTCAGTGGCCGCTAACAGCAATTGCAACATTGATCATTTCTTTGTAGTCTTTGGGGAAATGTGGATTCAACTACATATTCAGTTTAAATTAGTTTATTGTCTTCATATTGCTCCATTATAAGGATTGTTACTTATTCTAGATACTATACCCTTATCAGATGTATGATTTGCAGTATTTTCTGTGGCACTCTTCCAGAGAAAATAGTCTTTTTACGATCTTTATTGTGTCATTTAATATACAAACACTTTTATTTTTAAGCACTCCAACGTATCTATGTTTTCTTTGGTTGATTATCTTGCTTCCATGGAGTCACTTCTGACTCACAGCAACCCATAGTTATAGGGCAGCACAGAACTCCCCATTTCCAAGACTGAACCTCTTTATAGGAACAAAGCATCATCTCTCTCCCCACAGAGCGGCTGGTGGTTTGCAACTGCTGACCTTGCAGGTAGCATCCTAATGTGTAAATACTGCACCACCAGGGCTACTTTTGTTGTTTATAGGGTGTCTAAAATTTAAGAGTCTAGTAAACAAATTAGTGTAGTAGCCTGAGGAACAGATGATTGTGGCATAGTCTGTTGATAGCACTGACATTTGGACCGATTTGAGATTTATTATGGTAATAATGCTAATAATAGTAAACATCTTTTTACAGTGCGTATTACATATCAGGCACTGTTCTAAGTGATTTACGTATAATTTATTAATTCCTAACAATCCATGAATAGGCATTGTTGCTATTCTCACTATACAAAGGCACGAGGTGGTTAACAATTTCTCCCATGGCCATAGAGAGCCAAATATGAGGTAGATCCTATTATGATATGTAAGATGTAAAAGCACTATTTCTCTGTGTTTTCATAACATTTAAGTTTGCCGGTTACATTTCAGAATGGTTAGTTTCTAATCTTAATTGATACAGGTCTGTTAGAGGGTTATTATGTAATTCACATGGAAATATATATGTATATGCTGTAACAAGAAGAATGCCAAAGTTTCAAATACTTAGCTCAGCCTTAAAAAAAAGAAAAGTGAAGCTGGCAATAACAGTAAAGCCATGTTATGAGCCTTAAGGATAATTGAAATCATGAAGGTCCCTGAAAGTGGCCACATTTTTTTAAAAAAGTGAAAATTGTAAATAACTGTGTGTTTTAGTAGAGGTTTGATTTATTATCATTTCCCTCAGAAAAGAATGAAATGTAGCCATTTAAAGTTTAAATGTAAAAATTAGAATTCTACTATAGATTTTTATTTATTGACACACCGATGAAAATTAGAAGTTACAGAATAACATATATAGCTCTCTGATATAAAAGCATACCTGTATGTGGTCATGTGTCTGTATGTATATATGAGAGGGCTTCAAAAGGTTTATGGGAAAATTCTTCCTATTTTCCCTTTAATAGCCTCTTCACGTTGTGTGATTAGGAGCCCTATGGCTCAGTGGTTAAACTCCCAGCTGCTCACTGAAAGTTCCCTGGTTTGAACCCACCAGCTGTTCTGTAGGAGAAAGATGTGACCATTTACAACCTTGGAAACCCCTTGGGACAGTGTGTCCTGTGAGCCGAAATCACCTATACAGCAGGGGATTGGTGTGTTTCTCTCTCTCTCTCTCACACACGCACACAGAGAAATTCATGTATGCACTGAGATCTAACTCTAGAAGGTTGCTTTCAAAATATTAAGAGGTAGTTGTTTCTGGTTAGAGGGATTACTGTGCGTGTGTGAATTTTTAAAAATTTCCTAGTGTAATTTAAAATAATTACATTCACTTTTAATTAATTGGTTTCATGTTCTTACCTTATTTCCATGGGTTCTTTCCATGGGAAGGTTTTATGTGCAATTAGAAGAGGAATCTGTAGGGAGAGATGCTGACCTAAAGATGTTTTAATCCCCACCTCCCCGAAGAAAACAACAACATAAAAATAGCAACACTAAACTCACTGCCATGGAGTTGACGGGGTAGAACTGCCTTTATGAGTTTCTGACACTACAACTATTTGTAGAACTGCCTTTATGAGTTTCTGACACTACAACTATTTGGGCATAGAAAGCTCGTTCTCCTGATGAGCACCTGGTGGTTTTGAACTTCTGACCTTGTAACAGTGGCTACACCACCAGGCTCATTTTTTAAAAAAAATTGAGTTTAGACTTCAGGGCTACTGTCTACTTTGAGGCCTGTGTTTCTCACTACAATTTGGCCAACATGATAATGGTTTAAAATACGGATGCACAAACTAACTTGTTTTCATATTACCCAGAAACCAGGACTGATTTTCATATATATGCACTGTAATCTGTCTGATGAAAGAGCACATTAACTTAGAACCCCAATTAAATGAAATATTATCCCCTTTAAAATGAGATCATCGTCTTCTCATTAATAGACATCTAATATAAAAAAATAACAATGTTATTTTATTTTGCATGTCATAAGTAACAATGTTATGGAAATAAGTTTTCTCTCTGGTATTAAAAGTACCTACGTAGTATTCATGATGTTGCTTATTCACCTGCAAACATTTACTATTTGGCCCTCCTTCTATAGGTCAATCTGTAAAAGAAACCAGTGCTTATCAGTCTGATAGCCCATGCGTAAGTGTAATTGTATTTTGAAATTTGACCCACTAGTGTATACTTTGATGTACATATCCACTTAGTTCCAGAGTTCCACCTAGTGAATAGTGAGAGTTTAAAAAAAGAAAAAGATTGAAATCTGTTTGTTTCCTAAATTTGAGATTACAGTTTGGATAGTGAGCGGTTCCTGCACTTGTTTACCTTTGTGTATCATAATAAATAGAGCAGAGATGTTGTTTACCATGGCATTTATCCCGGAGAACAAACTTCCACCCCATTTTATGTTGAGAAAATGTTTACTCGAAGATGATATCTTCCCAAAATGAAGTTCGGAAATCAAGCAGGTGATGTCATAACTTTATTACGAGTTTGCCAGCCTATGTAGTCTGGTTTGTTCGTAATGTTGTTTGAAAACGCATCCAGTTCATTTGCTAGAGCAGCTACACTCTCATTGTTCATCTTGTAAGTCAGCAGCTTGTTCGTCTCCGTAATGTCACTTAAGGGATTACCTTTCGCTGGTTCTCTTGACAGGTAATATCTTCAGTAGCCCTTCTCCACCCATTTGTGTGTGCTGATGGACCTTACAGGGCAGAGAGCAGACACACTTCTCTATTAGCAGTTTTCTAATATGCAGCCTAGGTTACTTCTGTGCTCCTGCTTAGATAGTAATTATTACTAACATCGCATATCAGAAGTATCCTCAAAATCAAAGGGGGAAATCTCTTTTTCATTGACAGATCATGCTGTGGTCTTGATTACACATGTTCTAGCAAAAGGCTAGAAAATATGGTTCAGTCTCACTGTAGATGGAACACTACTTAGTAAGGCTAAAGATATTTTCTATCGTATATTTGATTCTTCTGGTATATAGAAGTGCTTTTCATAGTCTATTAAATTCTTCTGGTATTCTATTTCTGTTTCCTTGGCTTCTGCTTACAGTTTTCTTTGTCAAGCCCTTTCTCTTTTTTCTACTTTTAAAACGTGTGGGCATTTTTATTGTGGTAAATACATATAATAAAACAATTGAAATTTCAACAAGTTTACAGGGCATTAACTTATGTGATTAACCGTAGTTCATGCTCTTCAATATTCACTTTTAACCTATTTTTCCATATGGAAAACTACAGTTTTACCATTGCACCTCTTCTACCCAAAAGGCAAACTGTTGTTAGTTGGATAATAATAGCTGTTATCTTTGTACATGCTTAGTAAGGATCAGGCACTATTCTGCGTGCATTGCCTGTTTATTGTTGTTGTGAAGTGTTATTGAGGTCGCACCGACCCATAGTGACCCTGTGCACAACAGAACAAAGCACTGCATGGCCCGGTGCCATCCTCACAATTGTTCCTTTGCTTAAGCTCACTTAAGCCACTGTGCCAATCTTTCTCCTCAAGGAACTTCCTCTTTTTTGCTGCTCCTCCACTTTTCCAAGCATGATGTCCTTCTCCAGGGACTGGCCTCTCCTGACAAGATGTCCAAAGTATGTAAGACGGAGTCTTGCCATACTTGCTTCTAAGGAGCTCTCTGACCTTACTTCTTCCAGTGCAGACCTATTTGTGTTTTTAGCAGTCCATGCTACTTTCACTTTTCTTCACCAGCATCACAATCCAACTGCATTTATTCTTCTGTGATCTTCTTTATTCAAGGTTCAACTTTCACATGCATAGGAGGCAATGGAGAATACCATGGCTTGGGTCAGGCGCACGTCGGTCCTCAGAGTGACATCCTTGCTCTTCAGTACTCCCCGGGGGTCTTGTGCAGCAGGCCACTTGTCTTGTCAGTTGGTTGTACTGTGGTGGGTTGTGTGTTTCTGTGATGCTGGAAGGAAGCTGTGTCACTGGTATTTCAGGTGCCAGCAGGGTCCCCCAAAGCAAACCGGTTTCAGCAGAGCTTCCAGACTAAGAAGAACTTGGCTTCCCCACTTCAGAGGATGCAGCCACTGAAAACCTTAGGCAGAGCTTTGAAGAATTGTCAGTGCTTTACCTTTAATTTATTAATTCCTAACAATCCGTAAGAATTGGTGTTTTTGGTGTTGTCACTTTACAAATATAATAACTCAAGGCACATAGAGAGCCAAAGATGAGCAAATACAACGGTAGGCTACAATGTCTTATTTGTAACCTGGCCTTTGGTAAACCGGCCAGTGAGGTACTACTTTCTTATCTGCTAATGCAGTTGTGTCATACATTTTTGTGTCTTTATCTCTTTTTCAGGTACAAGATATCTGCTTCAGTCATGACTGTCGCTGGGTGGTGGTCAGTACGCTCCGGGGAACTTCCCATGTTTTCCCCATCAACCCTTATGGCGGCCAGCCTTGTGTCCGTACACATATGTCACCACGAGTAGTGAATCGCATGAGCCGTTTCCAGAAAAGTGCTGGGCTGGAAGAAATTGAACAAGAACTGACATCTAAACAAGGGGGTCGTTGTAGTCCTGTTCCCGGCCTGTCAAGCAGCCCATCTGGCTCACCTTTGCATGGTAAACTTTCACTGCCCCCTTAATTTTATAGATTTTTGAATAAAAATAATACACTTCTTTTAATCTTAGATAAGATCTTAGGCTCATTTTAGAAAATCTTTAATTTATTAAGTAATTTACAGAAATCTGTGTAGTGCTTTTAGAACGCTCTGACTTTTTCAGTATATAAAGGGTCAAAAAGATTGCCATCGAATTGCTTTAGACTCATAGTAACCCTATAGGACAGAGTAAAACTGCCCCTGTGAGTTCTGAGGCTGTAAATCTTTGTGAGCAAGAAGCCTCATTTTTCTCCCCCAGAGCGTCAGTTGGCTTCGAACTACTGAACACTAACATAGAACCCACTATGCCACCAGGGATCTTGATATAAGGCATGCGTAAGATCAAACTTAAGGAATGTAAATTTGAGACTGTTTTCATAACTGAACCTCATTTCTATATTACTCTTTACAACATAATGGTCAGGGTCAGTACTATAGTTTATTAAGAAATATTTGTTGTTTAAGAAGAATACTCATATGACTAACACATTTTTTGGATAGACCAGTATTATGTTTTATTTTAAAATATCTCCATTTGGGTGGTGCAAACTGTTAAGCACTCAACTATTAGCAAAAGTTTGATTATTTAAGCCCATCGGAGGATACCATTGAAGACAGGTATGGCCATCTGCTGCTGCAAACCCTGTGGAGCGAGTCTTGGCACCTGGGGCCCCAGTAATTGAAATGTCTTGAGGACAGTAACCAAGACAGGATTTCTACAAGAGCCACATCACATAATTCACTTCGCTTGCACATAGCGGCAGTACACATATGGGACCAATAGATTCATTAGTTGAAAAATTAAGACTAGTATATTCTTTACATTAACTTACCTTTTTTCCCCTGTAACTGTTATATTGGCATTTAATCCACTTAACACACAATTCAGTAGTTCAGTCCTAACAAGAAGAGTTGTACAATCATTCCCACAGTCAATTTTTAGAACATTTTCTCCTGCCCTCCTTTCCCCATACATTTACTTATGTTCGTAGAATATGCTATTGAGCTTCTCCCCCCGCCCCGCCCCCCGTTCATTTTATTCTATTAAGCAAACGACATACTCGATGTTTTTCTTTTTGTAGTGTACAAAATTAAGGGGATCTGTACCCTCATGAATCTTCTACTTCAAGGACAAAGAAACATGAAAGTTCTATCCACAATAACATTGAATATATCTTTGCTGGAGGTGCAAAGTGCCAGTATGAACAGTTTTGTCATTTGTAAATAGGTGGCCAAAATGGTTAAGTGCTTGAGTATCAGACAAAAGGTTGGTGGTTCGAACCTATCCAAAAGTTCCTTGAAAGACAGGCCTGCCCGTTTTCTTTCCAACAGTCTCAGTTTATGGAGCTATTCTATTCTGGGTAAAAGGGCCTTCATGAGACAGGAACTCACAAAAACAAACAGATACGTCGTTGAGGAGCAATACTAGATTTTTGAACTGAAATATGTAGAAGCTTTAAAAAAGTTCATGGAAGAATTTTATGATCTTAAAGTTCCACTTTTCTTTTTTAAAAAAAATTGTGCTACAGATTAAAAAAGATTGTAGTGGGGTCTCTTACAACTCTTATAACAATCCATACATAAATTGTATCCATCATATTTGTGCATATGTTGCCATCATCATTTTCAAAACATTTTCTTTCTACTTGTAAATTCCACTTTTCACTGAACTTTTTGAAACCCCTTCATATGTGTTTTTTTCCTTTTACAACTCACTTCATTTTAGGTTTATAGAAGTATTGCGTACAAAGTAGAAAGAGGCATAATGGATCCCTCCTCCCCCTACTTGTTTCTCTAGTTAACATCTTGCATTCCTTCGGTACATTTGCTATAATTGACGAATAATATTGATAACTTTATCCAACAAATCCATTCCTCGTGTATTTATAGAAAGCTAATTGTACAAATCTCAGGTGGGATACTCTAGGCTTTTTAACAATATCCCAGTACGTAATTGTAAGATTTCCTTTGACGTGTGTTAACATTTTTGTATTATCTCCAGATTTAATCCCATTAATCTTATTTTTTTCACTTTTGAAGAACAGATATTAGAGTGATGATCTTTTTTTTTTTTTTGTTATTTCAAGGACTGTTTGTTGGCCATTAGGGGTGTTTTCCAGTCGAGTCTGATGGGGTGCCAAGTCCTGGCCCCAAAGTCTATTTTTGGCATTCCCTGGGGACTTCATTGCTCTGTTCCCCTTGCTATTCTGTTGCACACCCTTATTGTTTTGCCTTGGTGTGTTGGGATCAGATAGGGCAGAATTCCCACACTGTGTCTCCAGTGTTGTCCCCTGTAGAGCTATGGGTCAGTGAGGGATGTTGTGTCTCATAGTGGGGCCGGCCATGTGGTCTTCTCTGTGGATTGGCTGCTCTGAGGAGGAACATCGTCTTCAAGGCTTGGTGGGCCAGGATGTGCTCCACTCTCTCTTCCTCCCCCTCCATTTGCTCCCATGTGCTCTGATCAGCATGTCCCTCTCCCTGAGCTGCAGCTTCAGTGCTGTCCTTTGAAATAAATTCTTCTGGGGGGTGGGGGATCATTTTTCTTGATGATCTTCTTGTACCTTTCATGTCAAAACAATATGGGGATTGTTGTTGGTTAGTTCTAAAAATGATGTATTTACAGTTTGTGTGGCTTAAACAGTCTGATGCTGGTCAAGAACAATGTAAACCTTTGAACAGGGAGGGATTCATCTTGAAAATGAATCATGCTCTGGCAGTATTACCGTTGTTTGTTTGTGCTCTTTTTAGCACAGTAAAGGAAACTGTTAAATAACAGTTGATATAGGGTATTTCCTTTTTATTCTCTGGAGTCAATCCAGTTTAGGATTATTTTATCTGTCATGTTTTTTACTTAGTGAAGGATGTTTATTTATTTTAAACATATGCTTTCTAAATATCTCTTTAAACTTCTATTTTATTTTCTGAACCTTAGTCTAGGAAAGGAGTTTTTAACTTGGGGTGGGTGGGTCTGTGAACCTATATAGGAAAAAATGAAGAAAAAAAAACACCTTTATATTTACTTTCTTTATTTAAATGAAACATTTTCATTAGTAATAATTATAATGTATCACAATATTGTTACCAATAATTATGATTTTGTTGCCTATAAAATTGCTTATGATTGTATATAGTCTTATATGAAATATGCATCTGGAAATATATCTTGGAATATTGCTTATGTTCATCACTTTAAACTTTACATTTAAAAATTAATGTTTAATTATAAATTTGATAGCACTTTAATAACATTCAACACAATTGGTTTCCTTCAGTTCAATATAGTTTATTTCATATATTTAAATCCATTAGTCTGTGTTTCCTTTTTACTTCTTTTATACTTTCCAAGCAATCCATAACCCAACAAAATTTAAGAACCTTTGAATATCATTTCTTAATTTTGTATAAAGGTAAGTCACAAAGTTGCCACAAAATCACAGCAGCTTTTGTTAAAATATCAAAATGTGAAGCTCTTGCTTCTCAACATATCCACCATCTATGTCTATCCACTTCTGAAGACTGTATTTTCATCACTCACCCTTCCCTGGATAATTCTGAACTCTTCGGTTTATACCCTCGAGGGCCTTAAGTGATGTCTTGTTTCAATGGTCTGTTTCAGGAACAAAAAGAAGTCCAAGGGGCAAATTCAGGACTGTAGGGTGGATGGGATAAGGTTTCCCAGTGAAATCCTAGTAGGACAACCCTTGATACCCTCAGAAAAAAAATAAACAGGTGCATTGTCATGATAGGTGTGTGTGTGTGGTGTGCGAGCGAGCAAGCGTGTGTGTGTGTGTAAATCCTCAGTGCCACTTTAATGGACTTTTTTTCTCACCAATGCACTTTTAAGTTTTCTGAAAACTCCCTTTGAATGTCCTGTATCTTTCGAGAAAATATACCAAGATTACCCCTTTGCGGATCCCAAAATCCAGTTGCATAACTTTTTGAGCCCGCACCTCTGCCTTGAATATAAATGACCCAGCAAATTGCCATTTTTAATTTTGAAGGTACCTTAGAGAAGTATATTACTGAGAGGACTTATCTGCAGCTATCCACGTATTGTGCAGAGATGTTTATATGTTTTTTGTTTAAAATAAACCCATGCATGTATAAAGTAGCATCTCCGGTACCAATAGTTTTTGACTCTCCTATGTTACAGTAGGCACCGGCCCATTATTCATGACTTCTTGTCCCCTCTCACCAAGCACTTTATTTTTGCCTATTGCCCACGTTTTCTTTTTAGTTAGAAATACGATGTGCTACTTTTCTGCTTAAAAACCTTTTAGTGCCTCACCAAACTGTTAAATGTTACTGGCCCATCTTTTTTCACCACATCTGTATGTCTATACCTTTCCGTTAGCATGCAACATAATATTCCTTTCATAGCATATTTTGTATTATGACACTTTGCTCAACCTGAAATAATCTTTACCTCTTTGAACGCTTTGTAAAATTGTACTTGATTAGAATCTAGCTTAAATTTCCTTTCCTGTCTCAGGCCTAAACTTTCTTGCAAAAACAGTTAGAGGACCTGAGGATAGAGTACCTGAAGTAGAATCTGTCCTATTTGATTTCCTAACTCTGTGATTTTAGACTAGTTACTTAATCTAGTTGTGCCTCATTTTTTTTAGGTATAAAGTGAGGATAACACTATAACCCACCTTAGACAGTTATTTTAAAGATCAGAGCACTTGGATAAGTAATTTTTCATATATATCAGATATTCAGCAAAAGATTAGCTACCATCATGAGTATGATTATTGTTACTGTTACTATGGAGGTGGTATCTAGAACTAACTCATTTTTCATTTTGTTAGCACAGTGCCTCTTATCCAGGAAACAGAATAACTGAATGATTGAATAATGAGTGAATGTTTTGTAACTTGTTCTATATAGACTTTAAAAAATAGCATTATTTAGCTCAGCATTAAATTTAATTAGGACATTGTTTCTGAAATAAGGAGACACCAACATAAAATGGAATATGGTAGTCATTATAATCTAGTTTTACTCAATTTTAATGCTGCACATTAGGAAATGCAGTTTAATAAATTAATCTGTCTTTTCATGAGCCTTTGCATTTTTTATTGCCTAAATATATTTCCATTTTAGGCTCATGAATATAGAGTCTATCCTGTCATAGGGCTGTTAGGAATTTTTTTCCTCTTCATGTTCTTAGAGTAAACAGCGGACTTGGGACTCAGAATTCCTCAAAATTTCTCCCTGCCAGTTAGCAGCGTGGTCCTCAGAGGAGGAGTTATGTTTTGAGTCACAACTTTGGGTATTGGAACTCCAGGTTCCGCGCCTTCCATACACAGTGTAGTGGGTAAGACCCTAAAGCTCTTTGGAGGAGTATTCTGATTTCTTGAATTTGAAGCCTCCAATTTTCAGTAAAATGTTTTTGAATAACTCGCAGCATCATTTTTCTTTTTAGCATCTGTGTAATACATTTGTTTTGCCACTCAGAGACTCTGTTTATAGCCTTCATTTGCTGGTTTCTTGTAGTTATTTACTTTTGTTGATCAGTAGTTTTCTTGAGACAGACCACATCACAATTGTAAATACAAAAGCAACCACACATTTCAGCCTTATATAATTTCACCTACTTAAGACAGTCGATAGTAATGTGGTGTTTCTGTACTTCTCTTTCCACATCGCTGTTTACTTGTGGAGTGAAATTTCCATTTGTATGTTTTAATTTTTGCCAAGAAAAATCAATCATATGCACTGTAGCTCTGCTTTAAACTTTATGCCTCATATGACAGAGTGTATAAATAGTATATGCATTTTAAATGGGAAAAGTGTTCTTTTACCTGGCTCTTTACTGGTTACATGTACTTTTATTTAGTTTAAATAGACGCTTGTTTCTGATTTGTTGTTTTCAAATTTAAGAGCATTTTCCTGCAGAATTTGTTGTCTTATAAATTTTGTCATCTTTTAAAAACATAATACTAATCTGAAGGTTGCTAAACTCCAAAGCCCTACATACTTTTAGTACTTTTATGTCATTGCTTCTAGTTTCTCAAAGGTGCCAGATAAGTTCTGTTGGGAACACAGTATAAAAAGTCAGACTTTTTTTGAAAATAAACCGTTTTCATTTAAGAAGCACTAAGCAACAAGCCATCTAATCAGTACAAATAACATAGTGTTTGAAGAAAATGAATTACCTCTAGGTTCTCCTGCAAAATTTAGGATGATAAAAATAAGCTTAATTTGGTTTGAATATTCAAAAAATATATTTCCTTTGGATATGTTAATTTTTTTCTCTTTCTGAAAGTTTGCCCATAAAGTGTCAAGAGACCAATTAGCAATTGAAGCCAAACTCAACTTTCTTGTCTTGCTTTTTTTTACTGCTGGAGTATTTTGCCTTTTCTAGATGTTTTTTACTTTATCATATTACAGTTTCTGGGTTTCAAACTAGATTTGTTTTGAAATGATTAGTGAGACCTTCCTCTAGAGGGCGATGTTTTCTCAGCTTTTCTGTTACTGTAATCGTAACCCTGCCTTGAACCTGGTAGACTGTGGATGTTCATGGCTCATCAGATCATATAACAGCCCAGCTTCTCTTTTATTGTTTTCTGTGCTTTATTTCTCAAAATGCTCCTAAAGAATTTGACTTTAGAAGTATATTTCAATTAATTAATACTTTTTTTAGTCTTCTACTGAATTCCAGTTGAGCGGAGGCAATTTTGAATTCTGTAATTCAAGTGAGTGGTGTTGCTCTGTTCTCAGAACTCCATTCTTTGATCTTCTATGTATTGTCATTCAAGAACTTGTTAAGACTCAGCTGTATTAAAAATTTTAAGTTAATGTTGCTAAGATATTCAGAGCAGTGGTTCTCAGATGTTTTTGGTTTTAAAAACACTTCACATCCTTTAAAACTATGTACACGTTAAAAATTATTAAAGGTTCCAAAGTGTGCTTGTTTATGTGTATTCTAACTTTCTATAGGTACTATAGAAATTAAGGTAGAAATGTGTGTTCTATCTTTCTATAGGGACTGTATTAAAAGTTAAAGCAGAAATGTAATTTTAAAGTTTTAAAATAGGAACGCACACTGTTTTATGAAGGTACTTTTTTTGAAAACTCCTTTTTTTCCCAGCCCCCTAAAAACTCCTTTTTACCAAGAAAAGTGTTGCTATGAATTTTTGAAACTCTTTTTGTCTTCATTAGCAGAAGGCAACTGGATTAACCTATCTGCTGTATTTAATCTCTCACTATGTACCACATCATGTGGCCTTTGGAAAACTTTAGTGTGTGTTTCTAAGAGAATAGGAGTGAAAAAGTCTAGTATTATTTTGAAAATGATCTTGACCTTGAATACCTTGTGAAAGGTCTTAGAATACCCCTAGGGCCACAGACTTATGTTGGAGAACTTCTTGCCCGGGGAATCATGGAATAGAACTGATAGTAGACATATGCTTTGCTTTCTGTTAACTTGAATTGGACTTCCATACTTTGGTTTGCTTTTTAAAGTAATTTTTATTTCCTACTCCATATTATATGCATTTATTATGATAATTTAGATAATACCACAATCTTAGCATGAAAATCTGTGCTCTCCATCCCACTTCTCGTCCATCTCATGTGTCACTTCCCAAACGCCTCTTCTTTGAAATTCATAGTCTTAATATAGTTTATGCTCTGCTGGCTTTTATTTTGTTTCTTTTCTAGAAATCATGTTAATTACATAATGGCTCACTTTCTACCAGTCCCTAATATCCGACTTTTCTGTTTTCCATTTCTATCTTTATCTCTTTGTTTTTACTTTATGAGTTTCCCCAAATTTATCTTTCAGTCCTCTTTTTTTTTTTTTTTTAGTGCGTGAGAGTGAGTGAATGAGAGTGAGAGAGTGAGTATCTTTTAGTCCTCTTATTAGATTTTTTTTCCTGCTATGTGTTTTTCACATCTGCTTTTTTGCATGTTTTATTATAATATCCTTTTCTGGTTTTATAGCTATACTATAGCTATAAAAGCCTTTTTAAAGCTTTGCAAAACATTTGAATTAAAAGCTTTTTCTGTTTGTTTTTCATGTTAGACACTAGCAACAGCTAGACTAGCAGTGGTTCTCAAATTTTGTTGAATGTTATGATTAACCTAGATAGATTCAAAAAAATCTTAATATGTGGGCTCCATCTCAGACTGATTAAACACCAAAATACTCATTTTGCTGTCAGTTTTCTTGGCTGATCACTCTTATTCTTACTTTTATTTAAAAGGTAAGTTACTACTACTTAAACGGTACTTAGAATTTGGTTGGATACCTTTTTTAACTGCAAAAAGATTCTGTTCATCTTCTGTTGGGATGATGGAGATTGATTGGTGATGTATCTATCAGTTCATTTCTAGGGAGGTGAAGGAGCTACATTATTTTGATCTAGTGATTATAATAAGATAATTTAGAGCTATGATTAACTCATAAGATGCATATCACTGTTGCCTCATTTATTCATTAATAAAATTATTTTTTTTAAAGAAAAGATGAGTAATAAAATTCTGGTCAAGTTTCACTTCTGTGGAAAGTTGGAGCTGGTATTTTTATTTATTGAAATGGATAAATTAAAAATTACTTATAAAATTCTGGAAAGGTGCCTTGCATAAACTAACTGGTGTGGGTGAAGGAATTTCATGTTCGTTTTCTATGTACAAAGGGTCTTAGAAAAAGTTCATGAAAATGTATCTTTTTATCTTTTATTTCTATTTTTCCGTGAGCTTTTAAAGCCCTCTTATACTTAAAAAATGAAGGACTTTAAATGCTTTTTCAAATTTTTTCCCCTTAACAGTTTTATTGACATATAATTCACACACACACACACATATATTTAAATTTTGGATTCAGAAAAATTGGAAAGGGAAATGGGAATGTAGCTGTTTCTTTGAGTATGTAATGAGGAGTGTCTGAATAATGAATCCAAATAAACAGATTTGGAAATTATCAAACTTGAGAGTAGTTTGGAGCTTAAAATTTGAGCAAGGACTAGAAATTTGACTGCTAGTTCATGGCTATAAACTACAAAGGGTAAGGAGACAAGAATTTTGGCTATTCCAGGGTTACACCTACTGAGAGGTTGAAATCATAAGAGTTCTTAGCGTAGTAGGAGAAATTGCATTTTGAATGTAGAGATGAATGAGAAAAGGAAAGGGATTTAAGGTTCATTGAAAGAGTTATTCGCACTAGGTGATGTGTTTTTGCAGGTGAGAATATTTAAGATAGTATGAGACACGAGAGAAGCTAAGAATGGGCAGAATGGAGTTAATGCAGGCATTATTAGTATGGTGGCTTCAGAAGAATTGTTGGGTGCTGTGGATTCTAATCTGACTCACAGTGACTCTGTAGGAGCTGTATAGGACAGAGTTTATAGGACCTGTGAGGTTTCCTAGAATCAGATTACCATCTCTCTTCTACAGAGTAGGTGCTGAGTCATAACAGCCAAACTACTAGTTAATGTCCAAGTGCTTAATCGTTGTGCCACAACAGACTTCTCACAGAAGACACATGCTATGCCATTTTTTGTTCAGTACCATTATTTCGCAGATGCTATGTGCCTATGCAAAAGAGCTTCTTGTGGCCCAGTTGTGTTGGACCTGCAACTCAAGGTTGGTGGTTCAAATCCAACAGCAGTTCCGAGGGAGAAAGCCGAGGCCATCTGTTCCCCTAAAGATTTACAATCTTGGAAATCCTACAAGGGTGGTTATAAGTCAGAATTGACTTGATGTCAGTGGGTTTGGTTTTATTGGTTTGGTGAGCCTAAGCATGGCCACAGTGTCACTCCTCTTTGTTCTCTCACAAACATTTTCTATAAAAGGAGCTTTACCTATAGGCAGATTCACAGTTTTGGTTATGGGAAAATAAGACAAGTAGTTGTATTCATTATGATGTGCTGAGTTTCATATCTTTTTTATTTTGGTCAATTCTCTCACAAATTGTTGATGATTTGGGCAGCTCAATTGAGTATGGGTTTCCTGTTTTCTTCTTAAACACAATATATAAGCATATTTTGATTAAAAGATATTTAGATGTTTTTAAGCTGGACATAAAATATTTGTGGATATAAAAGGTTTTATCTTCCCTGTACTTAAAAATATACTATACTGTCATCTTTGTGTGGTTAAAATCTGTTGCTCTTTCCCATCTGAAGGAAATGCATCTTTGACACTTCTCATGACCTGAGTCATGATGCTGAAACAGAGCCAGAAAATACCCGTAACGGTCATGAGTAAAAAAAGGGAGAGCATGGTGGGGAGGCGTGGCGTGGTGTTGTGAGGAGAAGAGATTTTGTGGTGTTTGGGTTTACATCTTTTTTATTTTAATTGCTTACATTTTTTACTCCAACAGAAATTACTTTGCTTTAATATTTAATTATTTACCAGGTACACAATCCTTAATGTAGTTGAAAACTTCCAGTTCCGGAATGTTGGATTAAGTCATCTAGTTCTCCTAGTCCAAGAAAGAGCAGTTCAGTACTTCCTCTTGGTATAGATTGTGCGTTTTTGTTGCAGAGCCCTCTAGACTTGGAGGTGCATCATTTTAAGATTACTAAAGCAAGCAGATAATTTTCCATGGTTTCTCCTTACTCTTATAATAGGAGAATGCTTGTTTTTTCTGTTGGTATGATATAGTCATCATAGTGAGATAAGCATGGGATTGAGAGTTGGTTGTAGGATGCTCTCAAAGAATTTCAACGAAGAGCTGCTTTCATCTCAAACTTAGTTTAAGTCATGCTAGATTAGGGTTTGAATTGTTGATTGAATATTCTGGATTTTTTAATTCTGGGAGGTTTATCAGTAGGGTTCAAACTTTTTACTTCTGAACACTTGTTCTAGTAATGTGTTTTGACAATGATCCAGAAGAATCGAAAAATTTGAGGGGATTTTTAATATGAAAGATATAAGTAGTCTGCATCTTAAAGGCCAGTGCTATCTTAAATACACACACACACACACACACACACACACACACACACACACTTTCTCTCTCTCTCTAACTCTCTTAAGAATTTGTTTTGTGCCCTTTAGTATTAAATATAATTTATTTACTGTTTTGTTTTATTTTCATTGTTGAAACTGATAAACTACAATTGAATCATTAAAATAAATAACAACTTGCTAGAACTTCTTAAATAAATTTAATGTCAACTCTTAATTAATATCCTTTTATCCAAGAATCTCGAGAACTCTAAGAACGATGAACCAAAGTAATGAATGGGAGATTTTGTCTATCAATTTTATAAGTTTGAAATAACTGTGGATGATACTGAATTTTAAAGTAAAGAGGAAATGTAGATAAAAGATTTTTCTACAGTAATTTTTAATGCCTGTGTTCACATACTACTTTTTTCTAAGACTTCTTGCACACATTTGTATTTAAATAGAATACTTCTTGACCATTTCTATTATTTTTCTCCTTTTATAGCCTTGTATCTTATAAACATTTTATCTCTTTTTTCTGGCATGTTTATAGTACACGTTGGAGCAGTGTTGGAGTATCCTTGCTGCACTTAAAGTTTTAGCAACAGTTTTAATATCTTTTAGATCAATTGTTCCCAAAGTGGGTCATATTACCCTTTGCAAGGGCACTGGAACAAGCCAGGGGAGGTTGCAGAAACAGATGCCTACATTTTAACCTGAATTAAGGGCTTTAGGACAGTTTTTAATTGCCAGGGAAGTGCCAAGGAGGTTTTTTTCCCTGAAAAGGGGATGGTAGGCCAAAGACACTTGAGTACTTATGTTAGATTTAAAAAATTTTAATGGCCAAATGCTTAGCTTCAGGAAAGAAAAAAATCATTAAAATCCTGCAAATAAAAGTAGAGAGTACATTACGCTTATATTTAACAGGTGACATGGTTCAGAATAGAAAGAATGCTTTATTAATAAGTGTATAATTATTCATTTTGCAATCATTGCAGTTTAGATTCACCTGAAAGTGCAATTTTAATTCTATTAAAATTTAATGAGCACTAATACACTGTTGTAGGTAGTAGGAAGAAGTGATGAGAACATTATTAACCTCAACCCTCCTTTTTCTTTTGTATGGCTTGCAGTTAATTTTCACTTTTAATGTCGACCCCCATTTTGCAGAAACTTGGATTCTACTTTTCAACTACATTTCATGAGACATTTCTCTATCTTCCTATCTCCCCACCTCTCACTAAGATACTTTCGGTGTTGTCCATGGTGAAATGAACCTTATCCTCAAAAAAGAATCAAAAATTTATTTTGTTTGAAATGCATTCAGATATATAGCATTTTCACTATCTCCCAAAAAATATTTGGGAGAAAGAAATCAATGCACAATAAGAACTCTGTCGATATTTAATTTTGTTTTCTAGACTGTTGATGGCTGTGTTAACAGTTTTGATTTGTTTTTTTTCAAGATAATGATGTATATATTATTCATTTTCTTTTCATTGTGTGTTCTCTCCATGGCTACTGTGAACAAGCATTGCTTCCGCCCAGTTTGGTATGTGGGTCATAAGGCACTGTTTCTCACCAGGGCGCTGCTGTTTCCTCTTCCTACTTGAGTAGATTACAGATTATACTGGAACATGCCTGAGAAAAGGTCAGAAAGGAGGGTGAAAGTCCTGGAACTGCAGCTGGGAAGCTTGTCATTCTCATCTAGGCAGGGGAGGACTGTGGGGAGAGTGAATGACAGAGGCTCCTAACTCAACCAAAAACAATCCACATGCAGGAATTTCCCATTGCATAGGACACTTTTTATATACCCTGAAAGGACTTTATTTGGTTTTGATTAAATAATTATCTAGTGTTTGGCTGAGACAGCTTTTAAGTTAATTAGATGGCAAGCAAGAGCTCAGCAGTGTTGTTAACTTTTCAGAGCCCAGCCTTCCAGTGATCGTTTCAAAACAAGCCACCATTGTATTCCTTTTGAAGAAGTCTAGAAGTGGGGGAGAGTTCCTACTACAGCACTAACTTCGTTAAAACCCCTTGGTGTATTTTGCATTTTTATCTCTGACAATTCCAGAGCAGGATATTAAAAGCAGACCAAAGGCTTCGGTCTTCTGGTGAAAGCACAAAGCACCCCTTCCCTCCCAGACCCCCATCTAAAAAAGAAGAAGGAAAAGCAACCCGTCATACTTATTACTCAATTTTTATGTTATTAAGATATGAACAAGGTAGGGAATAGAGCATTTACATGTCTTAGAGATGCAGACACGGTAATGAATTATTTGGATACTAAACTCTTCTCAGGGCTTTCAGGGAATCACACTGTCGTTGGCTTTCAGTGTGCCTCATCAATCCCAGTTCAAAATGCAGGCAGTCAAATGTCAGCAGACTGGGCGCTCTGAGGCTCATCTCCTAGAACATGAGTAAATCTGGTCGATGGGTATGGAGAGGTGATGAGAATGGAACTTAGCTGGTTCCGAGAGTCTAGTATATTGAGCACTCGGGAGTAGGCGTGTGTGCTGTGATAATGGTGAAAACGCAAGATAACGTGCTGTGCTCCTCCCTAAGCCTGTGTCACCACTGCCTAGTGCTTTTGCTTTTTGACAAACACACTCTAAAAGTGGACTTTCCAATGTTTGCCATGTTTATACCTATTTATCCCATGTCCCTAATGAAAATCAAGAACAGCACCCCTTTATCCTGAAATGGTCCATTTGGTTGACTGTTCCGTTTTGATTCTTTCCTCACACCTGTTCCGACAGAACTTTCTCTTCTCTCTCCTCCACCCCCCACCCCCACCCCCGTCCAGGACCTTCTTTTGCTCCCAATCTAACAACAACCTGTAGCTGTGCCTTTAGAAATTCATAGCATTTTCATCACCCCTTCTCATGGATAGGATGCTGTTTTAAGATACATTCTTCTCTATAATGTTGATCCCTGGATTGCTCAGTGTCTGTGGGATCAAGGAGGAGGCAGCATATAATTTTATCTCCTCCTTTAGACGAGACACACGTCCACACACACTTCTACTGTGACCACGGAGAGTAGCTGGAATGGTCCCCAATTCCAAGATCTGCCTTTAGAAGTTCCTTGCAGCTGGCAGCTTGCCACTTTTGCATGTTCTCACATCACTGCATTCAGAAGCTACGAGTGCCAGCCTGGCAGCTTTTGCAGAGAGGGTGAAGAGAAAACAGAAAGGAGTCAGGCTTGGCCGTCACCTTACCTGGGAGTTGCTGCTGATCTCTTTTCCACAAATGTCCAAGTTTGTCAAAGCCCAGTAAATCTTGGAAAGTTTATTTTCCTTGTAGCATCTGTGTTTTATAATGGGCCTTTTAATTTGTTTTTACTTTGTCTGCAGGGATTTCTTTTGTCCGGAGTTTTCAGACTCTTGTCTTCTTTTTTCCTGTGGAAGTGAGCCTGTTAGTGATGACTGGTTTGGGAATATGCCTCTCTCTCTGCCAAGCGACCTGACCGGCTACTCCTCCAGTGTAGTGACAAAGTCTATTGTTACCTTCTTCGTTCACTTTCATCCACAACCTAATTCCTTTTGCCACTGTATTTTTATAGTATGGAATGTCTGGGAAAATTAATTTGGGACAATGAATAAATGAAATGACGGCATTTTGAAGGTAGAAAAAACTCTGATCATACCTTTTTTGAATGACTTTCTATTCTTAAATAGAACTCCTGTTTTAATTTATTGAGAAACTGTTCTATTGGAACTTGGGACTTTTTCCCCCAAGTGAATTCCATCTATCTTGGGGACTGGTAAAACTCTGAAAGATCAAAGCTCTAGTGGACTTGGATAAAGACCCAAAAGCCTGAAGGCTTAGGCAAAGTTTATCTATATAGAGTATGCCCCCAAAACTGGGATGAGAGTCTGAGAAGAGCTTATTTTCTCATGAGATTTTTGGGACTTCCTCTGTCTGGTTGTGCCAGAAATACTGTGAGAATCTCCATTCTTGTGGCATTTGTCACTTACAGGTCTTGTCCCAGCTGGAATTTTAAAGCATAATGGTGTGTGAAATATGTATGTTGAGATTTTGTCAAGTCCACCACTGATACTTCAGTGAACTAATCTTTGCTTTCTTGTTGTTGGGCTCATCCAGTCAAGCAAAAAGGAGAAGGGTACAAAGGAAATGTTAATGATGGTAACGCCTATCATGTATTTAGGAACTCTCTGAACTCTCTCAGAAGTTTTGCTGTTTTATGATTGCTGTCACATGTATTTATGAGAAGCAGAGAGAGGGGAACTTGTTACTGCGGCTCTCTATGAAAGGAGAAAGGACAAGGACTTGTATGGTTTGGTAAAGGAGTCCTCGTGGCAAGGTCAGCAGTTTGAATCCCCCAGGCACTCCATGGGAGAAAGATGGGGCCTTCTGCTCCCATGAAGAACTCTAGCCTTGGAAGCCCAGAGGAGTAGCTCTGCCTCTGCCCTCTAGAATCACTGCGCACCACAAGACGTGGTCTACTCATCCTGAACCTCATGTTGTTAAGAAACTTCAGGTGTAACGACCCATTGTTATAAAGCCAAATTAACTGCCTGGAGCCCTGGCGGTGCAGTGGTTATGCGTTGGTCGGCAGTTCGGAACCACCAGCAGAAAGATTGGGCTTTCTACTCCCATAAACAGTCACAGTCTTGGAAACCACAGGGGTCGCTATGAATCCTGAGTTTGGACATTTATTTAGGGTTAGGCTGCTGGGCTAATCAAAAGGAGATCAGGCAAGTTAGTGAAAGCTAGGGATTCCAATCATTTGATTATCTTTTGAAGATCTCTTTGAGTCTTCCATAATTAACTTCTATAGATCATTAGGGCCATGTTTTCCTCTGCTTCCTAGTTTGAGGAAAAATAAATTTCCTTTATTCATTTTGCAAACATTTATTGAGCTATTTAATATTAGGCAAAAATTTTCCTCAACATCCTCCAGTCTTTTAGAAGATAAGCCAGAAAGGGTTATTAATTACACAAGCTTAAACCACAGACTTTAAACAGTAGAATTAAAAAAGGGAGCATTATACTATTTTTGTGCACTTGATTTATTGAGGATGAACTTGAAATCCTTTCATTGGTATATTAAAGGTTGTCCTCTCTCATCTTTTTAATGTGATCATTTGCATGCACTTCATTTTTTGTCAGCCATTGCAATTTCTTTTCTGAGCTAATTCACTCATCTTACTACTACTCTGATAACAATTTGTATGCATTTCTTTTGTACTAGAAATGCAAAGGTAAGAAGCTATAAGTTCCTTATGCTGTGTTGAAAATTTGTATATCTTATCAGCCTCTTTAAGTTCTTTTGTGTGTGTGTGTGTTTCTAATCCTTTAAAATAACCACAAAAAAGAAGTTCTTCTTCATTGTTCTGGAAAAATCTTGTAGCTATCTTTATTAGCATATTATCCCCAGTTTTAATTTTTTGTTTGTATATGTTTCTGTCACATAAATACCTGGTAATTATTTATCTGATACATAGAACAGAACTTGATACTAAAAAGGACTTCTAACGTTTGAAATGATGTTGAATGATAACATTTACTTGTTCTCATCTTTTCAGTTTCTTCTTTACAACGTCAGAGTTCCTAAGTCTGTATCCACAACCTTGATAGTTTCTTATTGGACCTCCAAGTGGTTCAGTGATTGGAAATAGAACATTTAACTAATGACCTTTTAAAAGATTCTTTTCATGTCTATATAAATTTGTCTCCTTAGTTCACATTGGTAACAAACAATTATGCTTGGTTATTACACCTATTCTTTATAAAGTAAGTTTATTGCCAGTAATTTTTATTGCTTACGTTGGGTCAATAATTTTTATTAAAAGAAAAGCAGTTGGGAGGGAGGGGGGAAAATGAGGAGCTGATGCTAGGGGCTTAAGTGGAGAGCAAATGTTTTGAGAATGATGAGGGCAATGAATGGACAAATGGGCTTTATACAATTGATGTGTGTATGGATTGTGATAAGAGTTGTATGAACCCCTAATAAAATGATTTTTAAAAGAAAAGTTATTTGAAATAATATCAGGTCAATAAGATATTTGTAATAGAACTGTTGTTGGATCATCAACAGCGGGCTGGCAAATTCTATGAAATGTCTGTTCATGAGTTCCTAGTACTCTAAAACCACAATAATAAAGAAAATGTGGTATTGTGCAAAGGGTGGGCATAAGTCAATGCAACAAAATCCAGAAGTAGTCGCGCACTTATTTGGTTAATTGCCGTTGTCAAAAGTGCAAAGACAATGGAGAAAGGGTGATCTTTTGTAAGCAATGGGGAAAGGGAAATTGGATACCCATATATAAAGCAGTGAGCACAGTGAACCTCAACTTATGTCTCATGCCATATATAAAAATTAACTCTAAATGGAGCAGTAGTCTGTTCTTGCCACTTCCATTGACATTATCCTAGATGTTTTAGACAGGCTAATTAGTTAATTAAAGGAAATAAGTGCATCAAGATGGAAAAGGAAGAAACAAAACCATTTCTTTTTGAGGACGACATCATCTTGGATATACAAAGTCCTGAGTGATCAACAAGAAACTATTATTGCAAAGAACCAGTTGAGCATGGCTTTCGGGTTACAAAATCAACATGCAAAAGTCAGTTATATTTATGTAGATTATCAGTGAACTACTGTATGTATTTGTGTATAAGCCATGTTTTTCAGCACATTTTTAATGCACTTTTGTGGTAAAATTAGGTGCCTCTGCTGATACTTGGGGCGGCTTATGCTCGAGTCTATACAGGATTTAAAAATGAAAATAAACAATTCCATTTATAATATATATTGGAATGATAACTTATATAATAAACATAGTTTATAATATTTTATATAATTTATATTATATTCTTAATTTATAGCAATAAAATATGTAGGAATAAATTTAACCAATGAATTCTAAAACTTGTACACTGAAAACTACAAAACAATATTGCAAGAAATGAAATAAATTGAAACAGCCTGTTTTTATAGGTTAGAAGGCTTGATACTGCTAAGGGGACAAAGCAAAAGAATAAATGCAAACCAATCCCACTCCTGTGGAGTCGGTTCTGACTCATAGCACAATATATAGGGTTTCCAAGAATAGCTCTTTACAAGAACAGACAGCTTTGTTTTTGCCCCTTGCAGCAGCAGGTGGATTTGAGCCATCCATCTTGCTGTTAGCAGCCCAACACCTCACCCACAGCATCACCCTGGCTCCTTGGTAAGGGGCCACTCCCTCTCCCCACAAAATGTAAAACACCCCCTCATCAAGTCAATTCCTACTCAGGTGACCCTAGTGATGTTTTGAGAATATAGATCCTTATGGGAGCAGATAGCAACACAGCTTTGTCCTTGGATACAGCTGGTGGGTTTGAACCATTAGCTTTGTAGTTAGCCATCCAATGTTTATCTGACACTGCCATCAGAATGCCTTTGTCAATGTGACAGTACTTCTAGTCTTGATGTACAGATTTAATGCAATCTCCGCTAGCTTTTTTGGTAGAAATTGACAAGATATTGATGAAAGCAATGACTTTCATTATATGTAATGACTCATCTAAGACACATTGTCTCTCTTTAGAAAGAAAGACTTTATTACGATAATTATTGTCTGTAATCTATGTGAAAAGCAATTATGACTTTACAACCAATGATAAGGACTATTTAATAAAAGCACCTGAACTGTTGTTATAAGAATTTGAATTTTACAGCTTTGTCTTTTAGTTATGTGTGAATTTGCCCAAGAAAATGCGTGATATTTAAATTACTTGTGACTTACATTTGCAAATAACTTTGATGTTGTAATAATGAGACTGGCTCTGGCGCAGTTTCCTTTCATGTTCTTTCTGTCTTTATATTTCAGGCCTTCTTGGCAATGAGATTTATAGCTTATTTGCCTTTTGTTGCTTAAGCTGCAAGGTGGTAACCACAAATCATATAGAAATTACAAATAACCAAATCGATGCATCTTTTCCAGAATGTGCTATATATTTCCTTCTGATCTGTGGCCTTTGAGTGAGTTCTATTTATGTTAAATGAGCCGTAGTAATTAGCATAAGACTTATTAACAAAATTTAGCTGAAATTCCATAAATTAGTTATTAGGGAAGCGTATCACTTAAGTAGAAATAATGAAAGAAAGTGTGAGATGGTCCCAGCTACCCTGCCTTAACATATTAGTACATTGAAATCATACACAATTGAAGTAATATTTTGAGAGCATACATTTAAAAAACAACAACAGAATGTTATAAGAGCTGTAAGAGTCCCCAATAAAATAGTTTTAAAAATAAAGATTAAAAACAAACAGGAAAATTACTCAACTTATATCTGCAAGGTCATGATAAGCATTATTAGTTAAACTTTAGAGAATTGTGGTTTGTTTTTATCAAGCTGTTCTTCACGGTGAACTACTTCACACCGTTTTCTTGGTTATAATATTTACAGAATCTAGCTCACCAGGTGTCATTGAAGTGGTATGGGCCAACGCCCGTTAGTTTGAGTGCAAATTGTGATACCCAGGGACTTCGTGCAGGAGCCCTGGAATTGTAGTGGTTACACATAGGGCTGCAACACTCTTTGTCGACAGTTGGAAACTACCGGCAGCTCCATGGGAGAAAGACTGCTTGCCACTCCCATTATGAGTCATCTTTGACTGGATGGCAGTGTGTTTTAGGGGCTTATTGATGGCAATGAGTTGGAATTGACTTAATGGCATCAGGTTTATGTTCTTTACATCTCATACTTGACTTAGAACATTAACTGTCATTTCCATAAATCAAAATGTAAAATACAAAGCTGTCCTGTCTATTAAAAATCCCAGAAACATTTGTGATCTTAAGTTAGGCAAATAGTTCTTCCATTCAGTACCAGGAAAAAGATAGAAACAAATTACTGGTTGTGCTTTATCTCCCTTCAAATATTCTTTTTTTCTCAAAGTTCTTTAAGTGAATAAAAAGACAAAGCACTGCCTTGCAGAAAATGTTCACAAATCATAATCTAGGCTTGTAGCAAAACTCATGAAGATCCGGAAGTGAGCCTTTGCAGTCCTCATCAGTCGATTTTCAACAAGGTTGCCAGGGTTCTTCAGTGAGGGAGAGGATAGTCTTTCGCCAACCAATGGTGCTGGTCAACTGGATATACACCATGCAAAAGAAAGACCTTGCATAAGTAGGAACTTTTAACATTAAAGAAATCAATTCAAAATGGATGAGAGAACTAAGGGATAAAACTCCAGAAGAAGACATAGGCCTAAATCTTTGTGACCTTGGATCACGTAGTGTCTTCTAAGATACGTCATCAAGAGCATAGACAACCAAAGAAAACACAGTCTTTTTAAGCCCTCAAAGAGCACTAAACAAATGTGGGACAATAGCACACACAGAATAAGAGAATATATTTTCAAATTATGTCTTTGGCTTTTAGGTCTGTCGCATCCTGTGTCTCATGCGTGATCTCTGGTGTTTATACTTAGGTCTGTAGTCCTACCCATGGAAACTTTACATGCAGGTGCCATATTCTCCTCCCCATGTTTGCTTGAACTTACTACTCCTGTAGCCAAATTAAGATCTTCCTCTTTTGCTTTCTCTTGCTATCCCATGTTGATTAATAGCAATCGAATTGTAATTAAATTGTACATTAGCTTTTTCAAATCTATGTATTTAAATTTTGGGGGGTAAATCTTATTATTGGGGGCTCTTACAGCTCTTATCACAATCCATATATCCATCTACTGTGTCAAGCACATTCATATATATGTTGCCATCATCATTTTAAAAACGTTTCTTTCTACTTGAGCCCTTAGTATCAGCTTATTTTCGGCCCTCCCCAGCCCTCACTCCCTCATGAAAACTATATTTATTATTCGTGTAACTATTTTACATCTATCTGTACCCCCTACTTCCTCATCTCCCGATACTGTTTATAGTTAAGTGATACTTGATCTTACTAGAATCTGTTGTTTCCTTTCCTTTCACTAAACTGAAATTCTTCTGAGATCAGTTCTGTAGATACCTTTTTACACTTATCTTAGCCAAAAAGGCCAAGAAGCAATGTGGTAGATACCTTTTTAAATGATTAGTGGAATCATTGCAAACCTGTCAACCAAGCAAGCTAACCCTGGATACTTTTCTTTGTTTGTTACTTTTTTAGGGAAACTGAACAGCCAAGACTCCTACAACAATTTTACTAACAACAACCCTGGCAACCCGCGCCTATCTCCTCTCCCCAGCTTGATGGTAGTGATGCCTCTTGCTCAAATCAAGCAGCCAATGACCTTGGGGACCATCACCAAGCGAACAGGGTAAGGCCTCAAGTTTGATAACTTCTCACAGCTATTTTAGAGGGTTGAATGCATCAAAGAAAATACACTTTTTCTTTGTGAGGCATTGTTTATGTCTTTATATATAGTATAGAACTTGCACAAACATACTCGTACACAATCATAGGAAAAAACTAAGCAGTGACACATTGGCTAATAGAAACCAGATCCATCTTCTAGTTATTGCTTTGTGACTTTGCCTGTAAGTGCTGTTTCGGTTTCTTGCTCATGTAGACTTGATCTGGATTTATAATGACTCCCAAATTTAGTCTGATAACAATACTAAGGGGAGTGAGTACTTTAGGTAGTGACTATGTTTGTAGTTCTTAAAATCTCACTATGCATAATTTACATATAATAATTTATCATTATTGTGAAGACAATGTGATATTATGGCTAGTGTTTAAAACCAAACTTCCAAGATTTGCGTGTTATTTAAAGTTGGTCTTTAATATCTTCAGATACTTTGAATGACTTTAAAAATTTTTTGCTTCTTTTGGCTTTTTTTAAATGTTCTGCTTTGGGGAAAATGAAATGATCATTTCCTGGGCTCCTTAAAGTCACTTTTGTGATGAGAAATACTCAATATTAAGAGGAACAAGGCCTTTGAGCTCCAGATTTCACTAGTAGACAGAAATGGACCATCGACTTTGCTAGGTGGAGTGAAGTTTGTATAAAAGTGGCCCTATTGCTGTGTGAAGAAGGGGTGTGGGAGGGGAGAAGGAAAAGACAGCAGCTTCCAAAGCAGACCTTTTATGGCACAGATAGCCGGCTTTTCCCTCTGCTCATTGATTTTAGCTTTTTAACTCTATAGTCATGAAAAGTTTAATTTTAAATGGAATGTTTTCCTTCTTTCTTTTTTAGTTTATCTATTTTAAAATAAAAAATAGGAGTGGCAATGAAATATAGCACTTATAGTTAAAGTTAGCTCGTTTTTTATATGACATTAATTTCCTGGATAGAGTATCAAATAAAAATGGGACTAAACCTTGAATCATAATTAAAAAATTTTTTCACTCACTGAATCTCGGCACTACATAATAGAATCATTTTTGAAAAGTAAAATAATTGTATCCTCTTGATTCAACCAAATATTCTGTAATTTTTTTAAAGTATTACAGAATTTTTGCCTGTTTTTCTTGAATCTGTGGAAAGGACTATTCAGAATTGTTCTTCTGAGTTTAATTTTACTTCCAAAATAAGGGGATTACAAATAAGAGAGTTGGAAACCTGGAGTCATGAAGACATATTCTGGTGTTTTGTTTCTGGGTTTATTGTATTTTATGAAATATAAGAGGTACGCTGTCTTTATAATTTTAAATGCTTGCTCTCTTTATTGAATTGGCTCCTCAAAATATATCTGTAAGATAGTAATTGGAGTTTTATGGATAAAATGATATGCTGTTAAAATTTCAGGATATTTGGGAGGGGTTTAAGGAGTGAATATAAAAGTGAATGAAATAAGACGGGTCATGTGTTGATAGCTAGATGGTACATGGTATTTCATTACATTACTTATTCAACTTTTCTGCATTTTAAAAGTTTTCATCATAAAAAGATAAAATCTTTTGCATGATCTTTTCCCTCCCTTCTCCTTACCTTTGATTCCTTCTCCTGTCCTTCCTTCCCTCTCCCTACTTTTAAGGTGGGTAGAAATTATTGAGCATCTGGTGTCTTCCTGTATGTTGTTGTTGTTGGTGTTTGTATTCTCCGATTTTGGAACTATGTATACTGTGCTACCTCATCTTATGGATTCTTTCAACACTAAATTAATTATGAATGAAATCCTATGATTTTGAGATACCTTATCTGTTTAAAATTAATATTAGTGCAACATAAATATATCATTTTTCACTAGGCTTTTTAACTCAATGCTCAAACCATTTGTTACTATACGTTTTAGAGCTCAATTTACTACATCCTGTATTAAAATCTTTAAAGAAACTATTATTTGCACAAAATGAGGATTTGGTATAAATTTGTTTTCTTTTTTGAAAATTTCAGTTTACAAAAGTGTAGCAAGAACAATAAAAAGAACTTCTGTTTACCCAAATTTTTCTAATATTAAAAATATTTGCTTTATTATTCTCACTCTCTACAAACACATACAACTCTGTGCCTCTCTCTCTTTCTCACACAGACACACTCCCACAAACATCCCTTTCTCTATACTGCAAACTTAATATTCATCTATTTCTACATACTTCATGATTCCTAAAAACAAGGACTTTTTAAAATCTACCATTGATCGTAATCAAAAGACGAGATCTTGAAACTATTATTATTAGTTTTTCATATAATTATTCTCTGGCACATTTTCTACTTGTGGCAGAGCTGTAGAGTCTCACAAATAACCCCTTTTTAGTCACCAGTAAAGTCTTGGGTGTTTTTAGTCATAACTTATACTTTCCATTACTGGTTTAAACAAACCCTGAGAACACTTTCAGAAGCATTTGTTGATTATACCCAGCAGTTGCTGTGTGACTTTATTTATCATTCTTTTACAATAACCCAACCAAAGAGTTGGTCACAGAGTGGTCAGAATATATGTTGTGGTCTTATTATCCTCAAATTTAGCACTTACATGATAATAGGTGTGTTTTTCTTGTCAAAAGTAATTTGCTTTGCAAGAACAAAATTCCCCATCGTTCCCATTTTTTATGTATACTGAGATTTGAAGCATATTCCAGCTGGCTTTTCATTTCGTCCTATTTGATTTTAAAGGAGCCCTGCTGGCGTAGTGGATTATGCGTTGGGCTGCTAACTGCAAGGTCAGCAGTTTGAATCCACCAGCTATTCTGCAGGAAAGGATAATGCTCTTTGCTCCCATAAATATATATGGCCCTAGAAACCCAAAGGGGCTTTTCCGCCCTACCTTTTAGGGTCATTATGAATTGGAATACAGCAGTGGGTGGATTATAAGTATTTCAATTTTAAATATTTTTACTATGACCAGTTCTGAGCGCTTCAGTTCGTTAGTTTGCATTAATTATTTACATTAAGTGTTACTGTATTTGCCGAGACATTTAATTGGAGCACTGGCCACCAGGTGAGGGGAAAATGGGGTTTCCATTTTCCAGGTCTCCAATTTCGTGGAACTCTAGTGTCTATGAAACGCCTTTCTTACTTTTTTTTCCTATTTTGTTTTAATTGCTGTGAAATTTACATAATGTACTATCATCATTTTAAAGTATCCAGAGTTCACAAACACCTAATTAAGCTCCTAGTGTGATAAAATTCGCAAGAAGTATTTCAAATTGGTTATTAAGAAAAAACATGGAACCTACCCTTTTGTAAACATGTAACAACTGTGAATATTTCCAGTACACCTAATCCTGTCTCTAGTAAGGTTATGTACTTACATAGGTTATATCAGTTTTTATTTATTCTGTGTCAGGTATATAGCATTAAAGGTAGAAATGACCATAAAAATGTTACATTTCTGCAGCAGAGATTTTTCTAAGGCTACTTTGAGATCTAGTGTTTAAATCTCCAAATGGAGATGGAACATTTTTCTAAGGCTACTTTGAGATCTAGTGTTTAAATCTCCAAATGGAGATGGAACTTCAACCCAAACCTTCAGGGATAAAACGTGTGCCTACCATATTTAACATCTGCTCTCTTATTTTTGGAAATACATATCCCTGAAAGCTTGTGCAGTGTAACGTTTAACCAGGACAGGGACCATCTGTCTGGCTCCGAGACATGCAGGAAGACTACACATGGCAGTGGACAGATGTATTTACACCTTCTTGTCCTGGACCTTGAAGCACCACGTGGAAGAAAGAAGGCCTGCTTTGGCAACAGCCGTTCCCCACCCCATAACAGTGCGCATTGATCAAGGCAGCAGGAGGGGCTAGAAATCATTTCGTTTAACAATCACTGCCTATCACCCTCTCAAACAGAGTTCTCTTTAGATGGGAGGGTTGAAAAGCCAGTTTACCATCTCCATCTTGTATAAACAAGAGCCTGCTCTCCTTCATTTGCTAAGAGTCACGTTGGCTGCTAAAAATTTAGGTTTTTATAGTAGGGATTTTGTTAGGCTTATTCTATGGGTATTTGGTTTAATTAGTGAATAAAATAAACTGTTTTATAAAAACACATTTTTAAAATCAGAATGTTTCATTTCATCAGCTTTAAATCTTGAATTATTGATACATATTATATTGTAAGCACAAGCAGAGAACAGTAAACATCAGAAAAAAATCAGAGTAGTTTTATGGGAATAAGGAATATAAAAATTGAGATTGAAGTGGCTTTCTTGCTCTTAATGAGCTGTGCATATTTAAAGAGTAAATATTAGGTGATCTGTGCACTTTCATGGAAGAAGCTTTGTTATCCTTGCCCCTCCCTTTGTTTTTATACAGTCCCTGGGAGCAATTCGATGTAGATGTTAGGAATCTTGGGTCCCAGCTGTAGAAGGAAGTTAGGATAGGTAGTGTAGCAGAAAGAACATTGAATTAGGAGTCTGAAATCCTGGTTTCTCCTTTTTCCTCTACCACTTAATACCAGTATGTCCTACATAATTAAGCTGTAGTTTCCTTAAGCACAAATTATAATATGTGTATGGATTATAATATTTCAGATTTTAGTGTTCCCTTCAGATCTGTTTCCAAAACCTTTTTTTTTCTTTTTTACATCCCCCCATCCCCACCCCTCTCCAGCTCCATTACCTGATTTTAAGCCTCACTCACTGGTGAGTCCTAGGCCAGTGCTGACCAGTTACTCCTTTAAGAAAATGTAGATGGTGTTTATAATCCAGAAACCCTGGAATTAAAGCAGCTAAGTTCATTTATTTGAACATCAGTCATAATTTACAGGTGAAATCTGCTATAAATATTTTGTTGAATGAGTAAATATAATTGCAGTATCATAGACCTTAAAGGCCCATCATTCTGGGCATTTTTTAGGGAAGACGTCTAGATACTATACCAAAAATCAGCAGGCATAACCTTCTACAGAAGCATAGAGTCATCTTTTTATGCTGTCCTGATTTCTGTGAAACTGAACAGAGTTTGAACATTATTGATGTGTATTTAATAATTGTTCATATTGTGAGGATTTAAATTTACAGTTCAAAAAATGTACCTCAAATTAAGTCAATTTACTTGTCTGTTTCAACTTCAATATTCCCTACGGTTGAGAACCAACAGTATGATTACTGATTTTAGGAACGAACAATTAAAATTTAATTAGTGATAGATTAGAAATAAACTTGAAAGTGAATGGGAAAAAATTGGCTCAAATTCACTAGAAAATGGTGCTTCTTACAGAGGACACCGAGTGTAGCATAATCATTAGCATTTCTAAATTCATTTTTGGAGAAATAACATTGTTGTATGGTTTTTTCTCTACTTTTCTTCGACATTTATATGGTGGCATTCTAATGTCCTTTAAGTGATACTGCCTGAATTCTCATAGGCCATGTTCAATTAATAAAAAAAGATAGTTAATATATTCCTTCCAAAAAATGTCTGACTTACACAACCTCTGTGTCTCAGAAAATGATTGAGTAGCATTGGTATGTATTTTTAACATCAGAGCTAAATGAAAAACCAAACTCGGTGCCATTGAGCCGATTCTGGCTCCTAGTGACCCTCCAGCTTGGTTATAGGCAGTGAGCGTGTTCAGATCAAGTTTTCTTTTTGTTCTTGCATTTTCAAAGACTTGACATTTGCTCTCTTTTTGGTTAGTAAGACCAAAGACTTTGTGGTGTAGTGTCTGTGCTTGGTGACATTCAACCACATGAATCAGAGTTTGAAGACTGACACAGCCATCATGGTATGATATAAAACATAATTCTTCCCTATCTCCTGAGCATTCCCAGGAACAACCCTTTGAGAACCAATGGGCACACCATTTCACAGTGGCCTATAAATAAGTCCATAATAAATATTTTTGGGTTTCCATCCTCTTTAACCAGTTCTAGAGTTTTTCAGTCAGAACTCAGCTGAAAATAGACATACTGTGACCAAAGGAACAAGTTATCTATCGCAGAACTGGTAAAATTTACTAAAATATGGTAAGATTCTTAAGGTCTGGGTAGAATAGTTTTATTTTCACATGCCAATAGAGACAATCTTTAATTCAGCATATCCTCCTCTTCACATACTCTCTTCCTCTTTTCCCGCCCCCATCCCACTCCAGCACAAAACTAGGACTGTGTGGTTTTGGAGGGGGAGGAGGGAGTCAGAGGTGAAAGCAGCTGGATCATGGACTTGTCCTGTGTGACTTTATATTTTCATTCTTTTGCTACTGAGCAAAGATGAAGCAGGCACATTTCAAAAGAACAGCTGACACTAACCATACAAAGTCAGCAGTTCCGTCAGTCACTATAATTCTTTGGTGTTTGTGGTCTTCTTTTACATACATGTGGCAGAAGTCCAGTTTGTAGGAGGAGGGAGGGAAAAGACAAGAATGTGGGTGAATGTAGTTTGGGAGTATGCCAAAAGTGCATACCCAAGCAGCTCCTCGTCAGCTTCCTGTCCCGTGTGAGCCAGTAGATCCTTGCTTGAGTGAAGTAGGATCACTTTTAACTCATGTGGCAGCATAGGGAGACCCTTTTTGTCTTTAAGCTTGGCAGAGGTGCTAGTTCTTACAGGCCTGTTTGCTACCATGTCTAGAGAGCTACAGTGCCTTTTGGGATTGTGGAGCAAGGAAAGGACTAGAGATTCCTTTATTAGTATCACTTATTCCCTAGAAAACAGAAGCCTAAGAGATTCATTCTTAAAAACCCTTTCATTATCTTATGAGGGAACTTTGAGAAGTTTGTGGAAACATTCTCTTGTCTGCTAATTCCATTTTCCCACAAAATTGTTGAAGCCCTTTAGTAGAGTGTCCACTTTTTTTTTTTCCCCCTTTTCTTTTTAATCTCTAGGGCTTGGTGGGAAGCGCTTGTCCCTGCTTGCTGCATGCTGCATCTAATGAGGGTCTGTAAACTGTGTGATTCTCCAATACCCTGATCTTACAAATTTTCCACCTTTTGCAGGTTTAGCCCTACTGTTTTTCTGTCAGTCCTTTCGGTCTTATGTGTTTTTAGTTTTCTTTCTCTGACTAGTTTCTGCCTTATACCAAAAAACTCAAAACCAAGCTCACTGCTATCAGGTCCCTTCTGACTCACGCACAGCAACCCTATTGGACAGAGTAGAGTTACCCCCATGGGTTTCCAAAGCTGGCTTTCTTTACAGGAGCAGAAAGCTATGTCCCCTGGGGCTGCTGGTGGGTTTGAACTGCCAGCCTATCGACAGCACTCCAATGCACTACATATTTCACCACAGTTTCTATTTATCTTATACAAATTATAGTACAGTTTTTATTGTATTATATACAAGGAGGCTTCAAGAAGTTCGTGGAAAAGTGGAATTAGAAGGTAATGGTATTTATCCACAAAAACTTTTTCATGGATATTTTGAAGCCCCCTCATATTTAAACTTTATGTCCCAGTCAATACACTCTTCTTTCTCTATTCTTTTCCCTGTACCTCTGAGCTCTAAATTGTGGAATTGTACTGTTGGAGAGCTACTAAGGCTTTGTTGCAATTTTCTTTGTTGGATTTATTTTTGATGTTCAAAGAAAGCATTTAAAGGCCTAAGATAAAGTTTTCAAATTATTTACTGAAAATCAACTTAATTCTTAAATGAGAGGGTACCCTAAAAAAACAAACCAACAAGGAAAAAAACACACCAAAGAACTCCAAGAGCTTTTGTAGTACGCATTTTCCCCTAGGTGAGCATCAAGCAACTTGCTCTGAGTTAGTGCACCCAGTGGCGTCACCTGGGAAGGTTCTCTTTGATGGCCGATTTAGGAGAATAGCATGTGTCTGTGAAATTTTGTTTCCTGCTCAGGAAAAATGCTCCAGAAACTTTGTGATGTTGAACACAGCTTACAAGGACAACGCTATGGGAAAAACCCATGTGTTCAAGGAGTTTCCTGGTTTTAAAAAGCTGAAATGTCAGTTGATAACAAACCTCATTCTGGACATCTGTCAATGTCCTGAATGGACAAAAATGTAGACTTGTAGTGTGTTTGGAGTTCGTTCCACCAGGTCAGACTGTTAATCAAGCTTTCTATTTCAAGGTTCTGAAAAGATTGCATAAAAGTGTGTGACAAAAAAAGGCCTGATTTGTAGCAGACAGGGACTGCGTTTGCCACCACAACAGTGTATCTGTTTATGAAGCCGTCTTAGTGCGCCAGTTTTAGGCAAAAAACAGCATGCCTCTCTTTCCCCACGTACTTTACTCCCCTGCCCTTGCTCCATGAGACTTCTTTTTGTTTCCACAAATGAAGAGGAACATGAAAGGACAGTGCTTTGACTACATAGAAGAAATGAAGAGAAAAAACACGAGGGAGGTGCTGTCAGCCATCCCCAACAGATGATTTTGAAAAATGTTTCCAAGAATGAAATCACAGATTTGACAAATGAAGAAGTCTAACGGAGAGTACTTTGTGGGTGATAAAGTTGTTTGATAAAAAAATTTAATTATACACCTTTGAAAAAAAATTTCAAATCTTGGGGGTGGTACCCCATTGTATATACAGTACGCAAGAGCGATCTTTTGGACTGTTTAGTGATTTCAGGGGTCCTGCCTAATGAAGTAAAATCAACAGTGAATGGATGTGTGTGCCCACAAAAACCTTCTCATTTGGATGCTTTTATGCAGCCTATAAGAATGGCTTGAAATCTCTGATCATTTCTACATGGGACCATTGTGCTGTTTAAAGAGTGGACTGTTAGGTGCTCTCAGTTTTCTCAAGTGGTTTTGAAAGTGCTGAAAGAACTCTGATGGTTTTTCTTTTTCTTTTCTGTTCTGATAAATGTTTCATGAAAACATTTTCCTTAAGTTTCAAATTGTGATTAAGTATATTCAGCTCTCAGAGAGAAATGCTCAGTTTCTGTTGTTGCTAGCATCAAATTTGAAGGAGGAAGTACTCAGGTTTTTACCAGTGTGCTTCTTCTTCCATTTGTTATGCCTCGTAAATGTCAGATGCTAGTGGTTTTGTGCTCCAATACGCATAGCAGTTCTTCTGTGCTCTGAACAGAGTTTTAAGGAGAGATGTGTGATCTTGAAGCCTGACTTTATATCTCAAGTTGTACTTAAAACAGTCGGGGGTTATATTTTACTGTATTCCAACATCGCCCATTCCAGGTCAGGTAGAGAAGTCTTAACCTCTTGTAACTTTGTTAACAGACATGCAGATTTCCTGGACTGTGACCAAAAATGGAGAGTTTATGCTATTTATAGTTAGTGTGTGTTCGTTGGTCAGCATTATACAGTTCAACTTACTCTAAAGAAGCAGGTTTAAAAAATATCTGCTGGGTATCAGGCATCAAAGAACAAAAAATCATACCATTGTGAATGAGGGGGACTGCCGAGTGGAGACCCAAAGCCCATCTCTGGGCAACTGGATACCCCTTACAGAAGGGCCTCAGGGAGGAGACGAGCCAGTCAGGGTGCAATATAGCAATGATGAAACATACAACTTTCCTCTAGGTCTTAAATGCTTCCCCCACCACCCACTATCATGATCCCAGTTCTACCTTACAATTCCCACTAGACTAGAGGATGTACTCTGGTACAGATCAGAGCTGGAAACACAGGGACCTAGGACAGATAAACCCCTCAGGACCAATAATGAGGGTAGAGATACTGGGAAGGGAAGGGGGGAATAGGGGGAACTGATCACAATGATCTACCTATAACCCCCTCCCTGGGGGACGGACAATAGAAAAGTGGGTGAAGGGAGACATCGGACAGTGTAAGACATGACAAAATAATAATAATTTATAACTTATCAAGGGTTCATGAAGGAGGGAGGGGAAAAATTGAGGAGCCGAACCAAGGGCTCAAGTAGAAAGCAAAAATTTTGAGAATGATGATGGCAACAAATGTACAAATGTTGACACAGTGGATGGATGGATTGTGATAAGAGTTGTACAAGCCCCAATAAAATGATTAAAATATATACACACATATATATGTATGCTGAAGACAGTTAACTAGTGAGCAACAAACAACGCTTTCACATTTTAAAATCAGCCTTCAGTTATAAACTTATTGTGTCATGCAGTCACACATCTGTTGCTACTGACCCCACACTTTTCTCCATCTGATTATTCCATTTAACTTGTACTTTGTTTTAAACGAGCATCAGTAGTGAATTTTCATTTTATTTTAACTTAGGAGTCCTACGGGGGTGCTCCAGAAAAGGGGGAGAAATGGAAAAAATTTAAATCCCTACCTCTATGAAAATTAAGGGCCTTGTTGCTACACATTATTTTGTTTATCAGTTTTGTCTGATTTGTTTGTATCTACAGAAACATTGCAAATGAGTTTTCTTATTTTTTGGTTATTTTTATCCATACTCTTAACAGTATGATATACACTGTATTTCTTAATGTTATATGAGCTTTCCTCTAATTTTTTTGTGCATTTTCCCCCCTTTTCCATGAAGGCCTTATCTGTTTGGAGCGGGGTGTTTTTCCATAAAAGCTCCATGGTGAGTCCCAGTTCCGTCCCGCATGCCTAATTCATTTACTGTACTCTCAAAGCGTAACTCTGTTCGTAGTTTTGTTTTCAGTGCATGGCCTGGTCACAGAGAGATGCACAGAATTACTCAATCATTTGTAGGTGGGACATGAATGTTGATGCTTTAGCTTAAAAAAATTATTAGTTTTACTTCATTCCTTTAAAAGCTTAAAAAAAATCAGTGTTAAAGCAAACAGGAATCTGCTCATGATGTTGACATTTGTGACCTATCAAAGTGGACACTCAAGTTTACAGTAGTGTGTATTACAGTGATCGAAGCTTTGTACCTTTAATGCTGAGTATATGCAATCATTTGAGGATGTGATTTCTTTCAAAATATATGACGATTTAAGGTATGCCAAAGATGCCCTCTTACTGTATTATGTTTTATTGTACCTAACAGCAGCAACAACAACAACTGCATTTGATTTGTCCCCCAAAGAGAAAACAATTCTGTTTTGAATAGCTTGGGTATTTTAGGAGATATCTATAGTAAGGTTATTTATATTTCACATAAAAATGTTTAAATAACTTATTTGGAATAATTAGCACTATCTACAGACACCTATTCATTTAGTAAATTTTTTTAGTAAATTATTTTATAATCATTATAACCTAGAATTTTGTTAGTCTTGAACATGATTATAGTGAAGAAACAGTATATTTACTATCATATGTAAAAGCTGATGGTAGATGTTTACAAACTTGGTTTACTGTGTTCTGCCCAATGGCTAAGTGTGCAGGCACTGCAGCCAGCTTCTCTGAGTTTAAAACCCCAGCTCTCACACTGGCCCCTATACATTCTTTAGTTATTTCCTAAATATCTTTGTTTCTTAAGTGAAGATAGTTGCAGCACTTGCCTCATAGGCCCATGGTGATAATTAAATTTATATATGTATATGTAGGTATATTTAAATTATTCAGAATGGTGTCTGGCACGTAGTGTTCAATAATTGTTAATTAACTACAACTGTTTCGCGCTTTTTCTTTCACTTTTTTGTTTTATAGAAGAAAAAGAGTATACTATTTTTTAAAGGGGGGAAAAACCTCTTTCATTTAGATTGTGGATTTTATGCTAGAATATATGAACTAGAAGAAAATTTGGAGGAATGTAAGGGATATCAGATTTGCAGATTTGGTCAAACTACTTAAGACGTGTTCTGTCCTTAGATGTGCAATTCTCCTAACTGCTACTGAGAACTGTTCTCTCTAGGAAAAAGAAACCATATTTTCTCTTTTGGACAAAGTGAAACATAGCTTTTCTTTAAGGTAGATTTTATCTTGCTATAAATTAATTTCAGTGTCCGTATACTGTACGAACATCTGAACATGTCATTATCAGGGAAGACTAAAGTATCATAAAAACAAAAGAACAGAGAAATTTCTTCCTTGAAAATGTAGCAGCATTGTGAGGACCCCTACTACAAAACCATCTTAAGTAAATTCGTGCCACCGATGAGAATAAATTCCATGCAAACCAATTTAATCTCTCTAGTTTATATTAACCAAATTTCTACCTAGTACACCAAATAGCTATATGGATCTTACTTGCACTAACAGTAAGGGGTTGATTTTTAAATGACAGTCAACATATGACAATATCCTTTGTAGACTAAATTTAGGACAAATTAGATAAAATAAGGATAAATTCCTTAATCTGAGTACAAAGAAAAGACTTTTAGTATGCTAATAAAGATCGAAGTCTTAGCATGGGAATAAAGACGGAATAACAAATGTTGCATGCTAAATGAGAAAAGCCCATTCCTTCAACAGCTTGTGTGCTCCTTAAGCAAAAGCACTTGTCAACTAGAAATGATTTGAGGTTGAAACAAGATTAAAAGAGCCAGATTAAAGAAAGGGATCTATGAAATATAGTAGACTTTTAAATCATTGCCTGTCTTTTAGAAGACTGCTTTGTGGTTTGTTTGATGCCATCGTTAGCTCACAAGAAACCCGTTTCTAGTCACTTATACTAGACTAAAAAGTCCTCCTTTAAAATACGTTACTTCACTAGTGGTGCATGTTTTTTCCATTAAGATCTTAATGAAACCTCAAATTAAGGCAGCAAAATGAATATAAATTTGACAACTTCTTCCATGTTGTTTATAAGAGCGCCTTTGTTTTAATAGTTTTTGTTACACTTTTCTATGATATTTAGTTTGTTTTTATTTATGAAATTATGGACCATTCTTAAATTAGAATGTTTTTAGTACTTCTGGTTATAAGGTTATACATGTATGTGGATACGAGTGAAATTTTTACAGCTCTACTTTAAATGTACATTTTACACAAATATTTTTATTACGTTTTGAGGTTGCAACATTCTTAAATTTTTATATTTGGTAGATGATGATTTCTAGTAGTTTGGTGTTTGTTTTAATTAAACTAGCTTTGTTCTTTAAATTCATACAGGTTTAGATGAGCTAATTTTAAAATATTCCCTTTTTATCAGCAAAAGTAAGTGGGAAAAACTTAATTGGAATAAAATGTATTTGAGAGTTAAGCATATAGGTCATCAATGACATTCTAGTTATTTTAAGCACTCCAGTATAATATGTCATTGATGTTAGTTTTAATAATATTTACATTTCAATGACTTTAAACATTTTAAAATAATTATACCTCCAATATACTTTTTCAAATAGAGATTTAAATACAAATGATTCCAATATTAATGAATTCAATTTTGTTTGAAATATTATAGAAATAACAAGTATTTACTGTGCTCCTTTGCATATGGTGTTAAAGCCTCTGCTATTTTTTAATTGGTCATCAAAAGTAAAAAATATGTACATGACATTATGGACAAAAATATCCATTTGAGTATATTCCTTACTCGGAAAGTATCTTTTCATTAAATGAGATTAATTTCAAATAAGAATGAAAACTTATGTATCAAATTACATTTGGCATTTATCTAGCATTCTTTAAGAATGCTTGATCCATCTGAGGAGCCTTTAAAAAGTTCATACAAAATGAAATTAGAAGATAGTGGAATTTTCCCACAACTTTTTTGAAGCCTGCTTTTGTACATAAGTAATTCCTGTAAACCTGCTCTCTTGAAAATGTTTAACATTTGGAAGATAGTATCTATGTTGAGGTGAAGCTTATCTGTAAAGTTTATATGAGCTTGTTAAATCTTTATAAATAATTTTTGTAAATCTTTTAAAATCGATTATTAATATCTTGGTTTTTTATAATACTTTCAGTTTCCCTGCTTCGGTCTTATTTTAGAAAATGAACTTCAAAGGGAGTGAATCCTCTAATTTTTTTAAAAGCTTAACCACAGTGAAAATATTAAGAAAAAAGTTTTCCTTTAACAGGGAGACATAATACCACCTGTCCTTTTTGCATCAATTTTCAGCTGAAATAATGACTGCATGTGGGTTTTAGAAAAGAAAAAAAACGGTGCTTCTGACTCATGTTCCTCCTTCGATGTTTGTGTCCTAAACACGACACACTACTGCGTTGCTGCTTTTCAGTTCATCTACAGACATGACATGCACATCCTGCTCTACGGCACATAGAAAACTTACCCCAATGAAGACCCTTGTCCCCATTATTTTTAAGCAGATCTTGTTAGAGCTGCAATTTTATTCCTGTTTGCAGTGGATGTGCATTATGTGACGCAGTAACAGTGGGGGGAAGGTGGGAAACATCAGTTGTTCTTTTAAGTATTTTTAAAGACCTAGTAATGTTTATTGATAATCCTCTAACTTCTGATGTTAGTGAAAATGATTGCATTGGCTTAGTTAGGAATGCCTTCCTCATAAGTAATAAAAAGGACTTAAACTTCTGGTTTTTAATTTAGCACTTTATTTGTTTATATGTTTGTTTTCTGGTTAAGTGAATATGACATTTTATGCTGATTATTTTGTCTGATACTGAGAAAATTTTGATTCTACTTCCCTATTACACTTTATTCGAAAGCTAGGAAAATGTTTCTTTTAATTTTGAACATAGGATATCAATCATATATCTAGAGGTTGAGGGGGAGTCAAAAGGTTCTTATCAGGAGTTTATTTTATTTTCATGTAAAACCATTTAAAAATTCATCAATTAAATTTCTGGATCCCAAATAAGTTTCAGTGATAACTTTTATTATTGTATTATTAAATGAATAATAAATGAGGGAAGGCCTCTAAATATCCAAAGGAATTCATAAGTTTGCAAACGTTTTGTATGAGGATATTAAGGGGCATCAGAGAACAAAAGAATTGGTTGAGAACAGGAAAGAAAAAGGGTTATTATTGGAATACTTTCCCAAAGCGATTGATAGAAATCACAGAAAGACTTTTCACAGTAAGAAAACACGATTTATGTGATTACTTTTTTCTTTCAACTTTATATAAGCATTTTTGGCCAATAAATGGTTAATTTGAAAACGAAATTTGGGGGACATTGAAATAGAAATTTGAAATAGAATTATCAAGTTCGTATTCAATAATTTCCCTGATTCACACTCTCAAAGGCCATTCTTCTTTCCCTGACTTCCTGGACTTGATCTTTTCCAAACTTGGGGTACCGGGGGTGAATTGATAAAAGTAAACATTTCTCCCTTTGGGTTAATTGAGTAGAAAATATGAAGGTGCTTCAAAAAAATGTAAAATGGAATTAAAAGATTATGGAATTTTCCCACAAATTTTTAAGAAATGTTTCCATTTTGCATAAACATTGTGAATATCCCAATGTGTGTTTGATGACAGAGAAACGTGAGCTCAAGAAGTTCACCAAATAGGCGTCATACTCAGGAAACATGGCATGTAGCATGCAGCAAAGTTAGTTGCAGGAATGAAGAGCCTTTTGACTGCTTGATTACTTATTAAACATACTTTTTTACTATTGAGATTATTAATTCCCTATCAGAAGAAAAAAGTATGGGAATAGTAATGACAATTCTTTACATTTAGCATAGAATACTTAATTACCTTCAGGATCTCTATGAGTTGCTGTTGGTTGCCAGCCAACCACAAAGCAAGTTTTATTATTTCATTGATATTTTTTTATTTGTGTGTTCAAAAACTGAGTTAAGTCCAACACTATAAAAGTGTAACCAATTTTTGCTTTGGCCATTGAGTGACTGATAATTCTGTAAGCTAATAAATGTGTTTTTATGTTCAAAGATTTAAGTCAGTGTCTTATCTCATTTCTGCTTATTATTATATTTGAAAGGTGGCCACTCAGTCCAGTAATAACTATCTTTTAAGCCAATGTAGGATGCACAATTTAGAGAAACTATATTTTCTCTTAAGAATTGGAATACCTAGTTGTTTTCTATCTTGTTGCTTACCACATGATGTAAACACAAGCAAAAATAGCATCCAGTATTTTGCAAAGATCTTTGAGTTTCTTTTTTCTTAAGAGTCTGGTTATAGATTTTATTCCGGTGAGTCTTAATTTGTATATTCTCAGTATCATTCTTTGTTCCCTGATGGTTTTTTCTAATATCAGGAGCTGTTTGAATAAAAGCACATAGTCACACCATTAAAAGACCTTTTAAAAAAAATTCTAGAATGGCATCCTCCCTCCCCCTCTCAACCTTCCCAAACCCACCAGGGTTGAAAATGACTACTGGAAATTCAAAGCCGCCAGCCTACAGGGATTTTTCAGCTTAATAATCTTAGTTCAGTGTTGGAAATAAAGGTTTTGAAGGAAAATTACATTCTAAGACAATCCAACAGAGAGCATCATAACTAGATTGAACAATTCTGAGATCATTAGCCTAGATTTTTGTTGTGTGGAGAGGAGTTTTCTTTTCGGAGTTAAGTTGCTGCTGTTGAGGGGGATGAAACTCTGAAGGGAAAGTTTTTGTAGAACTTGATTAATTTTCTTCACAAAACTCCACATATTACCCCTACTCCCCCCATGTCTTCATTTCCTGCCAGTTTAGGGCTCTATCTGTACTGGTATTTTAGGCATGGGTGTGGTTTGTTTGGGGATTGGTCTAACAGTGTGCATTACTGAAGACTTAGGACAGAGGGGAGACCAAAGAGATCGGTCAAAATGGTTGTGTTATACATTTCTTGCTTTCTCTGGAGCAGTGGTTCTCAACCTTCCTAATGCTGCCACCCTTTAATACAGTTCCTTGTATGTGGTGACCCCCAACCATAAAATGATTTTTGTTGCTTCTCCATAACGGTATTTTTGCTACTGTTATGAATCGTCGTGTAAATATCTGATATGCAGGATGTATTTTCATTGTTACAAATTGAACATAATTAAACATAATTAAAGCATAGTGATTAATCACAAACCAATATGTAATTATATTGGGAAATATTTATGTGTTTTCCGATGGTCTTAGACGACTCCTGTGAAAGGGTTGTTCAATCCCCATAGGGGTCACGACCCATAGGTTGAGAATCACTGCTCTAGAGCGAAGACATTATAACAGATGGCTTAGGAAGTCAGATATGTGAAAGACTATTTCTAATGTCTTAAAGACCAGGGAAGAAGGTTATCATAGCACATTTAGATTGTCCAAACATTAGGTGACAACAATCACACACACACACACACACACACACACACACACACACAAATTGACACTTGTTGAGAGTACAGTGACAAGGGAAGACACTGCCCTGAGAGGGTTACAAGCTTTCTGTCCTTCCGTTACTTGATCTTGCATCAGAAACTGATGGAGGGTTTACTCTAACAGAGATTAGGACCCTCATCTCAGAGTTGTTAATTCAGTAGGATTAAGGTAGGGTCTGAGTATTTGCCTATGTAAATAGTTCCTAAGTGGTATTGCTAGCCAAGGGCTACACTTGAGAACCAATGCAGTATGATAATTCTTTAAAATAACCCTATGTGACCAACGTAACTGCCTTTATTTTACATATTAGTATTCGGAGCGCTGAGTAGTTAAATGATCAAAGTCACACCACTAGTAAGTAACAGGCCTGGAATTCAGATTCCTTTTTCTTCTGGCTCCAAAAAGCAGTCTTTTTCCTTCCCACTACTTTTTAAAAGATTGAGCGTCAAAGGGAAGTGAGCCCACAAGGTGTAGAACTGCTGATGCTGTGTGGGAACCTCAGAGCCCTACTGCCCATTGTGTCCCACTTGGCCAGTGCACAGGGTGGCTGTTTTCTGGTCTATGAATGAGAGGAAGTAATCTCATTTATTTATGTTGGTTGATAAAGTCACTGATGAGCTATAGTAGAGCCCTTGATAAGTCCGAAGTGAAGACAGGTACGGAACTCAAAAGAACAAGAAAGGTTGGTTTTCCATATCAAGACTATGAAAACTGATTCAGAGAAACAAAAACAAAAAAACCGTAAAGAAGTACATTTTGTGGTAGTTATTTGAAATAACAGCAATTACTGAACATGCCCTAAAACATAGGAGAAACAAAGGATTTACATAGGAGAGGCTTTTTAGACATAGGCTGTTGTCATTTATTTCTGCTATACTCTTTTCTCTGATCAGCAACAATCTTATCATTTTCATAGATGCAAGAAACAAAATAACAACTATGAGATTTGGTACCTAAGATCTTCTTTCCATGCGTTAATTCTGTATAATCTTATGACTGAAAGAATTTTCACGGTTTATTCTGTCATCTGATGGTTTCATACATTCTGTCTCCATTCACTTGTATTGTTGGTCTCACGTTATATATACGTATTTAAATCAAATCATAAACTGTTTTGTTGTTATGAGATGCTCAGACTGGTTCTGTTACTCCATCTTGAAATGCCCAGGGGCATTTTAGCCATCTGAAAAGTGATTTGGATTTCACTAGCACATATCTCAAAGAGAAGTTATTTTTTTGTGTGTTCAAGACTCTGGAACTGTCAATTAATTTTAGTGGTATATCAGAACATGATCACATATCGTCAGGCAAAATAAAATGCATGTTAGCATTGGAGGTGGGATTTTAGGGGTGGGGTTTAAAAGAGAATCTGCCATTAGCTTGGAGATTGATTTCACCATGTTAATTTTTCACTATCATTTTATTTTTTAAAGCAAAGTTAAACCACCTCCTCAAATTTCACCCAGCAAATCAGTGGGCGGAGAATTTTGCGTGGCTGCTATCTTTGGAACATCCAGATCATGGTTTGCAAATAATGCAGGTCTTAAAAGAGAAAAAGGTATGTGTTTTTTATTGAAGTTGAAATTTACCTGACGTAATTTTTGCTTCTTGGAGCACATTGCTAGCAGATATCCTTTGAATAGCCTCGGACCCAACAATGTGGAGCTCGATTTTTATTTTCAATTATTATGTCACTTCCGGGCTACGTAAGCCTGGTTAAGAAGGAGAGCCATCTCCTTACTATTAACCGTGGACTGAGTTACCGACAAGTGTGCAGGTGCTCTCAACAGTACACGTAAGCTTTTATCTTTTTATAAGCCAATATCGTACTATTATCTTATTAAAGCTTTACAATAATTCCTTGACGTATGAAGAGGAAAACCCTCATTTACCCCTATTTTAGAGATGAGAAACTTGAGATTAACAAGCTTAAATATGTTTGCTAAAGCACTATTTAGTGGGTAGTGGAATCAGAGTTAGATCCCTGGTCTTCTAATGCTAAATCCTGCCTTTAATCAACAAGAACAACTCTGATGTTCTTGTTTGCAAATTAAAGGAGAAAAACAGACTGTGGTCGAGAAAGAAGGGACATTTTTTGAGGTTATTATTGTTCCTTTGGATTGATAAATACTCCTTACTTAGCAACTATCTTTTAATCTGATATTTCTTCACATTTACATTATAATTTTAAAAAATCTAATAAAACTTACAGTATAAAAATATTACAATAGAGAAAAAAATCTATCCAACTATTTTGTACATTAAGAATCATCTAAACATTGAAGTACACAGCAGAACTAATGCTGGTAGGGGTTAAAGTTTATGTGTAACCTTGGCCCAAGGTTTCCAGTGGTTTGACTGTTATGTAATGATGAAATTTGGCTGTAAGAAATGATGTAGTCTATCCGGCTGGACTGGAGGAGGTGCACTGGCACAGATAGGAACTGGAAATATAGTGAACCCAGCACAGATGAGCCCCCCAGGAGCAGTGGAGAGAGTGGTGATAGTGGGAGGGTGGAGGGAAGGTGAGGGAGAAAGGGGGACAGAGGACAAGGTCTGCATGTGGCTTCCTCCCTGGGGGACGGACAGCGGAGAAGTGGGTGAGGGAATCGTGGGATGGGGTAAGATATGATAAAATAATAATAAATTATAAATTATCGGGCGGAGAGAGAGGGAAAAATGAGCTGACACCAGGGGCTGAAGTGGAAAGTGGGTGTCGTACGAATGATGAAGTCAACATATGTACCAAAGTGCTGGACATAGATGACGTATGTACAGATTGTGATGAGTGGTATGAGCCCCTAATAAAATGATTATTTAAAAAAAAGAAATGATGTAGTCATCTTCCATTTTTTGACCTGATGTGATCATCTAACATTTTCCCAACATGCTAACTTTCACATAATGATCTGTTCTTTGGAACCTAACCATGTTGACGTGAGTAATAGGTATATTTTGCTTGCTGGTTTGTTTTTATTCCTGCTTTGATCACCAGAGTCAAGGCCTAAAATGTTTATGCAATTCCTGTTTTAATAGACAAGTGGTCATTGTCTATACAGATTCATAGATCTACTCTCACAGACGGGTGTATAATTTTGAATGTTAAACAGTTCCCCTCCCTGTTTTGGTCTAATTGAAGTAGGGCACAAACTGGTTTGTTAGCAGGGCACTTCTCTGACTAGTTCCACGGCTGCATTGTTCTTGGCAAAATGACTCTCCTTTGTACTTCACACTGGCAGCCAGACATCAGCCCTTTCCATTCTTATCGCCTTTCAGTGACCCTGTCGATGGAAAGCCGATCTCAGGTACAGCAGGTTTCTTACCTAAGTGGGAGAGGACAAGTACAGTATGCAAGCCTTCCATTCCCTTATCCCATCTTTATTTTTCTGTTGCCTCCTCAGCTTTAGTGATGCTATCGAAAGGACTTTTTGTTGCTAGTTAAAACCTTCTGTGAAGCTCGATTTCAAATGCTTCTCCCTTCTGTTCTAATTACCCTTTTAACTTGCCACTCTTTTATATTCCCTTGGCTGGTCATTAGCCATTTTCTCAAATCAGCTGTAATTGATTCAGCTGGCATAGCGATAAGGTGACCCACCCAACATTCATGAGTGATTTTATATGTTCCTGCGTTTACTATAAAATCTGAGATATAGTACAAAACCTGTTTTTGTAGTTAAGACATGTGTGTGCCTTATAAAGTCATTTGATTAGATCCATATTCAGGAACTGATCTCTCAAAAGTATGACCAGTCTTCATTTGCTTTTCAGGGGTGAGGCAGACAGTGATCCCATTGAAAGAAAGGAAATAAGAGGGGTTGGGGAAAGATCACATTTTTCTTTGTTTATTTTTATCTAGAAACTTAAAAGGTAAAGTTTTCTAAGGGAGAGATGAAAAATAAGGCTGATTTGGGAATACGGGAAGCCTACGTGTAGTATTTCCGCTATAACTAAAGCTTAATCCATATAGCATCGCCTTTCTTGTCCCAGCTAGCATTATTTGCATAATTACATTACAGAGAAATACAAAAGACTAAAACCCTTGGTAAACACTATTAGGAATTTGGATATATTTACATTCTTTAGGAAAGAATTGGTTTAAGATTTGGAAGTATTTTGAGAATAATAGAGATTTTGAAATCCTTTAGCATCTACGTCGACTGGACAACCATTGGGCGAAAAGCAGGCACCGTGTGAAAAATTCCTTGCCACCTTACTTCTCTGAGCAGCCTCAATGGCCGACTGACAAAGCTGTTAACTTGTGAAGATGATAGGGCTCCTTTTGCTGCCCTCTCACAGCCAGCCTCTGCTTCTTTTTCTTGCAGATCAGTCAAAACAAGTCATAGTTGAATCTCTGTACATTATCAGCTGCTATGGGACCTTAGTGGAACACATGATGGAGCCACGGCCCCTAAGTACGGCCCCTAAGATTAGTGATGACACGCCACTGGAAATGATGACGTCACCTCGGGCCAGCTGGACTCTGGTCAGGTAGTGTCTCCTATTTTTGTTTTTTCTTAACCACTTCATTGCCCACTGTGTCTCCAGTGCTTCTTGAGGCATAAAGTATTAAAGGCACACCATTTTATAAGTTTTGATGTGTACATGCCTCTAACACCATTCCTGCAGTCAATTTACCATATATACTCAAGTATAAGCTGACCCAATATCAGCTGGGGCACCTAATTTTACCACAAAAACTGCATTTAAAATGTGCTGAAAAACTCATCTTATACACAAATATATATGGTAATAAGCATTCATCACCCACAAAATTTTCCTGATACCCTTTTGTATTCTCTTACCTTGAGTCCCAAGCAGTCACCAATCTTCTATTATTTATCACTAGAAATGTCTTTGCATTTTCTGGAGTGTTGTATAAATGGACATTTGTATGTGTGTCCTTTAAAATGTAGTTTCACAAGTTTGTGCACTCGTCAGCACCATCAGTTTTGGAACATTTTCATCGTCCCCCAATGGGCTGAAGCGCAGGAACAATTGTGAGGATGGTGCAGGAGCGGCAGTGTACTGTCTCTTGTGCAGGAGATCACTATGGGGCGGGACAAACTTGATGGCCCCAACAGAGCATTAGTGCAGCAGCTCCCTTCCCAGTGCCATCCCTCCCGCTCTTGGCCATAGCACTTCGGTGCTCTGCCTCTGGTTCTTCTGTGCTAGTCACGGTAGCGCATACAATATGTGACTGTGTTTTCTCTCCACATGATGTCATGTTTTTAAGGTTCATCCATGTTGTAGTATGTGTCAAAGAGTCCATCCGTCAGTCATTTTTATACTCCATTTTACAGACGCACTTTGTTTATCCGTTCTGTTGATGGGCATCTGGGTTGTCTCCTCCTTTGACTATCCAGAACAGTGCTGCTATCCACATTTGCCTTTAAGCTTTGAAACAAGCATGTTTTCCATTTCTGTGACTACACATCTAGGAAATTACCTCCCTTTGAAATTTTTTTAATCCCTTGCTTTTTTTGTATTATTTTCCCTTCGACTTGTTTATCGGTTCCTCAGTGATTCCCTCAATTTTCAGCTTCATGTTCACTCAAAATACGAGGTAGCAGTGAAACAGCCATTAAGCGGGGTGTGGTGTGTGTCATATAAATAGATTGTATGACTTTCCTTTAAAGTCATTCCTCAAGATACAATGGGTAAGTACGGTAGAGATGTTTGTTAAGAATCAGTCCTTCCCAAAGTGCATAATGATTAGAATCTTTACAAGCTAGCACAAAGAGGGGAAAGTAAAACCTGGAAATAGCTCAAGCTACAGTGCATTGTCCAGGAGCGACAGAAAAATTGTCCCTGACATGTATGGACGGAAACAGACAAAAATGGATATGAAAACGATCCCTCTGCTTTTGACATCTTAAAATATTCTTATATTGATTTTTAGAGGCTCCAGCATTCTTTACTGCTTTATGGCTTTGGAATTGATCTAATCAATATCTGATTTATCAAGCCATTTAGGAGTGAGTAAATCTAATTAAAATTCCAGCACCATCGTTGTTGAAATGGATGGCTTAATTTGGAACTCAGATGCTAATTAGGTCTATAATAAGTCATCTATTTACACAACTGAAGGCTTAAACTTTTATTTTTTACTAGCATTATTTTCTTTAAAACTATGCGTGGGTTCTGAAAAGACATTTTAACAATGGTCAAAACTTAGGTAAAATTAGTTGCTTACGTGTAACATTTCAATTCTACATATTCTGTCCAATTTTCCAACTGTCTTTTTCCTATTGGAGAATCTTCTACGCGTAGGTTAATATTGACTGCCTGTAATTTATCTGACTCACTGCCATCTTTTTATTCTCCTTAAACAGATGGCCTCGTGTTTCAGGTTTCAGCACTCCAATAAGTTCATTTTAAAGATTACACAGATAGTGTGAGTTTATATCAGTATCTATAAGTGATGACAGTGTTTGTGATTTACATCCCCTCTATTAAGCTTAAATATTAATATGCTCTGCTGTTTCCTTAGAACCCCTCAATGGAATGAATTGCAACCACCATTTAACGCAAACCACCCTCTGCTCCTCGCTGCAGACGCAGTACAGTATTACCAGTTCCTGCTTTCTGGCTGTAAGTAGTTCTGATTGTTTTTTACCTTCCATATGGTATCTTTGGTTTTCATCTTAACATGCTGACTTTTAAAGCATCCATGTACATTAGCACTGTCCAGAGGCCAAAGGCCTTGACCAGTCAGACTCAGGCAAGTAAAATATTTAAAACAAATGTAAACCATGAGCTTTAGCGCGTGTTAAAAATACCTTGTGGTTGCTCATATGTCCAGTAATGATATAGATAAGTTGGTTGGGAATACTTGATGGGATGAAAAATAAAATTGAGAATACGGGTATATAATAAGTAGTTTCTAACACAAGAAAAACCTGAGGTGAGAACTGCTCACTGAAAACTTGCAGGCGGGATGTTTATTTTATAGAATTTTACTCGCAATAATGAATGTAGTAATGATCGCTAAAGAATCTTTTATCCAGTTTTTTAAATTTGTATGTTTATCTGTTGAATTATCTAAGCTCTAGTTAGGAAAAATTCAGCCAGGTTTTTTGTTTGTTTGTTTTTTGTCTTTACAAAAACTTACCTTGAGCTAGATGTAACATTCTTCTATATGGGATATAAAAGATAATATTGAAAGACAATATTGATTATCTAGCATGTGGTCCTAGAATTAACAGTATTTTGCAATTAATTCTGTTTTTAAGAATGGACTGGTGAGGGAAACAAATGTACAAAAGTGCTTGACACAATGGATGTATGTGTGGATTGTGATAAGAATGTACAAGCCCCCAATAAAATGATTTAACTATTAGAAAAAAGAATGGACTGGAACCTTAATATAACTTGATGACTTAAATATTGCATCGTTTTCATGAATTTACCCAAATGCAACATTGACATGGTTCTCAAGGGCTTGTTTTTGAATCATTTTATTGGGGCTCGTACAACTCTTACCACATCCATCATCCATCCATTGGATCAAGTGCATTTGTACATTTGTTGCCATCATCATTCTCAGAACATTTGCTTTCTGCTTGAGCCCTTGATATCAGCTCCTCATTTTTTTCTCCTCCCTCCCCATATCCCCCTCCATCATGAACCCTTGATAATTTATAAATTATTGTTTTGTCATATCTTACACTGTCCGACATCTCCCTTCACCCTTTTTTCTGTTGTCCATCCCCCTTTTCAAGGGGTTTTGTTGTTTTCAACTACTGCTATGTTTTCTGTCTGTATTATCAAACATGAATTGAAAGTGTTCTCTAACAATTATATGTAATGGTTATAATGTGATATACTACACTAGAAAGATATGAACTAGAAAGATAAAATTCTCTAGAAGTAAGAAACCCAATAATTGAGTGCAGATACCAGTAGGATTAGGGCATGGTGGGGGGAGAAAAGGGGAATCGATCACAAGGATCAATCTAGAACCCCCTCCCAGGGGGACGAATAATGGAAAAGTGGGTGAGGGGCAACAGAGGATGATGTAAGATATGGAAATAATAATCTATAACGTATCAAGAGTTCGTGAGGGAGGGTGGGGAGGGGGAAGAAATGGGGAGTTGATATCAGGGGCTCAAGTGGGAAGAGAATGCTTTGAAAATGATGATGGCAGCATATGTGCAAATGTGCTTGACACACTGGAGGAATGTATAGATAGTGATAAGAGATGTAAGAGCCACCAATAAAAGTATTTTAAAAAAAGGAAAAGAAACTCAAAAATTGTAATAATCAACGATTCAACTCTGTCATTCAGTTAAATTCACTGATTATTCCAGCATATATTTAATAAGTGTCAGACATTGTGATTTAAAGATAAATTGTGTATTACATCTGCCCTCAGCAAACTAATTTAGGAGTCGGTCATTTACTAAAAGAAATAAAATAAAATGGGCTAGGTGCATCAGTGAACCATGAGAGCAATGACTTAAGTCACCAAGAGGTCCACTGAGGCTTAAAGGACTAATTGGATTTCATCAGATAAAGAACAAGGAGGAATTAATTGCTTTTCAGAGACATGTAAGGAGAAGGTAGAGTTGGAATGGTATCTTAGAAATAGAGACCTAGAACTTGATTCTATAGGCCATGGGTCCTCAGACTGGTTCAAGAAGCAGAATGCATAGAATTGTTTACAGTCCAGATTACCTTAACATCTATGTAATGATAGTTTAATACCCCTCTCCCAAATTCAAAACTTATATAGGCCATTAAAAGGGACAAAAATAACCTCTCAAAGGGGGGGACAAATATAACTAAGGGCTGAGTTAACCATAGTTGACTCTCGGGTTTATTGTTTGTCTTGTATTGTGTTAGGTGTGTGTAGTAAACTAACAGAAGTGCCAAATATTTAAGACTGCAGCTGTCTCTACCCCTTTATTTTTGTGTGTTGATAAAGTCAGCAGATTGGGGTGGTTTTCCTTTTGCTTCTCTGAATACGTCTGATTAAGTCTGAGAGCAACCAGAGTCTCAGACACGCCTCAGACCATCACACTCAAGCCAGTCACATTCATGTTTTTGTTTTCTGTGCCTTTTGTGTGTTTTCTGCGAATCAAAAAGTTCTGTGTATATTGTATTAATTTAAAAGTTCGAAATACTGTGAAAATTACACAGATACCTGAAGGATGCATTTCAAGAAAATGGCTCTCAGAGAGTTGCTGTATGCAGTGTGGCCTCAATCTTTGAATTTGTAAAAAGTGCAGTAAAATGCAGTGCAATCCAACACGGCATGGCTGTATAAAACAGAACGTTTAAGGTGTCATTTTGTACCTTGTTTCGTATCTCAGAAGTGCACATTGGGACTTTAATATGATTTTCAAGCTTTGAATGTTCAGGATTCATCATAGAATTCTGAGTATGACTTGTTTTGTAATATCTGTTCTCTAAGTGACGGAAATACTGAGTATAGCTACTCAGCTTTCTCTTATCCTTTTAACTATAGCGTCTTTACATTAGGGGTAGCAACACTGAATTAGCCAGGATTTTCAAATCAAGGCTAGTTGCATAAAGTAGAGACACATATTAAAGCAGGCTGTATAATCGGCAGTCCTGCACATGCCAATATTTCACCATGACCGAAGCAATTGAATATGTAAAACATAGACATCTGGCTCAGAGGAGTAAAAGCCTGAAGGACAATTTGTAAAAGCGGTGCTCATGCCAGTCTAGAGAGAATGCCTTTACCTGCCCATTGGTACACCCTTTCTGCAAGTTAGAGCCTAGGCAGAAGTCATTATTCTCTCATGTCTGTTCAGTTCTATCCATTGAAATAATTTGAATTGATATCTTGGCTCCTTAAAAGTATATTGTACCTAGTACCAAAAACTTTTTTGCTTTGCTTAATTAATCATATTGAAAATCACCTCATTTTTCAAGTTAAGAACTGTCTTGAAAATGATATTTCTAAAATTATTTTCAAATACAACTTTTCATAGTAGATTAGAAACTAGGGACCCTTCTAACTTTACTGCAAACTACACAGATTTTGTGAGCAATTTCTGTGGTTATTTTTAGATCTGAGGATGAAGTGAAGCAGATTTGTACAAACTCCGGAAATTATAATAATAGTAGACAATGAATGATATAAATGGAAATAGGAAAGAGACGTTGAGGGAAAAGAGAGGAGAGCAGGATGTTTAGCAAGGAATCCCTACTCCCCTCCCTGTAATCATAATAGATAAACTTCTAGTTGATAAACAAAGTTCTGTGTCTGTGGCAAAAGGTTGGATGGTGGGAGAGGAGGTAAAGGGGAGCCTGCAGTGAAAGCCTTCTAACCGGACTTCAAGGAGTCTTGGCAGTGCTATTTGGTAAGCATTAGATTGCTAACTGCAGATTGGTGGTTCACACCTACCAGCTGCTCCTTGGGAGAAAGATTCTAGCTGTTCTCATAAAGATTCAAATCTCAGAAATCCTCTCTAGCAGTGGTTCTCAACCTCCCTAGTGCAGCGACTCTTTCATACAGTTCCTCATGTTGTGGGGACTCCCCAGCCATAACACTATTTTCGTTGCTACTTCATTACTGCAGCTTTGCTACGGTTATGCTTCAGGCAACCCCTGTGAAAGGGTTGTTCGACCCCCAAAGGGGTTGCAACCCACAGGTTGAGAACCACTGCTCGGTCGGGTCACCAGCAAGCGGAATCTACTCTATGGCAGTGGATTTTTTGTGTGCTTGTTTATCCAACTTAAACATAAAGTAAGTAACTATCCCAAAGTTTGTTTTCCTAACTGGAGTCCCATTTCCGACCTTGTCTACTTGAGTGGCACTGCCAAGACTTAGCAACGCCATAGACAGGATCATGATGGAGTGCTCCAGATGACTTTTGCTCCTGTGTTGGACATATCAAGTTGTGCCTTTGAGTCGGGGGGAAATGGACAAATATTGACCAATTTCCTATGATTCATCCTAGTCAATCGATACATTTATATGTATAAGGAGAGTGTAATCTTGCTACATAGCTCAATAAACTAGGAAACATTTGAGAATCTAACATCCCAAAGTTGTTTTTTCTTGATCCTGAGAAATCATGGGAATGGTTTATAAAGAGATTAGATTATAACATAGCAGATTATTGATTTTTTTGTGCTAACACTGTTTTTTCCTTGAAATAGTCATTTTTTTGCTATAATTACCTTTTCTAACATAGGCATTTTATTTCAATACTTTCTTTCTCAAAAATTAACATTGTACCCGACCAACTCATATTACCAGCCTTTGGCTATAATCGCAAAACAGACAATACCTTTTTTTTTTTCTTTAGTCTGTTTTAGGGCGTTAGAAATTGTACATTTACAGTAAAGCTGGTTGGTTTGACCCAGGAAAGTTTTATTTTAGGGAAAACCCATTTTTCTTCTTTTTCTCATAGTTCATTTTACAGCAGCATTGTTTTAAAGTTGCTGCACTGGCTAGCTTTTTTTGCTATGTCAACTATTGGATTTCTTTGTTAGATAATCTATAGGATATGTCAGAAGTATTTATTGTATTCATAAGATTTTCGGTGGCTGATCGCTCAGAAGTGTAGTCTGTTCTGAGTCTGGAGCTTTGCTGAAACTTGTTCAACTTGGATGACCCTGCTGGCATTTGAGTTAGTGGTGACCTGGTTTCCATCATCACAGCCACCCCAGTACAACAAACCAATAGTATTGTATTGTACTGGACAGATCTGCTGCCACTGGAGAGCAAGGATGGCTCTTTGAAGACTAGGGTGCACCTGATCCAGGTCATGATGTTTCCCTTCACTTCATATGCATATGGAAGGTAAACAACGAGGAAGACTGGAGATGCATGTACATTATGGTGCTGGTGAAGAGTATTAGAAGTACCACGGGCTTTAGAAGAACATACACATCTGCCTTGGCAGGATGGCCAGGACAGCGAGACTTAGAGCATATCGTCAGGTGCTATCAGTTCCTAGGGAAGGACATCATGCTTAGTAGAAAGAGGGTCTGCAAAAAAAAAGAAGAGGAAGACCCTCAATGTGATGGATTGATCCAGTGACTGCAGGAGGCTCCAACATAACAACCTGTGAGAATGGTGCAGGAGAGGGCAGGGTTTATGCTGTTGTTCAGGACCAACTCAATGGCACCTAACAGCAACCAAATCATAAGCCTATACATAGAAATGCTTTATCCATATTCTACTTGGAGCACAATTGCTTTCTTCTACTTATCAAAGGCACCATAATAAAGGGGGACAGGGAGAATCTTACAGTAGGGTAAGCCAGAAAGTATTGATACTATGGTTCCATTAATATATATGTGGGATCTCAAAAGAGTAAACTTGGTGGTGTTGTGATCTATGTTGGGCTGCTAACTGCAAGGTTAGCAGTTCAAAACTTAACAGCTGGCTCCATGGGAGAAAGATAAGACTTTCTACTACCATAAAGATTCACAGCCTTCTAAACCCACCCGAGCAGTGCTATTCTGTCTCATAGGGTTGCATGAGTCACAGTTGACTCACTGGCAGTGACTGGGTGAGTTTTCAAATAATTGGACACCAGGCAATGAAGGCCAGAGCTTTATGAGAGATGGGAAGCAAAAGAGGTAAGCAGTATGGTTACTCTAAATTACTGCCTTGAAAGAGTTTTTTCTGTGCTATTGTCGCAGTGAAGGAGAGCCCAAGTGTGACCTGGAGGAATCCCTAATGTTCAGGAGAAAAGATTTGAGAGTCCCAGAAGACCAAGGAAAGGTGTCAGCAAATTATCATTAATTGTTTTTGTTAATAAAGTTTTAATAGAAAACAGCCACACCATTTCATTTACATATTTTAATTGTTTTAGATTTACCTGTTTTCTTTTGCCACTTTTGACCAATAACCACAGAGTTAAGTAATAGCGACAGATAGCACATGGCTGGAATCTGGAAACCTTTGCTCGCTGCCAACTTGCCAATTGCTGATGGACAGGATGGCAGAGTGGAGAGATAAGTAGTGAGAGAGGACTCGGAAGATCTGTAGGGGTCCCCTGGTTGCTATTGTTGTTAGGTGCCAGCGAGTCGGTTCTGAATGAATGCAACACTCATTGTTGCAGCTCCTGTGTTAATCCATCTTGTTGAAGGCCTTCCTCTTTTTCACCGTCTCTTTACTTTTCTAGGCATCATGTCAATCACCACCAAAACTGAGTAACAACCACCTGAAAGGTTTGCCGCACAGTGCCTGCTGTGCCCAGTGTCAAGTTTCATTGACATTCAACAGTTTTTGTAACTGTAGTTCTTATGTTCAAAAAGTTAAGTAGAAATCCAGTGGGGGTGGGATGGGGGGGAGTGGAAGACCCAAATAAATGTTTTAGATGGATGTCTGAAAAGAAAACTTGCACTGAGTCAGATAAGAGTTGATTCAAAATTGGAGAAAAGAAATATTACATGTGAAGTTACAGCAAGAGAAGTTAATCCAAAATGAAACAAAGTAAAAAAGATTTTTAAAGATTATCACTGAGATGTGGGACTGTATATACTTGTAATTGAGATACTTGCTTAGCAGGCCCAAAACTTCTCCATATTTGATATAATAAAGTACATGCACAGCTCAAGCACAAGAATGAAGAAAGCCATCCTAAAGTACATCATCATCACATTATTCAAAATCAGTGCTAAGGAGAAAAATCTTAAAAGCAGATTGTTTCTTTCTTTTTTAATTAAATACCTTTATTGGGAGCTCTTGCATCTCTTATCACAATCCATACATCCATCCATTGTGTCAAGCGCATTTGTACATTTGTTGCCATGCTCATTTTCAAAGCATTTTCTTTCTATTTGAGCCCTTGGTATCAGCTCCTCATCCCCCCCCTCCCTCCCCGCCCACCCCTGTCACGAACCCTTGATAAGTTAAAAATTACTATTTTGATATTTTATATCATCCTCTGTCACCCTTCACCCACTTTTCTGTTGTTTGTCCCCCTGGGAGGGAGTTATATGTTGATCCTTGTGATCGATTCCCCCTTTCTCCCCCCACCTTATCCTCCTGGTATCTCTCTTCTTATTGTTGTCTCTGAGGAGTTTATCTATCCCAGATTCCCTGTGTTGCAGGCTCTTATCTGTAGCAGTGTGCATGCTCTGGTCTAATCCAATTTGTAAGGTAGAATTGAGGTCATGATAGTGGGAGCGGGGAGCATTGAAAAATAGAGAAAAACTATCAAAAGATAAAGCATCTTGGGTCTTAAAGGCTTGAGGGTAAACCAGGGGCCATCTAGCACAGAAGCATCAAAGCCCACATGGAAGAAGCACATCAGCCTGTGTGATCACGAGGTGTCAAAGGGATCAGGTGTCAGGCGTCAAAGAACAAAAAATCAAATCATTGTGAATGAGAGGGAGTGCAAAGTGGTGACCCAAAGGCCATTTGTGGGCAACTGGACATCCCCTTACAGAAGAGTCTTAGGGAGAAGACTAGCTGGTCACGGGGCAGTATAGCAACAATGAAACATACAACTCTCCTCTAGTTCTTAAATGCTTCCTCCCCCCAACTGCCATGATCCCAATTCTACCATACAAACCCAGCTGGACTGGAGGATGTCCATTGGTACAGATGGGAACTAGAAACACAGGGAATGCAGGACAGATGAACCCTTCAGGACCAGTGGTGAGAGGGGTGATACCGGGAGGGTAGAGGGAGGGTGGGGTAGAAACGGGGAACCGATTACAAGAATCTACATATAACCACCTTTCTGGAGGCTGGTCAACAGAAAAGTGAGTGAAGGGAGATGTTGGACAGTGTAAGATAGGACAAAATAATAATGACTTGTAAATTATCCAGGGTTCATGAAGGAGGGGGGAGAAGGGAGGGAGGGGGAAAAACAAGGAGCCCATGCCAGGGGCTCAAGTGGAAAGCAGATATTTTGAGAATGATGATGGCAACAGATGTGCAAATGTGCTTGACACAATGGATGGATGGATGGTGGGTGGGTGGATGGATGGATGGGTGGATGGATGGATGGATGGATGGATGGGTGGATGGATGGTGATAAGCATTGTACAAACCCCCGATAAAAATGATTTTTTAAAAATAACGAGAAAAGTTGTGTGTTTCATCGGTGCTATACTGCACCCTGATTGGCTCATCTCTTCCTTGTGACCCTTCTGTGAGGGAATGTCCAATTGTCTACAGATGGGCTTTGGGTCCCCACATCTCGTCATTCCCCCACACACATACCCCATTCACATTGGGTATGATTTTGTTCTTGGCCTTAGATGCCTGATACCCGATCCCATCCACACCTCATGATCACACAGGCTGGTGTGCTTCTTCCATGTGGGCTTGGTTGCTTCTCAGCTAGATGGCCGCTTGTTTATCTTCAAGCCTTTAAGACCCCAGACGCTATATCTTTTGATAGCCGGGCACCATCAGCTTTCTTCATCACATTTGTTTATGCACCCATTTTGTCTTCAGTGATCATGTTGGGAAGGTGAGCATCACAGAATACCGATTATTAGAACAAAGTGTTCTTGTGTTAAGGGAGTACTTGAGTCGAAGCCGAATGTCCATCAAAAGCAGATTCTTTCAAGAGATACTTTCTACATTTTAGGCTCTTTAATGGATTCAAAACAGCTTTTTGCCTGCAGATGATTTTGCTGATTTGGGAAGTAATATAAACCTAGTCTGTTATTTCCTTGTGGCCAGAAATGGAAGTATATAATTATTTTGTAAACTCATTTCTACATGTTATCTTGAACTTTGAAGTTTTATTTACTTTATTTCACTCATCCCTTGTCTCCTTTTTACAGTTTCACGTTTACTCTTTGGAGTCTTTGGCTAACACCTGTTTTTCCAGCTTTGACTTTTAACCATCTAGATTGTATTTCTGTTACGGAAATACAAATAAGAATCATGTATATGCGTAATTATAACACATTGAATAAGTTGTGTTAATAGCACAAATTAATTGGCATAGCAATGGAAAGAATGAAGAAGATAATTATTCCCAAAATAGCCATTGAGTCGTTTGGACCTTATAGTAAGGATAATGTAAATGGGGATGGATAAAAATGGATGAATTTCAGAGAAATTTAGGATTTGCATTGTAGTACTTGGTGGATTAAAATAAGAAACTCCGGGGAAAAAATGAAGAGTAAAAGGTGACTGATTTGAGAAGTCAGTTGGATTATTCGTTGAAACCTGAAGAGAACTATGTTGCCTAGAGTAAGATAAGGAATTGTTGATTGCCACGTCAGACCTGCTCTGGGAGACACAGTATCCTGACAGTCATGTTCACTAGGCATTCACAGGGCAGCTTTCTGAGGGGAGTGCTGTTTTCTGAGGTTTTTTTGGTTTATGGATGGCAACTCAAGTATGTTTTCTTTCATGACAGCCTGTCAGTCTTTATGGAAGCAGACTGCTATATCTTCCCCCATGTGGTATCTGGTTGGTTTGAATAAACCATCTGGTTAACAGCCCAATGCTTAACCACTACCCCACCAGGGCTCCTAAACTTTCTATGGGAGGAAACATGTGCTCTGATTCTGAGGCTGTAGTTTTTGTTGGTAGCATTTCGAACCCAGCAGCCCCTCCATGAAGCTTTTGTTCCCATAAACGTTTCCGTCCTTGGAAACTCTTCCCGAGCAATTAGACTCTGCCCTAGAGGGTCTCGATGAGTGGGAAAGACTCAACACAGTGGGATTTGTTTTGACATAAAGTTTAGAAATAAACATTTAAAATTACCTTTGTTTCATTTTATTTAGGACGATGGTATTATATTTACAAAGATGGTGTTCTTTGTATTACTAGTAGCAATTTGTGGCTCCCTCCCCTTATTCCATCCTGTTCCTCCCTTCAAAAGAGGGCAGTGAGTACTCCCCTACACACACCAAAAAGTTTGACCTTCCCTATCTTGGTCATTGTCAGTTTTCTGGAAAAGTAATTAAATCTGCAACAATTTTCTGAACTGCCTTCCCTCAAATGTCACTTTAGATTTAGCCTAACATCCTGGATTGCATCACTATTGTGGTATGTACCAAGTACGATGGAGGTGTACTAGACAATATTTCCTTGCATTGTCCATAATAAATATTTGCCCAGGAGTGGGTCGGGTGGAAGGGGAAGACAGAGCTTTTGTTTTTTGTTTTTGTTTTTTTCTTATAGAGGAAACTTTTATGTACGATTTGTTTAAAGAGTCTTTGTCAGTCCATTGCCAGCCGTAGGGTGTGTCATGTGCCTCTATCCAGGTTTGAATATTTGTGGTAGGTAAGAACCCACTTCAGGTTAAATTATATTTAAGAATTTACTTACGCATATACTTATTATCTTAGATTTCCATAGAGAAATCGTTGTAGTGGAATGAATGGTGTTTATCTTTAAGCAACTAAAATGTTGAGATGTGTCGACCCTGTTTCTCTTAGATAAGTAGAGGCATGAAATGGAAATAAATAAATGTTCTTCTTCGATGATAGTACATAGTTTAAATATATGTACTTTCAATAGTCTATAAGCTTTATGGATGGATTGAACAGTTTGGATTAGATGACTTTTCTCCCTTTGTTCCCTTTGTCATGGAAGCCGTACTTCTCTTTTATCAGTACCCTATCTTTCTAGAGATGTCCAGACCATAGAATTGTTCATGGATAATTTTCCTTCCTGCCATTGCTGACTTATTCATGAGGTGTTTCAACATCAAAGACCTTTTATTGTAGCTTCAGGGTCTAATTCCCATTCTGTACTGCATTGTGACCTTCCCATATATTTCATCAGTACTTGGGAGCCCTGGTGGCATTGTGGTTACGTGTTTGGCTGTGATCTTCAAGGTCAGCCCTTCAAAACCACTAGACATTCCACAGGAGAAAGAGAGGGCTTTCTACTCCCGTACGTAATTAGTCTCGGAAGTTCACCTGGGCAGTTCCCCCCTGCTCTGTGGGGTCACTTTGCCTCGCCAGCAACACCGTAGCAGTAAGCATGGTTTGGGTTGGTATTTACCAGTCCCTCCTCTCTCACCACCCTCCCCTCAAAAAACATTGTCATGCCAAGTTACTCTCCCCTAATTGTTCTTAAAATTGAAATGAAGCAAAAGGGAAGTTTCTAGAATTGTTGTGGTATTCATAGCTTGGTTGCTTTATAGGCACTTTCTTTAGAGTAGAAATTCCTTTCCATTGACATTAGTATGTAGTATTTATTCTCATTCAAGTGACAGCTTTGACCACAGTAATAAGACTGGTTCTGATAGATTAAAGAGAAATCATCTGTTGGCTCCTCTACCTCTGATGCCATTTATTCCATCCCACCTGAGTTTAAGATTCTTCTGTACAGGCACTGACGTTCCCCAACGCGCCTTTTGTCAGTTGGGGAGTGGGGGTGACAGATGTAAGGCACAGGCAGTCTGCTTGTCCTTTTCTCCAAAAACAAGGAGCAAATAATGGTCTGTCGGCTTACCTGCAGTCATGTAATGGGTTGATATTGGCCGAAGCTTGTGGTTTGATGTGTAATCACTGCCATCAGTAAGGTTAATTGCTAACAAATGACTAAATGGGGATTTAGGGCGAATGCTACAGCTGTCTGCTATGTTAGTAGTAACAGGACTTCTGGCGCCATTTCAGGGTCACTATTTGTATCTGTCTATCAGACTTAGAATACAGTTGTTTCTCTCAGCTTCAGCCTTCTCTATAGAATTTCTGTCAATTATTTGACTCCATTAAGTGTGCAGAGGAAATAAAAGCCTGAATGACCAATCCACCAGGGGCTATGGATAGACCCTCTCTTTGTCCATACTCAGAGCACTGCATTAGGTCTCATTATCCATTTATAATAGGTGACCTCTGCCCCCTAGGTCATTGAAGAATATTCAGTGTGCTTTTCTGACACATAGGGCACCTCTCTGCGTAGACGCATGCAATAGTCGGTCGTCTGGTTGTCTGGAGGAATAGTACACATTGCAGGTTTTTAAGTAAATCCTCAGCCTGGTGCCAGATCACTCTGACAGTTGCTTTTTCTTTGCTATTACATGGTTTGTAAATAGGCCAGGGGAAGTCTGCTGCTATTTGGAAGTGCAATTGTAGGGATTCTTTCCTTTTTGAATATTTCTTTCATCCTTCATCTTCTCTGCAGAAAGACACCACCATGGGTGGTAAAGTGGAGGGACAGTGAAAAAGAGGAAGGTCCTCACCAAGACGGACTGGCACCGTGGCTGTACCAATATGGTCCCACACAGCCAAGGTTGTGAGGGTGGTGCGGGCCCAGGCTGCGTTTTGTTCTGTACAAAGGGTCACTATGAGTCAGAACAGACACAACAAAAAACAACACCAACCCCATTCTTACTATAAAGAAAACGAAAAATGTTGTCCTGTTGGCCTGCTTTTGTTCTTGTGTTTCTAAAAATGGCTTGGCTTCGACTCTGCTTTGACATTTCCTGAGAGGAATACATAATAAAGACTTAGATATAATGAATGGCGAGAACCATTATCTTCAAAAAGCCTTTGCCAAATTGTTCCAGTGCCTCTGGCTGTTATCTGTGAGTTGTTAAGAACTTGTCTTCTAGCCTTTTCTAGTCATTTCTGCCCAAACTGGTAGTGCTCAAATCTCCCACTGAAATGTTGGGAAAGGTATTGACCTTGGTCATTACAGTCCATATTTCCGTTGTGATATGAATTGGCTCACCCAGCAGAAAGCTCGGAAACCTAGTAGTCTGTTTCTCATTCTTGATAAGTAGTTAAGAGTCGGAAATAGGGAGACAGACTAGTGATTGGTATAGCTGGACTGTACTAAGTGCCCTTTCTAGAGATTTCTTTTGTCTTAGCTAAAGGGCAGGCGTTGGTAAGTTGGCGTCTGGCTCTGTATTGTCGGACCACATCATCTGTGTTACAGTGATGGGAGTTGGTTGTTTTTCTGAAGTGTACTGAGCTAGGAATAATAAAAGATAGAGAGCCACTTCTTGAGCAAACCATATTTAAAACTTGCAAAGAGAGGGATAATTAAAAAACTGTTTTTAATTAATAAAGTCCTTAGACGCTTATCTGTTTCTCACCGTCATGGGTACTGGCTTGCTCACTCCATTCAAAGTGTATGATAGCGTAGGAATTCAGAGAAACCAAGTAGGTTATAATGAATCAGCAGCCATACTGTTTACTAGAACCCAGACATCTTTATTCCAACAAAGATTTTCCATTAAGTTATGTGCTGTGAGATCATTGAAACATAGAAGTATCTCCAAAAGAAAGGCCACTGAATTTCAGCACAGGATTTTCTCTCCAAACTAGTTAAGGAAAACCATGTAGTTGTCAGAATTCTCTCTATGACACGAATTAATATATTAACTGGATTATAGCACCATTTGACAAATTGCTTACTAAATACATCAAAATTGATTGGACGTTCTGTATTTGAATTGACAAATGGCTGCATTAGAAGAAGGAGGGAAATCCATTAATTATAGCTGCTCTCAGCCATAGGAAATGTAATCATATAAATATGGATTTTGTTAAAGCAGAAATCTCTACTTTATGGTAGTGTTGCTTATATGTGTGTCTGCACCTCTTTGCCTTTTATAAAAAGTCTGCTCTTGGCTACCGTTCTTTAAATAATTAAATAATATTTTTTGCTGTATTTTAGGCTTTCTAGGCTGTATAATAGCTTTTTATGTGTTTGATTTTAAATACAGGGAAACCCAGTAGGTCAGCATTTTTGCTCATTTCTCAAATTGCATCTCAATTTATTCCTATTTTCCTATTATATGCTCATATTTTCCCCAGACACCCTTAGGAATTGGTGGCTATATCAGTATAAGTTTATAGATGGTAGGGCCTTTTCTTGGGCTGCTAACCACAAGATCAGCAGTTCAAAACCACTTGCAGCGCCTCTGTGGGAGAAGGATGGGGCTTTCTACAAAGGCGTTGCTGTCTTGGGAACTCACGGGGGCAGTCCTACCCTTTCTTATAAGGGTCATGATAAGTCAGAATTTACTCACTAGAAGTGAGCTTTAGTTAGGAAAAAGACCGCCAGTGGTTCTTTGGATTGGGCATTGGGCTGCTAATCAGGTCAGCAGTTCAAATCTACCAGCCTCTGCAGGGGAGAAGAAGAGGCTTTCTGCTCCCTTGAAGGTTTACAGCCTTGGAAATCCACAGGGACAGTACTACTCTGCCCTATAGGGTCACCGTAAGTCAACCTAATGGCAGTGAGTTTGGTTTTTTTGGGTTTTGTTTTTACTTAGGTAATGGAGCTGTAATGGTGCTGTGGATTAGGCATTGGGCTGCTAACTGCTAGGGCAGCGATTCAAGCCTACCAGTCACTTCACCAAAGAACGAAGAGACTGACTGTTCCCATCAAGATTTGCAGTCTCTCCCCTCCTCCCCCCACCCCAGTGCCATGACTCCGTTTTACCTTACAAATCTGATTAGACCAGAGTAAACACATTGATACAGATAAGAGCTCTCAGGAATAGTCGTGGGAGTAGTGATATCATGAAGGTGGGGGAAGGAGGGAGAAAGGGGGAACCCATCACAAGGTTGGATATATAACCTCCCCCCAGGGACAAATAACAGAAAGGTGGGTGAAGGGAGATGACATACCATGTAAGACACGAAATAACAATATATAATTGATCAAGGATTCACAAGGGTGGAAGGGGCGGGGGAGAGGAACTGATACCAAGGGTTCAAGAAGAAAGAAATTGTTTGGGAAATGTTGATGGCAACATATGTACAAGTGTGCTTAATGCTATTGAATGATGAATTTGTAAGAGACTCCCAATAAAATGATTTATATATATATAAAAAGATACAGTCTCAGAAACCTTATGTAGTGTCACTTTGAGTCTCAAACAACTCAGTGGCAGTTGGGTTTGGTTTTTATTTACTTAGGAGAAGCCCCTGGATAGCACAAGTGGGTTTTGCTTGTTGCTTGTTCAAATTGAGCAGTTCAAACTCACTCAGCAGTACAGCAAAAGAAAAGACTGGCATTCTGCTTCGGTAAAGATTATAGCTAAAGAAATCCTATGGAGTTTATTCAGTTCTGCTTTGTAACACTGGGTTCACCACGAATCAGCAACACGAAGGGGCTTAGTGTTTTGATACGTAGGAAACTGGAAATTGTATATGTGTGGTTCTGCTTTTTGTGTGACTTTGCATGAGTCTTAACATTTCTAAACCTCGGTTTCCTTATTGGTATCATTAAGTGATTAAAAATCACTTATGTTGGGATTCTCTGCCTCAAAGTCACATAACTTCTGCTGAAACTCAACGAGAATTCAGAACAAGCACATGCTCAAGGAGAAGGAAGCAAGTACCTTTGACCCCAGGAATTGAGGCCACTGCAGTACCAACCTTTTCACAGTCATATATGAGGACAAGCTCTTGTAATAATTTGCTAATAGGTCCTTATTTTTAAATCGTGGAAAAATGAACCTAAAATTGCCTATATAAAATATGCCTTAGCTATATATATATATATGTGTGTGTGTGCTTTAGCTATAACTTTTTTGAATTACTCTTTATTTCTAGAAATACTATATATACTCGTGTATAAGCTGAGTTTTCTCAGCACATTTTTAATGCAGTTTTTGTGATAAAATGAGGTGCCTCGACTGATCTTCAGGTTGGCTTATACTTGAGTGTATATGGTACTTAATAGAAATTCCTTCCTCCTTCAATGTATTGTCTACCCGACTTTGATTTTTCTTAATAGCAAGCGCTGGTAAGCACTGGTCAAGCCCAGAGCAGCGAGGTAATTGGGTGAAGTTGCAGCTCTGATGGTTTTCACTATGTTTCCAAAGAAAGGTTCCACGTGTTTAGCATGGCTGCTTTGTGTATATTGAACTTTTTGAACACAGTGATTATGAGATCTACATCTTTAATATTTTGTTCTTAAAAAGCTTGAGTTTTTATAAACGTACATCATCACTGCATCTTCCCCCACCCCCATGGATTAGTGGGGGCAGGGTGGTAAAGAATATTTCTCTTGCTCTAACAGAGAATAACCAACCCAATAACAAGGCATAAGGGCCATGGGTCACTGCCATCGAATAACTCTCTACAGTTGGAAAAATTATTCTGTTTTCCTCATTTTTGTCATATGACGGGGGTCTTTGGGCCTTGTGATTTTTGTGGAACTAAGTGGAGGCGCGAGAAACACTGGGAAGCCTTCATTGCCTTTATGTCATCAGTAGATGTCTTGCCTTGCGTACTGTACCTTCTTTGTATCTCCTGACCACGTGAAGAGCATCAGGAACCAGTCTTACAAACAACACTTGATGAGGCTACTGTTAAGTTTGGGGGCAGAGTTGAGATTTGGCTCGCAGCCAAGCACTTTAACCACTGTGCCACCAGGGCTCCTTCCACCCTCAGGAGGCATTTCCTTAGTCACGTGTCTTTTTCTTCCTTTGGGCCCCGCTTGCTTCCTTCCTAGGCTCTTTTTCCAGGTGCCAGTGGCCCATCCATTGTTATTCCTTTTTTACCATTTAAATATAAAACCGACAGATCGGTGTTTTCTAAAATGAAAAATGCAACATTCCTCAGGGATATTATAGGAAAACTTAGAGTACTTTGTTGGCCTTTTCTGTCATTACACGTGAAGTTTTAAATGTCTGCACCTTCGTGTTGTATTCAAAGGACTTCCGGTCAATGTAATTTCCCCTGCTTATTTGTTAGTTTTATATGTTATATTTAATAGATGCTTATAGAGTTTACTGCGTGTAGTGGATGTTGAATATAGAAAGCAGGTACACTTTTAGCCAGCAGTGGTGTGCTTGACATTTAGGTATAAACAACTTTCATGCTTATACCTAATTTCATGAAAAATTTAATTTAAAACAATGAGTTTGGTGAATGAGTAAAGGAGCAATGAATGAGAAGCAGTTTTGCTTTGGAGTCTGTGGTCCTGAATTTAATCCCATTTCTACTACTTGTTACTGGGTGATGTTAGGAAAATAACATCACTCCCAGCACTTAAAGTGAGAATTGCTAATAACTGCCTTAGATTCGATGAGATAATTTGCTTAAAAACTTAGCACAATAACCCAGCTAAAAATAAAGGGATCTGTTGGTAGTAGGTGGCAATGACAGAAATCACATTCTTGTTCTCCTTGAATGTCAAGTGCTTTGCCATTGATAGAATATCGGGTGGCACAGCTGAAAATGCTTTTGTACATCAACCAGCAGTCAAGAGAAGCATGTGTACTAGATCACTTCTCTTCTTAAGCTTAAGGTTACCTGGATAACTGTGGCTCTATATAAGTACACTTTCATAGCCATAGGAAGAAATTTTACTTACTCTAGTTTATTCATGCAAATCATAGAGCCATTTCCTTTCCTAGACCATCCTCATGACTCCTTCAAAACCCTTTTCTTCATGTGTAGTGCATCCTGAGCTGGAGAACCATGAGGCAGCTCTCTGTTCCCATAGAGTTACACTCTGAAACCCGCAGGGACAGGGGCACCATGAGTCAGAATCAACTTGATGGCAGTGAGTGTGTGCATCCTGAGTGGGATAGCTCTGCACATGATTTTTCTTAGCTGCCTAAGACTCAGAAACTTTTTCCTATGAGGTAAAGTGTTCACATTGGAATTCGGAAATGCCAGGAGGCTATTTGGATTTCTGAGATGATCACTGGAACCATTGCTCACTATGCTAGTGAGCGAGGAGAATACTCCCTATTCTTGATAATAATGTAATCATGCAATATTGGAATCTTTCAGTAATGAGTGAAAGAAAGAATATACGAGCGAGCAAAGGAAAAAAGTGAAAAAGAAAGGCAGGAAGAAACGGAAGGAAGGAAGGAATTGAGCCAAAGAGGAATGGAGAGTTGGGGAAGGCTAGCTTAAGTCATTGTAAAGGATAAAAAGTGAATGTTTACAACTCCCTGGAGCCAGAGGAACTGACGTGGATTTGTCTCCAGGATAAAAAGTATTTTGTCTTTTGGGGGTGGACAGGGTTGGTGGAACATATTTGATATGCTTCCCTTCAATTAAAAAGAAAATCCAGATGTCATCAAGTATTCCAAAACTTGGTGACTCCATGTGTATCATAGCAGATTTGTGGCCAAATCGGTTTTCACTTACAGGTTTGTTAAGTGGTAGATATTCGGGCCTTTCTTCTTAAACACCTTCTGGTTCTCTAAATTATGGCTCACTGAATAATACTGAGTACTTGTGTTAGTCCGGGTTGACTAGAGCAACAAATTCATAGATACCCATATGTGTATAAGAAAGTGCTTTATATAAAAGGGCAATTGAATATTGAGAAAACATTTCAGATCAAGTTCATAAATCCAATATTATTCCATATGTCCAATACTAGTCCATAAATTTCTCTTTAAACTCATGCGGCCATGCAAAAATCCTGAATGCAGGAAGATCACAGGCCAGTGGGTGGAAAGTCTTGTGGATCCAGTGGTGGTGGAAGCATCTCAGCACTGTGTGAGTCTCCATGTGGCTCCTCCAGCTCCAGGGCTCTGGCACCATCAGTGTGTCTCCATGTGGCTTGTCAACAGGAATTCCAAGCAGAGCGTGTGTGTGTCCCTCCTCCAGTGAGCTATCTCCTTCACGCCTCCAAATGAGGTCATCAAGCAGTGACTTGATCGACAGGCTAAACTCCACCCCTTCACAAGTTGACACCACATTATGTAACTACGACAGTACTACAAGTAGTTTATAGCCTAGCCAGGAGAAGAGAAGCTTACTGAGTCAGGCTGCTCTTCAAAGAATGTTTCTTAAGGTTGTATTCTTTTTTTTAACATAAAAAGGTCTAAAACATTTTATGGAATGTCCAAACACACAAGTACCATTGATTATGTAATAAATCTGTCTGTCCCATTTCCTTTATACTTTTCAAATCTATTTCTATAAAACTTTTATAAAGAAAGCCCACTATTCTATTCTTTTAGTCATACATACTTTTTAGTATTCATAACAAGGATGTTACAAAATTAGAAAATAAGAAACGAGTTTACCAAGCTATGACACAGTCCACCGCTGACTCAGTAAGCAGTTTGTGGAGGTCACTCTGCCCAGTGATTTGCCAGGAGAGAAAGGTGGGGAGAGAACTTTAAGATGGTGGTGGGATAATGTTCCCTGTCTGTCTTTCTCCTGTCTTCTCGGTTCTGTGGAATTTCTGACTTACTTAGTGATACAATCTTAAACATTTAATTTCTGTATTTTATGGAACATGTCATAGATAATTAGTGACTATTAGGAAAGACTTTAAGTTCTGTTCCCACATAGAGGTTGACAATGTTGGTGTTGTCCAGGTCTAAAAGCTTTTAACTCTCCGTGCCAAAGGGACTTTGCCTCTTTTGCTTAGGCAAGAGAAAATCTGTATTTAATTCCTCCTGCTGTATAATGATTTGGATTTATCTAGTATGTGACTAGATAATAAATGAAGTATGAAAGAACTGCATTAACTCTGTCATAATTATTTTGCCATTTTTATATTTGCAAAGCAGCCACTCTACTTTCTTTTTTGTCAGGGTTTTGTTGTTAGTCTAATGCCAGATTTAGTACATTAGACTCTGCTCTTTAACTATGCCATTGTAGATGATACCAAGAACAGGAAGCTAATATAACGTGCATATTGTCTACATATAAATTGAATAAAGTTAATCACTAAAAACAGTGAGGCTTTACCTCCTGAATACATTCTTTCATATCAGTCTTTCACAGCAGATGTTATTTTTAGAGACTTATTTTAATTTATTTATTCTTTGTTTTTTTTAAAATTATGAATTAGGTGAGGGGTTTATATTTCATACCCTCACCTCTGTATTCAGTATTTCAAACTACTCGTCACAGCCCCCTCCCTGCAGTGTTCAACCCCAGCCCCCTTTCCCAATTTCTTTTTTTTTTTTAATCATTTTATCAGGGCACTTAAAGCTCTTATAACAAACCAAACATCAATTGTATCAATCACATTTATACATATGTTGCCATCATCATTTCTACCTGAGCCCTTGGTATCCGCTCCTTGTTTTTTCCCCCTCCCGCCCACTCTTGTGACCCTTTGACAAATTATAAATTACTTTTATTTTAATATTTTATACCGTCCTCTGTCTCCCTTCACCCACATTTCTGTTTCTCATCCCCCAGAGGAGGCTGGGTGTTATATGTCGATCACTGTAATCAGTTCCTCCTTTCTCCTGCTTCTTCCCCCACCCTCATGGCATCACTGTTCCTGAGGGGTTTATCTGCCCTGGGCTCTGTGTGTCAAGCACTCTTATAAGTACCAGTCTACATGATCTGATCTAGCTGGATTTGTAAGACAGAATTGGGGTCATGATAGTGGGGGAAGTGGGAAGAAGAAGCATTAAAAAACTAGAGGAAAGTTGTGTGTTTCATCGGTGCCATACTGCACCCTGACTGGCTCATCTCTTTCCTGTGACCCCTCTGTGAGGGATAGCCAACTGTCTACAGATGGGCTTTGGGTCTGCATTCTGACCTGCTTCATTCTATCTTGCAATGCTCTACCCCGGCCCTCTTTCCCAATTTCTTTTCTTCTTCTTACAGGCCTCCATCATCCCTTCCACCAAAGTCAATATCTATCAACCTCGTAGTCTGTTCCTTCACCTTCCCTCCCTTGACACACACACCCCCTTCCCCGCTTGGCAACTTTCAAAGTTTGTTTGTTCCCTTTAGTATGTAAGTCTTTATCTTGGTTTTTAACCTCATAGTAGTGTTCTCAGACAGTGATTATCTTTTTGTAATTAGCTAAACTCACTCAGCATAATGTTCTCCAGTACATATCATGAGGTGCTTCATGGCTTCCTCAAAGCCCCTCTATCCGTTCTAATACTGATAGGTATTTGAGCTTTCTCCTACTTGTTGCTATTGTAAACAGTGCTGCAGTGAACATGAAATGCGTATGTCTGTTCTTACTAGCTCTGCTCTTCAGAGTGGTCATACGTACTTGCAGACCTCCCAGCAGTGTCTGAGGGGCTCAGTCTCTATCTCCACAGCCTCTCTAGCATGATTTGTTTTCTGTTTTCACTTGCCTGTTATTGTTGGGGTAAGGGATATGTCACCATTGCTCTCCCAGAGGGCTAGTGATCATGAGCATTTCTTTACGTAGTTGCCGGCCGCTTGGTTGGCACCTTTGGAGCCCTCTATTATGTCCTTTGCCCACTTTAATTCCTTCAACTTAGAAAGAAACACAACTAACGTTCAGGCTTATCTGAGAGAATACAGTGCCACTATTAAAGGAGTGTAGTTTATAATTATAAAATTCAGTACGATGGTGAGTTTCAGCTTTCTAGGAAATAGTTATTCTCCTCATCAAAAAACACACAATACTATGCCTTTGAAGCCATTCCCTAAAATATGGCCTTCCTTTTTTAAAATCAGTGAACCTAAGAAAATAGTAATTTAAAAAATACATGACCCAGTATTCAGTAAAGTAGACTTTTGTTTTATGTATTGATTTTAATAATCTCTTGATATGAATTTGATTTTGGGGTTTCCTTTCTTAACTATGGATCTGGACTATAATAATTGGCGTATACTTATTCCAATTGAAAGGTGCACCCAGAGTTTTTGTTTTTTTCCATGTATCTATTATCTCATAGGCATTGAGGAGATGTCATTTTTCAGTTATATATTGCCTGTGACTGTTCTTCTGGGAATGTGGAATTTTAAAAAAGTGAAACCAGAGATGTGCACTGAATGACTGTTAGAAAACATTAATAATTAATTAGAGAACATTCATGGTACCAAAGGGTCAGGGTGCAAGTAAGATCATTGATCCCTCTGATCTATAAGTAGGTAAAGCTTGTTCCCCTCTATGTATAGTAACACTTCAGCTGTTGTTGCCCTGATACATGGATGCCCCCTAATTCACAGAATGACAAGTGGTAGGCAGAGCTCTTGTGTAACTACTAAACCTGTCAGCTCCTTTCCATCGCAGCTCCAATACCTTTAAATCAGAGGCCAGTTCTTTCTAGTCATACTCAGTAAGAATGTTGTAGTAGATGAATTATCCTAAGTGTATACTTGTGTGCTGCCCATTTCATAAGGCAATTTGGTGTATTCTTTTTAACTTGAGAGCCTTCTCCACTTAATAATTATTTTTTAAAAGAATCAAACTTTAATTTTATCAGGTTTGTAGGTATGAAATAATAACTTGCTTAAAATTGCAGATCAGATCGCTGTTATTTATGTATATTTACTGCCTATTACATTTCCTCACCGCTGCATGATTTGTTGTTGGGTATGCCTTTGTCCGTTTTCCCTTTAGATTATTATTTTTATTATTTTGGCAGCTTTTCGTTTCTATAATAAGAAACTGCTTTCCTAAGCAAAACTTCTCCCCCAGATCCTGAGTGCTTTCTGATCAGAAACAGGGTTTGGTAAAGGGCCACCACCCCCATCTACACCCCTTATTGTATGGTTGCTATATAAATGCTGTTTTTAATAAGTACCAAAAATATATTGAAGTCTTTCCTTCACTGAGAGTTTATCACTCTTGCCCTTTGGGTGAACTTTGAGCCTGAGTGGTTTTGTTCAAGGCAGCATGATGTCATTGAACTCGCAGATTTCTCTGTTGCTAGAAATGGGAATGTTATTCCCCTAAATAACCTATAAGACTGAATAATGCTGGCACAACATTGTTCATCTCTCAGGTCTCCACTAAAGACTTCAGCATGGTGGGGCTTGGAGTGTTCGTGGTGGGGAGCGGGTCTGGAAGTAGATGGGGCAAACTTAGGCTGTGTCTGCTCCGAACTCTGAAGAATGCTTAACTCCACCCCCGTAAAACTCAGCACACGGCTCCAAGCAAGCACCCCTGGATTGCTTTCTGCTTCTTCATGTTGGGATACTCCCTTCAGTTTCTCCCGAGTTCTGTGCATTCGTGTATGAATCTAAGTTAGGGTTTCAGCAGAAGCTTCAGGCAAGTCACATGTAAAATTAGGTAGAATTTGGATCTGCATTTTCACTCTGATCTGAGTGGTGTGTTTCCCTGCTATCAACAGTCTTGAAATTCATCTCAGGGAGTAAGACATTGGCTGAGTTGGGACTGTGGAGTTCACTAGCTGTAGAACCTGTAGCTTGGTCAGCTGTGTCCTCCTTCCAGAGCCACAGCTAAGATAATTTATGGATAGGAGTTCAAGAAATGAAGGGACGCTCTAACTGTAGCCGCCTGGGGTGACCTGCCAAAATGGTTCGCTACTCACTCGACCCAGAAAACCCCACAAAATCCTGCAAATCAAGAGGTCGAACCTCCGGGTCCCCTTCACGAACACCCGTGAAACTGCCCAGGCCATCAAAGGCATGCATATCCGGAAAGCCACCAAACACTTGAAAGAAGCAGGTGTGCCTTTCCAACCTACAATGGTGGTGTTGGTAGGTGTGCCCAGGCCAAACAGTGGGGTTGGACCCAGGGGCGGTGGCCCAAAAAGAGGGCTGAAATTTTGCTTCACATGCTTGAAAAAGCAGAAAGTCATGCTGAACTGAAGGGTTTAGATGTGGATTCTCTGGTCATTGAGCACATCCAGGTGAGCAAAGCCCCCAAGATGCGCCGCGGACTCACAGGGCTCATGGTCGGATCAACCCATCCCTGAGCTCCCCCTGCCACACTGACATGATCCTGACTGAGAAGGAACAGATCGTTCCCAAACCAGAAGAGGAGGTTGCACAGAAGAAAAAGATTTCCCAGAAGAAACTGAAGAAGCAAAAACTCATGGCTCGGGAATAAATTAAGCTTAAAATAATAAAAAATAAAAGTTAAAAAAAAAGAGAAATGAAGGGACTAATAAGACAAGAACAGAATGTAACTGATTGCTGTCATAAATAAGCACTGCTCAATGTTCAGCATTTTACTGTTTTTGTTTTTATCAAGAAGATCCTTATAAACTGCATGTGCTTAAGTCTTTCAACTCTTGTTTTCATTGTCAGACTTCTGTTTTTCTGTCATTGATTTAAAAGATGAAGTGCTAGAAGGAAATTATGCTTCTTTTTTTTTTTTAAAGGACATCTGGATTTTTCTCACTATCTGAAATCATGCCCAATACACTAGAAGAATAATTACTAGCCCTCATATAAAGTACTGGTATATGCAGTAGTTTAATGATAAACATTTGTCTTCTGTTTTCTAATGGGAAGACTAGGTCTTTGTTGCATATGAGCTTACGCTGTTGAGATCTAGCTGTTTCTTTTGGATTGTTGTAGGAAGAATCACCATAGTATTTGGTTTTTTAAAATTAGAGTACCGTATATACTCGTGTGTAAGCCGAGTTTTTCAGCACATTTTTAATGCAGTTTTTGTGGTAAAATTAGATGCCTCGACTGGTATTCGGGTCAACGTAAACTCAAGTATATACGGCATGTATACTTTCATTCTTAGTTGGGAGGTAGAGCATAAATTGAAATATCAAGATGATTAACTTTCTCCAGGATTAATCTATTTGTGATATCTTGCTTTAAAACCCACATAACCAGTGGCTGTGACAATGGCTCATGCATAGGAGCAGTGGTTAGGCTGGGGTGGTGTTTTTTCCTGCTGTGCATGGGTTGCAATGGGTTGGAACATGACTTGATGGCGCCTAAAAATAATAGACGAGCCTCCAGATATATAGCTTATATTCATGCCATTAACCAACATTAAATAGGTAGAGATTTGGGGAAACTAAGGAGTTATACATTGGGCTGTTAACTGCAGGGCCAACAGTTCAAAACCACCAACTGCTCCACAGGAGAAAGTTGAGGCTTTCTCATCTTAGAGAGATTTATAGTCTTAGAAATTCCAGGAAACAGTTCTACTCCGTTCTATATGGTTGCTATGAGTTTAGAATCAACTCAGTGGCAGTGAATTTGTTTTTTGTGATTTAAGGGGGTAACTTTGGAGGT
>NW_022111358.1:13391780-13392771 GCF_000313985.2 Echinops telfairi
ATCTGCGGAAATAATAACGTGCACAAAAACAAGACAGAGCAAAACCAAGCAACAATATACAACAAAACAACAACAACAAACCAATGACACACACACACACAAAAACACAACAAGAAAGAAAAGCTTGTAGTTAGTTCAAGGACTGTTTGTTGGCCTTTAGGAGTGTTTTCTAGTCCAATCTGTTGGAGCACCACTCCCTGGCCGCAAAGTCCACCTTCAGCATTCCCTGGAGACCTTGCTGCTCCGTTCCCTTGCTGTTCTGTTGAACCTCCTTAGTGTTTTGCCTCGGTATGGTGGGATCAGATTGGAAGCAATTCCCACACTGTGTCTCCGGTGGGTCAGTGAGGGACGTCATGACTCATAGTAGGGCTGGCCATGTGGTCCTCCCTGTGAACTGACTGCTCTAATCGGGAACATTGTCCTCAAGACCTGGTGGGCCAGGATGTGCTCCATTCTCTGGAGTAGCAGGAATTTTTGTTCTATGAGATACAGACTTAGGGACATTATCAAAGGACCATTTAATCTTTACGTTCATAATGTTACTTATATTGCTCCACAGACAGGGAAGTATGTGGGCCTTAGATAAAACTAATTTTTCCCTGCTTTACACATAAACATAAATATGCACACATATAAGACAACAAAATATACCCTGTGTTCTTTATGCTTTTGTTTTTGGTTCTTATTTACTCAGTCGACGCATCATCTACTTTCCTGAGAACACACTATAAACAGTCTGGGTCACAGTTATGTTTTAATGAACTCTTCATCCTGTCCTTGCTCCTTGACCTATACTTACATCAAATGCCTTTGAGGATGTAATCTCCACAGTAAATGGGGATATAATTTTCAGCTAGGTGCATGTTTGGAAAATACATATTGTCTGTAGGAATAGAACATGGCAGAGATTTTTATCTCTAGATTCCATATCCTTTTCCTGTACTGTTTATCAATTATCTAGGACTAACTGCTAAATATAAAAGAGTAAATT
>NW_022111358.1:13393564-13395266 GCF_000313985.2 Echinops telfairi
CATTCTCTGCTCTCATCTCCTTTCCAAAGCCTGTCCCATCTTCTTAACAGCTGTGTAATGTACACCAAAATTATTTCCAAGTTGATGCTTACATAATAATAATCAATTTCCCATTCACGTCTCCATGTTCATTAAATATTATGAGAAGTTAAGAGCCATACTTTTATGATCACTTGAATTTTGTGATGCAGCATGATTTTGAAGAACTAGCAGCTAAAAGTTTGAACAACTGCAAATCTAATAGTATTCTTTCACCCTACTAAGCAATTGACTGGCTTAGGGACTATTTCACCTCTCTTACCACTCTTAAGTTTTTGTGAATGTGTATCTTTTAAAATCATGCCCTATATTATACTATCGTTACTTCTTCTTTTTCTCCTCCCACTGTTAAAATTTAATTCTTACAAAATACCATGACTGGCAAGAAAACAGTGAGATTGGCATTCTTACTGCTCACTCTTTCTAGGCATATGTATAAAGAGATTTAGAAATATTCACCTCCTTACGCTTCAGTTTTAGAGTCTAGACTAAGGAAAATATATAGCGGTGTATGTACTAATATCTCTGGGTAGTGGAAATTATGGCAGCTTTTCCTGATTTTCATTTAAAAAAAATTTCTCCCACATTTCATTAATGCTCACCTTAGTGGGTTGGGGTGGGACTATACATTTTCCTACTATTATTTTCCTCATTCTCCATTTCTTTATCATTGCTTAATTTCTCAGCATAACAAAATGATATGGTACCATCAAAGAAGAGGCTAAAATTTTCAAAGCAAAATATTTGGTCCATAGTAGGAATTCAGTGTATAGAATCAGTTTATTACTTTCTTTTTTCCCCTTCAGTTTATTACTTTCTTTTTTCCCCTTCAGTTTATTACTTTCAAGAAGTTTCATCTATATATGAAAGCAGATTCGTACTCTAAGTCAATAATGTATCTCTTAAAAATCAGGGAAACACCTGAAGAATATGAGAAATTTGAGGGGAGGCTTTCAGAAAGTGGATGGGTTTTAAATAACAAATCTAATCTTATAGTTCCCGTTTATATGAAACTATTAACTAGGTCTTTGAATGAATCTTTTTATTGATATTCATTTCAAATATTTCTTACTAACTTTTAAGATTTGATAAGCATCAAATCAGTTGCTCTAATAACTTGGAGGTGATTGAAATATATATCCTGCACCCCGGGAAATAACCTTAGTTTTCATGGTACTAGGTGTGTGATATTCAAATGAAGTTTTATGATTTCTGCTCAATATACTTGTGTTGTTAAGGTGAATATAATAGTTAGGAGTAGTTCTAGCTTTAAAAGTATTATGAGAGGATGTCAGAATGTTTTGCGTAGAAGTGAGAAATTATATTCTTGTGCAGCTAACAAGTATCCAGTGTATATTTTTCCAAGAGTTTATGTTGGATTCTGTATATCGTGAGCCGAGATTTAGTACCTGTCATTGACTAAGCACTAAGTAATAATAGCATTGAATTTTTGGACATTTCATACTCATTATTGAAACCTCAGGATAATAAAATACGATATACTGTATAACTCGTGTATAAGGCAAGTTTTTCAGCACATTAAAAAAAATAATTTTATTGGGGGCTCATACATCTCTTATCACAATCCATACATCCATCCATTGTATGTCAAGCACATTTGTATATTTGTTTCCCTCATCATTCTCAAAACATTTGCTTTCTA
>NW_022111358.1:13396777-13398876 GCF_000313985.2 Echinops telfairi
GGGGTGAAATCCTGACACTATCTCCAGTGTTGTCTCCGTGGGGCCATGGTTCAGCGAGGGACGTCGTGTGTCATAGTGGGGCTGGCCATATGGTCCTCTCTGTCCATAGGCTGTGCTGTGTGGGAATATTGTCCCAGGATACGCTCCACTCTCTTTTCCTCCCCCTTCATTTACTCCTTTGTGCTCGGATCAGACATGAGCTGCAGCTCTCCCGGAGCTGCAGCTTCAGTGCTGTCCTCTGAAGTAAATGCTTCTGGGGGAGGGGCGGCTGTCCATGTAGTTGGGTTTGGAGCCAGGCCCTCAGACCCCTTCACTGGCTCCCTGCTCCATCCCAGCACACTGCATTCACACTCCAGAACACCAGGTTGAAGTCTTTCAGCACGTTTTTAATGACGTTTTTGTGGTAAAATTAGGTGCTTCGGCTGAAAAACTCACTGCCAGGAGTGGAACTAGGGAGGAGAAGGATTATACAAGAAACAAGATGGCCATAGTTGGTCATTTTGAAGCTTATGATTAGAAGTCTTTCAAGAAGGTTGGTTAATTATTGGCTTGTCTTTGTGCTTTAACTGCTGCTATATTTTATCTTCTGAATCATCACAGTTTCCCAGATTCTCACATTGAAAACTGTACATGCGCATCTGTTTTCCCCTACCTGGTTTAAAGTGAGTTAAGTCTGTTTTCTTCCTTCTGCAGTGGTTCCTCCTGGAAGTCCTGGACCCCTGACTCGGCACGGGTCCTATGACAGTTTAGGTTCTGACCACAGCGGACAGGAGGATGAAGAGTGGCTTTCTCAGGTAATGCTCTGAAATGTGTGGGGAGCTAAAATGAACGAAAGCGGAAATCCATCGTCTTCTTGGATTAATTTGTTTTTCTTCAGAGCAAAGTGTTAAAAGGTTTAGATTATGTAAGGTTTTGGAAGCACCACTAATTTGTCAACTGTATTTCCATAGAAATAATCCTCACAAATACTGGTGCGGTGATGCATACATGTATGTCTGCGTTAACATATGTACCGTATATACTTAGATATAAGTAGACCTGAATATCAGCCGAGGCACCTAATTTTACCACAGAAACGGCACTAAAAATGTGCTGAAAAATTCGGCTTATGTATGAGTATGTATGGTATGTCCTCAAACCAATATTTGATAAGAAATTCTTCATATGAAAATACAATAAAGTGAATCTGTAATGTTTCATACTAACAGCATAAAATAGGCACATCTTTCAAAATTTTTATCTTTACCCTTTAGGGCCTTGGAATTTAGAAGGCTCTTTGGAACATTTCACTTCAACTTACCCATTAGAAAAGCAGTAATGCATGAAGTCAGAGTGAACGTATGCAGAATATAACTTCTTCCTGTACCTCCCAGAGGTGACTTAGAAGAAAAACCTGGTGATCTCTTGCTTCCCCCCCACAAAAAAGATCAGACCTTGAAAACCCTGTGCAGCACAGTTCTCCTCTGAGATACCTGAGGTCTCCATGAGTCCGAATCTCCTCACTGACAACTGTGGAACCATTTTCAACCGAGCAAACAAATGAAAAAGGAATTTGACTTAGACAAGTAAACCATGCAGGCTCTGTAGAATTAATTTTCTAGGGCCAACATTTTCTGCTGATTGGGTTCATACTTTCATTGTGGAATTTCCTCATTCTACTCTGTACAGTTTCTAGTTGTACGAGACTCAGTCCTCCTTCTACACTCACACCAGTGCTGCAGTAGTCTCTCAAGCAGTCCTTCAGCTGCCTCTTCCTTCTCTGCCAGGTGAAGCGCTCTGCATCTCAAGGGCTTCACAAGAAAAGAACCTTTGGAAGGTTTAAAAACGATGAGATTACAAAAGACTTCATTACAAGCAGTGTTATGTCTGCCTTGGGTCTGACATCATTTGATGGAGTTAATGACCTGTCTCTGATTACCACTCCAGTGGCTTTTCACCACACAGGTGCCTCAGAAAAAGTGCTTTTTCAGGGAAGGTGGCCTGAAAACTAAAGGGAGTCTAAAAAGTAGAGAATGAAGTCTTTCCTAGATAGGATACATGTTACCACACCAAAAATGCTCACAGGAAGCTGCTGGCAGGAAGGGTGATACTCGATTCCT
>NW_022111358.1:13400392-13402022 GCF_000313985.2 Echinops telfairi
ACAAGAACACTTTGTTCTAATAACCTGTTATTCTGTGATGCTCATCTTCCCGACAAGATTGATGAAGTCAAAATGGGTATATGAGCAAATGTGCTGAAGAAAGCTGATGGTGCCCGGCTATTAAAAGTTACAGCATCTGGGGTCTTAAAGGCTTGCAATTAAATAAGTGGCCATCTAGCAGGGAAGCAACAAAACCCGCATGGAAGAAGTGCACCAGCCTGTGTGATCACATGATGTTGACGGGATCAGGTATCAAGCATCAGAAGATCAAAACAAACAATCATATTGATGTGAACGAGGGGGGTTGGAGTGGAGACCCCAAGCCCATCTATAGACAATTGGACATCCCCTCAAAGAAGGGTCACAAGGAAAGGGACAAGCCAACCAGGGTTCAGTATAGCACCCATGAAAGACATAACACTCCTCTAGTTCTTCAATGTTCTCCTCCCCACCCCCATCATAACCCCAGTTCTACCTTACAAATTCTGCTAGATCGGAGCATGTACACTGGTACAGATAAAAGCCCTACACACAGAATCCAGGACATATAAAACCGTCAGTAGCGATTGCAATGATGGAAGTATAATACACAACGCCTTCCCTGCCCTCAGGGGGACAAACAACAGAAATGTGTGTCAAGGGAGAGAGAGGACGGTGTAAGATATGAAAATAATAATTTATAATTTATTGAGGGTCGGGGAAAGGGGGGGAAAGCTGATACTAAGGGCTCAAGTAGAAAGAATTTTGAAAATGTTGATGGCAGCATATGTAGATATGTGCTTGATACAATTGATGTGTGGATTGTTATAAGAGCTGTAAGAGCCCCCAATAAAGTGAGTTACTTAAAAAAAGTCTAGGTTTAGAAAAATTATATAGTCCTTTTAAAATTTCAATAGTAGAGTTTTGGTAATTTTTAGGGTGATACACTAACTGTTATATTTAGTTTTGGAAACAAACTGGCATCTCAATTATTTAGTGCTGTTATAAACAAATACCTAAATGTGGGTGGCCTTAAGAAACATTGATTTTCTCACAGTGTAGGAAACTACAAGATCAAATTCAGAGTACTGGATCGGGGAATGCTTTAGAAGTTTGTCAACTTTGGGGAATAGTCCTTGTCTCTTCATCCTCTGGTTCTTGGTTCTTTGGAGATCTCCGTGTGACATAGAATCTGTCTTCCTCTATCTCTACTGATTCCATTTCTCTATTGTAAGACACACACCCTCCAAAAATCTTGCCTCAATAATAAAACAATACTCGTTCCCACATGAGAAGAGAACCACGGATGTAGTTTAGGATTTATCGCATTCAATCCATAACATTATTCAATTCATAACAACCAATTTGAGATGTTTCCAAATTATTTTAGACCTTTTCTTTTCCTTGCATAATTCAAGAGCAACTTCATGTTTTTTATGAGTTGGATCTGCAGTAAAGCAATTACTTTTTTAAAAAAAATTATAAATAATTTTATTGGGGCTCATACAACTCTTATCACAAGCCATACATTCGTCCATTGTGTCAAGCACAGTGGTGTTTTTCTTGCCCTCATCTTTCCCAAAACATCTGCTTTCTACTTGAGCCCTTGGTATCAGCTCCTCATTGTTTCCCCTCCCTCCCTGCTCCCTTA
>NW_022111358.1:13402713-13404822 GCF_000313985.2 Echinops telfairi
CATGGAATGCCAGTTTAATAGAACAAAGTGTTCTTGCATTGAGGGAGTACTTGAGTGGAGGCCCAATGTCCTTCTGCTACCTTAATACTAAACCTATCCATATATGCATGCAATTACTTTTAAACTGTGGACTAACAGGTGTAGTTTTCACTGTATGTCCAGAGAGTGGAAAGTACTGTCTAAAATGTATGGAAACAGATAGCCCATAGGGAACTGACACTGGTTATGAGATAAGGAGCCAATTCCTAGACTTATGTGATTTTTGTGGGTGTTTTCTCTCTTACTCTGTGTTATTCAAAGTGGTTTGTTGTTGTTTTTGCTTGCTTGCTTATTTTGACCAAGACCATTCATGGGCTATACTCATTGTGGGTTTAAGCTGTGATTATCACCTTTTAATTTTGGGTTTTCTTTCCCTCCCCCGCTCAGTTAAGGTGAACTCTTTGAAGATGATGGGTACAAGAGAGAGGATAGGGATGGGTCATGAAAAACTCTGAAGGGAAAATCATAATACATTTAACTCCCGATCTTGCTTTCTTCCAGGTTGAAATTGTAACACATACAGGACCCCACAGACGTCTGTGGATGGGTCCACAGTTCCAGTTTAAAACCATCCATCCGTCAGGCCAAACCACAGTCATTTCATCCAGTTCTTCCGTGTTGCAGTCACATGGTCCAAGTGATACTCCGCAACCCCTTTTGGATTTTGACACAGATGACCTTGATCTCAACAGTCTCAGGTAGGAAATAAGAACTAGGGAGTGATTTGATTGGCAGAAGTACTTTGTGTGAGTGTTCAACCCTCCCCCTGCCTGCCTTTGGCACAGTATCCTATTATAGACTTACAAAACTGTTCTTTATGATTCACTGGAGAATCACAAAGAAATGAATCTCTCTCACATTTGATAAATATGCATTTTGATAATATTTTTCTAGATCACATAACTAGTGCACTTGTAAAGCCACCACTTCTCTGATGCCTTGCTCCTATTTCTAATTGCTTCCTGTTTGATTACAGGCTTTTTTTTTTTTTAACATTTTATTAGGGGCTCATACAACTGTTATCCCAATCCATACACACATCAATTGTGTAAAGCGCATTTGTACATCGTTTCTCAAAACATTTTCTCTCTCCATTTAAACCCCCGACATTAGGTCCTTTTTATCTAGTCTGATGTTGAACATCATCTTCCAATTCTCATTCATCTGTGACTTTCATCTAGTGTTGCATCTTCTTATAAATGACTTTAAATTATATATGTATGATTTGAATGATAACATTTTTGGAAACTGATTGTGGTCCCAAATGTACAATTCTGCTGGACATGATTGAACTATGGAATGATTTGATATATGTATTAATCCCAATTAATAAAAAAATAAGAAAATAAAATAAGAAAAAACCCAGAACTATCAAAGACAAAAATTAATCTGACACAAAATCAGCAAAATAACATAAAATGACATCCTGTTGAGAGGAGTTACATAAAATTTAGAAACTTTTACATCAATCAACTGGCTTATGAATTTGTTTCATTTGTAATTTCCATTTAATAAATTGAAAATATAGGACGTTGGTTAAGACTAGGTTCTATTATCCTTTTAATGGGAAATAACATGCGGCTCTAAGTATCCTTCTTAGTAGCCTTCCCTTCTCAGCATCCAATTAGAAAGCCTAATGCTTTTCATTCTTGTTTACCATTCCTCGACCCCAGCTCCTTACCTCCGATTCGCCTACATTTCTTTAGGTCTCCAAGCACTAGAACATTGGCCTTTTTTTCTTTATTAAATTGTGAAATCCTTGTTGCCTAGCTAGCCCTGCCAGGATGCCATTCTTCATCCTAGCCAGAATGACGAAGAGGCAAATATAGTGCTTGGTTTGTGTATCCATAGGGTTGACTTCATGGCAGCTCCTTGCCAAGAACAGAAATTTAAAGTGTGAAAAAGCAATGAAGGATATGGTAATAGACCTGAGAAACAACCAACGTAAAAGCAACAGCGCCTACATTTTCATTTAAGAATCGCTCTAGAGAAATTGATTACATCTATTAGTTTGCCTTCAGCTACAAGGAACATTAAGTCCAATTTATTTTATCTTAATTGAGTGTTATG
>NW_022111358.1:13405679-13424183 GCF_000313985.2 Echinops telfairi
CCCCCAGACTGCACTGTCCACTTTTTAGCCAGGTTTGCCATTTATTGCAATGGCCACATAACTCACAGATAATGCTCAAGAGTAGCTGATTTATTAAGGAAGCTAGGTTATAAAAGCTATATAGGTTGAAAAGCTATACAGTAATTCAGACAACAGCCTCTTGTCAGCCTTACATGCAGGCAAGCCTTTCTTTGATCTTTCGCCTTTCAGCTGCATAGCCCATTGTTTTCTGTGCCTGACTCCTGCAGAGCTCTTTTAGGGCTGCCACTACGTACTCAAAGGGCATCCCACTCTGCCAGAAGTCTCAGCCAGAAGGCACTCAATTCTAGCTTATGGTCAGCAAACCTAGCTCTCCCAGATAAGTGCCTAGTGTACCCTACCCCACAAATCAGTCTCTTGTCCAAAGGGACTCAGTGTTACTTGCTCTGGGAAGTTCATCACTCCGTTGTAGTCTATGGATTTTGATTCCTCTGATGTCACAGCTGTCTCTTGGATCAAGGTGTCTCCACGTGCAGGGACCCTAGGGACCTCTCGTGGCTCTTCTCTCTTGCTGGAAGGTCCCCATTCTGCTTCTGTAGTGGTTCATTTTGTCCCCAACAGGACGGCATTCACAATTAGCCCTGTTAACAGTCACTCACAACAGAAATATATAATCATACCAATGTCTTCCCCTACCTTCTTTTAACTGGACCCATCAGGAAAAACTTTGTCTGGTGGAAGTTACAAAGACTATGTCTACAAGAGCCGTATTAAATAGTACTCAGTACTGCAGTGGAGTCCTATAACTGGCTTAGAAAAATAAACTGGGGTGAAATAGATCATTGGGAGTCTGCCAAATTGTACACTGTAGCAGCGATCCCTACTTGTATACCAATAATTTCAGTACTGTATACTTTCAGTACTATAATCTTGTGTAAAAGAGCCAGTGCATCATCTCATGCCTCACTTCCATTTATTTCTCCCATAGGACACATGCATTCCTTCCCACTCTGCTTCCAAGAACTCCCCTTTTCAAGAAACTCATACTTAACTTGGCATTTCAGGTGTCTATAATCTGATGTTTCTTAGCAATCTATCATTCTTGAACCTGTTACCATTCTTGGCTTCTCCCAAATTCCCTGGATTTATCTATCATGTTTAGTCCCCAAGCCTAGGTTCGACTTGTGCTAACCTTTCCCTTAAGGTACATTTCTTACTCTTCTCCATGTTTGCATTTCCTAGAGATCGGTCTGTTCTGGACCATGCACGCACACTCCCTCCCCCACTTCATTCTGTGCTATCTTCTGTCGTTTGTTTTTGTAGTGTCTGTTCTGGGCAGCACCTCAGATATATTTATATATGTCACAGATCTACATTGGAGACCTAGCATTCCACGTTTTCTTTCCTTCTTGCTGTCAGAATAGTCCTGACACAGGCCTAATATTTAGCAAATAGCTATTTGCTAAATGAATTACCCAACAGGTTACATATATTACTATAAGAAGTTGTTGTTTCTTTAAATTACCTGGGGCTCTCTTATCTTTTAGTTACAAAGATGTTTGTGTTGATAGTGTACATTTTATACGACTACAGTTAGATCTTTGGCATGTATGAATTTAGGATTCTCAGAGAAATCGAAATTATGTGTTTGAGTAACGGTTTTGCCAAGGTTCTGAGGGTTCACCTTAGGAGGTTAGCCAGGTTTGTTTGTAGTAGTCTAGCTAAGCACTCTGCGGCCCCATCCCCACACCTTTCTTACCCTTGCCTGTTGTCACATATGAAATGACTCGTTAAGGATGTTAAGGGCGTTTCATGGTGAGGTGGTCCATAAAGCATTGGGCTTGTAACCACAGGTCAGCAGTTCAAACCCACTAGCTGTTCCACTAGAGAAAAACGAGGCTGTTTCCTCCCATAAAGATTTATAGCCTCAGAAACCTATGGAGCAGTCCTGCTTTGCCCTATAGAGTAACTGTGAGCCAGAGTGGACTTGACAGCAATGGACAGAAAGGATTTCAAAGTGTAATTTCATATTTTCATCCATACACTGCTACTTTTTATAGAAGATATTGCTAATCTTAGTATTATTCACAAATTTGAGGATTCTCAGCATTTTTCTGATGTATCCCTTGCAAATGCGTAATGTCTAAGGAGAAAGGGTTTTATATACTCTCCATTTCGATTTAACACATCCCTTTAAATGAATGTTAACTTTTCAATGACTTAAAATAGACTGAATCAAATGCAGGTAAGTTAGGAGGAGTGGGGAGACGAGAGACTATCTGTTAGGTTTTAATTTTGCTCAAGAATTAGAGACTGCAGCGTCCCTAGAAGTCTGGTGTTAGAGCAAACGTTTCTTTAATGGATTGGATTATTCCAGTATTCCTGATCAGAGGTCTGTTGTAGCAGGCAGCAGTTTGACACCAGGAAAAATAAATGAATGAAGTGAAATGCAATTGCCTTGCAGGATCCAGCCAGTCCGCTCTGACCCAGTCAGCATGCCAGGGTCATCCCGTCCAGTCTCTGACCGAAGGGGAGTTTCCACAGTGATTGATGCTGCCTCAGGTAGGACACCGCCCCAATTGTCTCCTGGGTGGCGCTTGGCAGTTTTTACCTGTCTTCTTGCACAGTGTTGAGGAGGATATTCATTTGCCGTCCTCTTTTCTTCAGTTTTTGGGGTGAGTGTGTGTGTTATAACGTGGTCCTCTGCCTACATTTGTGGCTACAACAATGACATGCATTAAGGTTGGTACGTGATGCGGTGGGATTGGCACTTGATGAAATATAATGAGCACAGTATGGAAGGCTCCAGGCTCGATGACTGTTTTGCCTTTGATCATTCACATGTGGAGAAGCCACCTTGACAGAGAATGTAAATACAATATATGGATTCAATTTACTTAACCTGTTGAGAATCAAAGTAGCTGATCTGTGGAAGTAGAATTCAAATGCTTTAGCTTGAAAGGTTTTGTTATTGAAAGCATAAAGTTTAGAAATTCATTAACTTAACTCTGGTCTATCTATCACCATTATTAAATTCCTATCCATGGAATTGAGGCATGAACATGTATCATTAGTAATGGGAAGCCAATCCTTCGCTTTGTAGGTGAGAATTACTATAGCAGTTGAGTAAAAGCATTGTCCTTCAGTCTGGCTGCTTACATATTAGATATGCTTGCAAGAATACTTTTTTGGAACATTTTATTGTGTTTTCTGTGAAAGTTTATGTAACAAATTAGTTTACCTTACTGTTGAATTTCTACACAAATTGCTGCATGACTTTTGTTTGCTCTCCCCACAGTGTGCCAGCACTCTCCTCATTTCTACCGTGTATTCCCTCCCTAACATCTCCGCTTTGCTTTGGGGCATGCTGTTAAGTTTTTTTTGTTTGTTTGTTTGTTTGGTACCCTGTCTAAGTTTAATAACAGAACAGGGAGGGTGGTTCCTTACATTACTGTGCAGCTGGGGAACATCTGAAGATAACACACAGCAGGATTTTGTCCAAAAAAGTTTCCCACACGTTGAGTTATTAAACACTCAGCCTTAGCCAAACAGTTGAATCAGGGAGGATTTTAATCTATAGTGATTTCAAAATCCCTAGAGACTGCTGATTTGATTGGGGCTTAAACAGTAAAAGAAAATGGACACAAACAGGAAACTCATTTGTGAAGGTCACTTTTACAAGACCAGAACTTCTGCTTCTGACTGTCTCTGGCTACGTTTTGAAGTTATGAAAGCTGTTGGGTTTTGTACAGTTTCTAAGCTCACTGGTTTTTTTGGACAGCGGATTATAACTTGTGTCTTATTTCACTGTTCGCGTCCCCAGCCGTGCCTTCATTTTGAATGAAGTCTTGTATTTCCGAGGACTCGGAATTGTTCCTGTGCTCTAACCTGGCAGCCATGGGTGACTCCTGGAAACAAGCAGAGCAGCGTGGGTCTCTAGCTTTACTCCCCTGGGGGGATGGAGACATGGAGATCGGTGGCTTCATCATTAAACCTGATCGATAGTCTTGATTGGAAATGCTGATAGAACCCCGTCTGGAATGATCATTTACAATGGCAAATTCTGCACTTGGTGTGCTTTCCCTACAGCATGTCTTCTTGATTACAGTAGTAGCCCAGATGGGAGTTTTTAAACATTCTTAGACTGCCAGCGTTTTCATGTTTTCATGAGGAAAAGTCACTAGCTACCAGGATTACGTACATGCCATTAAAGTAGTTACCATATGTATTCTCACTAGAAGTTACCATATTCAGTATGGTCGCCTGACATAATGGTCTATGTTTATTGTGTAGTACTGTCTTTTTTTAACTTTAGCTCTTCACAAAGTTGTCTTACTCAACAAAGAGGGACATCAGAGAAGTGTTGCACTCTAGTTTTGTTCATCTCTTTAAAAAAAAAATGTTTAAAGTTTATTTTTTAATAAGGAATTTAGCCTATGTGCATCTTCATCACAGACACATTGTGGGAGCTTCTTGGCTTATGGGCTTCGGAGCCTCTGCCTGAAAGATGGAGGCTCTTGTGTAAGTAACGATCTTCCTGGTGGCTATGTCCTGTTATTATTGGCTAGGCCAGTTTTCAGTCCAGAAAGCGTTAGTTCCTTTCTGAAAGATAACCCAACAATGAGACCAGTGTGCTACTAGAGCTAGCGGAGCCCTGTCCATGAGAAACTGGCCTTTTACACTTTTATTCTCTTTATCTACCTGCTAAGCAGTCTGGAGACCTTTTGAATAAGGAGCCAATGTTAAACATCGCTTTGAGTGTGTTTGTTTCAAATCTTCATTTATCGCCTATGCTCTGTCTTAAAAAAAAAAAAAGTGTTTTACTGTGTTTGGATGAAAGCTTACGTTCAGCAGTTGACATACACTGTTTGGTGACCTTAGTTACGATCACCTCCATGTAACAGCACTCTGCCTACTTCCTCCTGGGATTCCCAGTTTCATTCATCCTACTTCCCAGCACCCCTTTTACTTTGGAACTTGGCTTTGGGGCAAATGCGGCCCTTTTTTGGTCTCATATGGTTGATTGTTCCACTAGTATGTTCCTCGCAGGTGTTTATTTCATGGTAATAGTCTAGTTTGGGGGGATGTTCTACTAGGCCCTATCAGACTGGTATGTCTGTTCTTTTCCATTGTTTGAATGTTGTGCTACATTTTCCTCTCACCCTTTCAAGGCCTTCCGTTGTGATCACAATCAGAGCAGTAGCTGGGTCCCGTCGAGATCTTCTGGTCCTAGGACATTGGAGTATGTGGTTCACGTGGTCTGCTAGTCCCCTTGACTAATTGTTTCCTTGAGAGTCTTTTATTTCTTTAACTTGTCTTTGCTTTGGACAAAGAGAAACTAGTAGTTGCATCTTAGACAACCACTCACAAGCTTTTTTAAAAAAATTTTTATTGGGTGCTCTTACAGCTCTTATCACAATCCATACATACATTGTGTCGAGCATATTTGTACAGATGTTGCCATATGTTTCAAAATAGTTTCTTTCTACTTGAGCCCTTGGTATCATCTCATCCCCACCCCCTTCCCTCCTTGATAATTTATTTAAAATTTTTGTGTCTTACACTGACCGCTGTCTCCCTTCACCCACTTTTCTGTTGTCCATCCCCCTGGGAGGGGGTTAAATGTCTATCATTGCGATTGGGTCTGCCTTTCTCCCCCCACCTTCCCTTTCCTCTCCTGGTATCATCGCTACTCTCATTATTGGTCCTGAGGGGTTTATATGTCCTGGGTCCCCTGTGTTGCGAGCTCTTCTCTGTACCAGTGTATATGCTCTCGTTTAGCCAGATTTGTAAGGTAGAGTTGGGGTCATGATAGTCAGGGGGCGGGGAGGGGGGGAGGAAGCATTAAAGAACTAGAGGAAAATTGTATGTTTCATCTGTGATATGGTGCACCCTGACTGGATCTCATCTCTTCCTTGTGACCCTTCTGTAAAGGGGATGTTCAATTGTCTACAGATGAGTTTTGGGTCTCCACTCCACCTTCCCCCTCATTCACATCAATATGGTTTTTTCTACTGGGTCTTTGATGCTTGATACCATAAAGGTCAACAAACAGACCTAGAACCATTTATAGGTGTTCCTCTTTTTGTTGTGTTTTTGTTTTTGTTGTTGTTTTGTTTTCTATTGTTGTTTTGCTTTGTCTTGTTTTTGTGCTTATTTTTGTCACAAGTGTCTCAGATCCCAGTGTCTACTCACCAAAGTCGATGTAGAACATTGTCTTTGTGGCCTGTGTTATGCCAGTTGACCTAGATGTCCCCTGAGGGTACAGTCCCAAGTCTGCGGCAAGCCTCCCTCAAGGTGAATAATGTTTTGTTGAGGATCGCCATCTACTTTATTTAATAGCCATTGTGTTAACAGACTTGCTTTTCTACTGATGCTTGACCAGAGAGGCTAACTCGTTTGGATTCTTTATGAACACAATCTATGGGAAGATTCTGTTTTAGATTCTTCTATTAAAGGGGATCTAATACATTTTTATAATTGTTCCTAACCCAGGAAGTGCTTCCCTGATTATGATCCATGCATTGGAGTCAGCTGTGTACTGTGAAGATGCTTATCTAGAGATTTGATTGCTGGCTGCCTGGAGAGAGGATCAGTGTGGCGCCTACTACCCTTTAGACTTCAGGGCTCTGCCTTACCTTCCAGCAGTTTCTGGGTCTAAATTTATTGTCTGTTTTCATTGTTCCTATGGCACATTTTAAAACTGTCCTTCCACTCTAGTGATAGCTCTTTCTCTATTGTCTAACCTGGTGATGGTAATGGTCATTTTCATATAAATCTTTTCAGAGGCATAAACAAAACCCAGTGCCATCTTTCTCAGAATGTATAGAATTAAAAATTTAATGTTATATCATTAAATAATCCCACAGTTACAGTTTTCATATTGAAAACATGTTAGTGTCTGTATTTTATCTTTTAGATATATCTATGTTAATCTGACTATATTATTCCATTGAAAACTAAAAAAGATCAGCAGAATATATGCCACTTTTCCTAAGCCCTGGTGTTGTAGTGGTTATGTATTGGACGGCTAACCACAAGTTCTGAAGTTCAAAACCACCAGCTGCTCTACAGGAGAAAAATTAGGCTTTCTACTCCTAGAAGGAGTTACAACATTGGAAACCCAAAAGGGCAGTTCTTACCTTGTCCGATAGAGTCTCTACAAGTTGGCATCGATGGCAGTGAGTTTGAGTTTTGTTTTTTCCCCTAAGAAACCCCCTTTCACAATTTCTGATTGATGAGGTTTATTTCTGGCTCACACTTTTACATAGAACTACATTCCCTGAAATACCTGTTTTTGCTTATGAATTTCAGGAACTTAGTTAAAGGGCAAATTCCTCATTTTTAGATGCCCTTGGACTAGCTTCTTCCTGTCTGTATGTCAATCTCTGTATTTTTAGACCCAGCAGATCTGGGACTGAGTTAATACTATTTCTCCATAACATCTGTTTCATCTTATCTTTAGTGATCCAGAAATACTACCCTCCCTAAGACTTTGGGTTTGGTAATTTTGGGAGACATTCTCTTCTGAGCCAAAGAATAGATTTTTCTGGAAATGGATCCTTAATATGATTTTAATTCTTAGAGCAGGCTACTCAGAACAATAGGCTTTAAGAGAACTGCTTACTTTTTCCTATGACTAATTAACATCACTGTCTCAGAGTTGTTGATGGTATGGGTATTTCTAGGTAACACAGCCATGGATTTCTTTGACAGGTTGTAAGTATCTTAGCTTTTCCCCTGTAATTCTTGTTCTTTTGGTGTCTAAGAATCTCTTCCCACTCTTTGTCCGTTTTAACATAGTATCAATCATTCGATAAAGTTTCAGGACCTCCGAAAAGAAAGCAGAAACATTGCTGTCATGCTCCTCTTGAGTTTTGTCCTGCAGATTGGTAACTGGTATTTTTATCAGATTCTTATTGGTGCCTTCTACTGTGTACCTGTTGGATAACTTAATAGCACCTTTAATTGCTTTTAAGTCATAAAAGCAAAGACCCCAGAAAGCTCTGGTTCACCCTGAATGTGTTGCTTCTAGTTTGAAATAGACATTTACTAAGAGAGAACTGAAAGCAACTAGGGTTGAACAACAAATTTATGCCTGACTTGAATGAAGAGCACGTAAATGTCCCTCTCAAACTCTAATCAAGTACAAAAATTTTTATACAAATTATGACAAATAAAATGATCTCTTATTATTCTAAGCAGACTTTTATACATAGCGTGTTACTGTTATATCGATCATTTCAATACATAGAGACAACGTTGCAGACCAAGTGTTTGTTTTTGGCCATTTTTTAACCTCACAATTTAAATACATCAGAATAATTCCTAATATTATATTAGAAAAATTAGTATAACTGATAATACTTCAGCACCTGATTTTGTCTAACACAAATTTATTTATGGAAGATGATTCAGCTCTTCAAATTCCAAACTGGTTTGGTTTGATTGGGGGTTTTTTTGTGTTTTTTTTTTAAATTATGATCTTTTGTAGCACAGCGATTAAGCACTTAGCTGGTAACATGAAAGTTTGTCAATTCAAATCTGCCAGCTGTTTTGTGGGGGGGAAATGTGACAGCTCTGCTCTGTCCTATAGGGTCACTGTGAGTCAGAATCTGGTTCGTTTTGAGTTTGGTGCTTCTAGACGCAACAGCAGTGGATTTTGTATATTTGGCACTGGGGGCATCAGACCTTGAAACAAATGCCTATATAATTAGGAAATATGATTGTGGCAGCAACATGTACATTATTCAGTTTTAGCTTAACAATCGAGTCCATACAAAAGAGGAATTCTAACCGAGGCATGTTTTTATCTTACAGAGATGATTGTGATGTGCTGGGGAGGGAATTCTCCTAGCAATTATATCTCCACTCTGTCTACAGTTAGAATCGGAGGCAGAAACGTTGAGTTTTATCTGAAACTATCAGGGGCACAGAGGTGGTGGTGGTAGGAAGCAAACAGATTTATAAGCGATGCCATCCTAACTACCAGGGTGAGGCAGCATAACAGCTCTGTGATCATTCAGCTAGAACCAGATGACAAGAGTCATGCTGTTATGATCATGATCATCAACTTTTGCTGAAATCTTTAAAAGCCTTTTTCCCTACCTATGCATTCTTTTAATGCATCTCAGACATGGATGTTAAGCTTCTCTGGACAAACGTGGTATCCTGACAGGAGGTGTTCAAATTAATTCATAAAATAATTCCAAGATAAAAAGGCTATAAAGTTATATTAGTTATTTAGAAATAGTGAGACAATTCTTTGCATAAAAGATGTCGGTGTCAGTTAATATTGTTCCTGGTACTCGTGATTTTAAAGTGATGAAAATTCCAGTCCTCCATGTACCTTGGACATTCAGAGCCTATGTGGGAAAAGTAAGAGGATTATGGAATAAGGGTGAAATTAAACAGAAGGCTCATTTCTGTCCTGTGATCAGCCCCAAAGGGGCGGGGGGAAGGGGGAGAGTGAAGGGAGTAGTTTTACTCTGACCTTATTTTTACTTGAAACATTTTAGCAAGTATTCAGATTCAGATATTAAGATTGGATTTTTTAAAAAGGAGGACCTGAAGCCAGGGGCTTAAGTGAAGAGCAAATGTTTTGAGAATGATGAGGGCAATGAATGTACAAATGTGCTTTACACAATTGATGCATGTATGGATTGTGATAAGAGTTGAATGAGCCCCTAATAAAACAATTTTTAAAAAAAGATTGGATTTTTAAAAGAAGTTAGGCAATTTAGGCTAATATGTAAACTATCAACAATGATCCATTGAACATCTATTGTCTATGTAGAATGAACATTGTAAGTTTTCGAAGAGATTGCGAACATAGGGGGAATGACCTTATTTGCTCATGAGGAAAGTGCCCAGTTACATTTCTCTCTTGATTTAAATATCGCTCCCTTTTCTTTCTGATACTTTCAGGATGTTAAAAGATCAAAGTAAAGTTACAATGTGAAAAGTTTAGCTCAGCCCACGTGATGATGGCTCCATGGGAAGGTCAAGAGACGTGTTCAGTGGACGTAGAGGAGGCTGTTGGGAAGCTTTCCTCTGATGACACATTGTGTATTTGAATAACTGTGTGTCAACTGACTGACAGCTGTGAGCACTAAATCCTTGACCCAATTTAAGTCTTTCCAGCACATTTTGAGATGGAATTGATGGAATTTCCCCCAGTATTGGGGATCAGGACACCAAGTATTTACATTCTACTTGTTGGCCCAAAGATCCCTTTTTGTTGTTGCGGCTGTATCTTTAATACTACATCACTAATATAAGATTGGACTGCCTATGTCATAAGCCTGTTCATGTGACTGTGGTGGCAGAAAGACAATATTGGGAGCAATATTAGACTTTGTTTAAGTCTGAGCCGGAATCCCATTTGTCTTAGTGACCTGAGTGTCAAGCTGTTAGTGCCACACTCTTTTAAATTGTGTCCAAGAACCTGAGAGGCTTATACTTACAGGTGCCATCTACAGATTTAGAAACAAACAAAGAATATATCTCCATTGGATGTGTGAGCCCAGTGGGCAATTAAATGTCAGCCTGGACTCTCTCAGGCAACTAGGAAGAACCAGAAGTCCGATTGCCCTGTATATTGTTGAGAACTGTCACAGAAAAGCTAAAGCAAATAATCAGAGTGAAAATAATTGTTCCTGGGAAAAGCCTTGCGCTGAAAGCTTAGTGTAGCGGGAGAATAATGATTACTAACTTAAAAATGCTTGGTTCTAGTCTTAGCTCAACCTATAGAAGTATCTGTTTGGCAAATCATTTCCGTACTCAGTGCTTCCATAAAATGAGGGAATTAGACCAGGTTATTTTCAAAGTCCTCTACAGTTTGAAAAGTCTATGGATGTGTACTTTGGATCATCTTTAAATAAATTTATTTAAATTGTGGTGTAACTTATATACATTAAATTATACTTAATCACAATGATTAAGTATATCACAGATGGGTATAAATAAATTTTATACCCATGTAAACTCTAGTCAGATCAAAGCATAGAGTATTTCTATCATCCAAGAAAGTTCTTTCATACACCTTCTAGTCTGACCTAGTGTTAACCATTATGACTTTTGTCATCATTAAATTAACTTTACCTATGTTGAAATTCACGTAATTGAAATAATTCTATGTATTTTTTTGATGTCTAGCTTCTTTTGCTAAACATTTTCGAGATTCACTCAGTGGTTACATATACCATTAGTTCATTTTTAACATTGCAGAGAGTGATTGTATCATAGCTTATCCCTGACACTGTTGATTCTTTCTCCCTTTTCAGTAAAGCTGCTGTAATTATCTTTGGACAAATCTTATTTGAAAAAAGAAGATACATTCATTTATCTTGGGCATATTCCTCGGGTTAGAATTTCTGGGTCACAAGAAAGGCATGTGTTTACCTTTATTAGGAGCTACTATAAAGTTTTCCAAAATGATTCTATTATCTTGTACTCATACTACCATTTCTGCAACTCCACATTTTTATTAAGCTTTCACATCATCAGTATTTATTTTCACCATCGTAGTAAATGTGAACTGTGGTATTAATTTGCTTTTCTCTGATGCATAATGATACCGAGTACCTATTTACATACTGAAGAGCTCTGCTGGTAGTCGTGAAAGTGCTCAGGCACCAGCCATCAGTTTGGCAGTTCAAACTCACCAAGAGGGGAGAGAGATGGCGATCTACTTTCATTAAAGACTTTTCAGCCGAGGGAGGAAAGTGGGGGAGGTGAGGGAACAAATGAGGAGCTGATACCAAAGGCTCAAGCAGAAAACAAATGTTTTGAGAATGATGGCAACAAATGTACAAATGTACTTGACAATGGATGAATAGATGGATTGTGGTAAGAGTTGTACGAGCCCCCAATAAAATTATTTTTTTTTAAAAAAAGAAGTGACTGTCCCACAGTGCAACTAGCCCTGCAGTACATTGTTATGTAAACGATGCACCTTTTGGTGGTACTCCGGCGAAGAAATATTGCAGGTTAGTTCTTATCGCAGCATCACAAAGCCCATCTTGATTAACACGGTGCTTGTTGAACATCGGGAACTAATGCAGTGTTTGTGCAATCATCACTGCTAACTAATTCAGTGAAATTCATTTTGTTAACATTATCTATTCTTTACCTCCTCTTTATTGAATAAATTCCTTTGCAGTGTGTGGGGAGGGGGGAGATTTTTCAGCCTTGGAAACCCTATGAAATATTTTTACTCTGTTCTCTAGGTTTGCTTTGGTGATGCTGTTGGTTAAGTGCTAGACTGCTCGCTGTAAAGTTGGCCATTTAAACCCACCAGCCACTCCACACGAGGAAGAAGAAGCTATCTGTCCCTGTAAAGATTTACAGCCTTGAAACGCTATATAAGAGTGACTCAGTTGGAATCCACTTGATGGCCCTGGTTTTTGTTTTGTTTTGCTTTGCTTTTGATAATATCACTATGAATCAGAGTCAACTCAACAGCAGTGGGTTCGGTTGGGTTTTCCTCTGTTCATATGCTTATGGAATTTTTGATGTTTTCATTTTATAATAAATAATATTTTATTGTCAATTGTTTTTGCCGCATATAGAATATAACAAATTTTTGCTTATTGAACTGGCATTTAGGAACCTTTCTAAGTGCCTTCTATTATACAATCATGTCACCTGAAAATAAAGATGCTTCTGTTTCCACTCTTTAGACCTTTTATTTCTTTTCTACCTTCATTACATTTCCTTAGATTAGATCATTAGTAAAACACTGAAGTAATTGTTGCAAACATCTTTGTCGTCTTCTGAACTTGGTGGGAATGTTGTCAGTAACTCACTATTGCAGGTGTTGGCTTTGTTTTTATTGGTGTCATGTTGAGAGAGTTTTCTGTGTTGCAGTGGGGGAAACAAGAACAATATCTATAAAAGAACCAAGGCGGCCTTTTAGAGTCTGAAACAAAGTTCTCGGTGTCAGGGCTTAACAGTGCACTGGCACAAGAGAAGAAAGGGAATACAGCACAACTGAGTCAGAATGGAAAAAACAAGACAGAATTGAGCTTGAGAGGTAGGTGGAGCACTGTCAGATTAACATATAATTACAAGAGATATGCAAGGGTGGGCTTCCAAAAGTCTGTGGAAAAATAACATTGAAAGATAATAGAATTTTCACAAGAATTTTCATGAAGAAGCCGAAGGGGGTGGAAAGTACAGAAGACATTTATAAAGACAGGATGGCTGAAAATTTTCCAGAATTAGTAAAAGACACAAGGCTTTAAAAAAAGCTCATTAAAAAAAAAGCTCAATGAACCCTTAGAAGGATAATTAAAAGAACAAAAGCAAAACAGAACAAGTTTAACTATTGAAACCTAAAAATAATAATGCCATTGTAATAAGCTTATATTTGGTGAAGATTTGGAATTTTGATGAAAAATTAGAAAGCAGAATGAATTTTAAATTTCTATGCCAGTTTAAAATCCTCTCCTCCCTATAATGAGGGCCTCTATGAAGACTGCAGGACTTTCACTAATAAATCTCACTCAGAGAACAGGGACTTAGTACACAAGACCTTCCAAAAGCTCACGGGGGGGCCGGGACACGGGACGTTCGTGGAAACTTTCCATTATGTTTTTAATTCCATTTTCCATGAACATCTTAATCCCCCTCATATTTATTTACACAGCTACATGCCGGAATATGTGATAGGTGTTGTTTAATCTTTCTTAATTAGGACTATAGGTCCCCATGCAACAAGTGGGACCTAAGACATCTAGCTCCTGATACTGACAATTACTTAAAGTGCATTCTGGTGACATATCAGATAAGTCCAAACCTCTTCCTATCTTGCTTGATCAAATATTCTTTTCCAAACACTGTATGTTGAAGTGAGACACGGGGGAGTTGAAGAGAATCAACTATTCAGGTGGTGAAAATGTGTGACTGCAGCTGGCAGATGAAGTTCCAGGATGATCAATTCCCAGCTTGTCCTTATTGCTTCAGGCAACAACTGACAGGCCTGACCGGTCATTGGCTTTCCATTTATGGCATTGGTAGACTGAACATTCCTAGTGTCACAGATACTTAAGAGCTGTCCCTGTTATAGTGGGTGCACATAGTGCTGGAGGGTCCTTATTGCATGGAGATGTAATCAGTATGGTATGGAGTGCTTGACCTGAACCTGTAATTATCTGGACACTATAAAGGTAGCTTGTTGTTAACAGAAAATGCTCATATTCAGAACGCTGAGACTAAAGGAGTAGAATAGGGAGTAGAAAAATGGATGCTTTGTTCCTCTTTCTATTCTTCTGAGTTTTAAGAGGCTTTCATAATAATCCCAGCATGGTACTCTTACGGGATTACACTGTTGTGTCTGTAGGGGGTTGGGTGCTGAAGTCTCCCTTATGAATTGATCCTGCGTTCTTAGAAAAGTTGGGACTTCAATGGCCTCAGCTTGTGATTGTGATTTTTCTAGTACCAAAGTAGAAATTTATTCATTTTCCCAAAGTACCTAAAGCTGATGTGAGACTGAAATAGCAACACATTTTAGTTTGACACAAAAGGAATTTGGTAAGCAGAGGTTGTGGCATCCTGGACTGGCTTAAGTACAAGGCGATGGCAGTGATGGCAACTCTTAAGTCACGATGATTTAGTAAGAGGGGTGAACCCTGAATGTCCTCACTGCTTGACCTTAAGGTGCTTCTGAAATTGAAATGTGTGATGAAAGTATAACCTGTGGGGAGGACGCCATGGAACAGGGGAGAAAAGGAACGCCCTCTCGTAGAGCTCTCCTGTAAATAAGGGCTCTCTGTGTATCTGCTCCTGCTTGATAATATTGCCTGCTAGAACAGATACTATTTCTTGCATTACTGATTTCTGATCAATCACAAGGCTTTAAATATACCCCAAAGTGTTTGAATTTTGATAATGCCAAATAGATATATATTGATAATGCCAAGTCTTTATCTATATTACCTGATGTTCCCCTGGAAAGCCTATTTAAAGACTTATGTTTATAGTCACTATCTTTGTTTGAGACTATAATAAATTGTATGCTTACCTGAGATGTTTTACAAAGTGTTTCAGACTATCTCCTGTGTCGTTATTCTAAAGCAGTATGATGCTGTAGCAGAATGTTTCTCATCTTCGATAGTTTTAACATATAGGTAATCAATAAAAAATAAAGGAATTATGGGCCCTCGATTTATGTTTCCTTTGATTTGTTTTGCTATCATGAATAGTTTCATATTAAGATTATTTTTCTAAAGCATAAGTGTAGCAAGTTTCTGTTTTTGGAATCAACTGTCAAAATTGACAGTGTTCACTGTTTTTGTCTTTCTGGTTACACTATGCTTTCACACATCCCGATCTAGAGATATTTAGGGTTGTTTTCATTTTATCCGATCTCATGCATGGGCCCAGGCTATTTGTATATGTAGAGTACTGACCTAAATTCCATTAAGACAAAAAGATTTTGTGAAGAATTGCCAAACTCTTGGTAATGGCATTACAGTTTAGTGACTTGTCTCATAGAAAGCCCAGTATTGGTTCCTATTTTGTTAAATGTTATCTTGAGTTTTAAATTAGTCCATTTTACTTTGGTGTTGCTTTCTCAATTGGGAAAATGAGAAAATTGGAAGACCACAGTTATTCTGTAAAAGTCCAAGGTTAAGAGTGTAGAGTATGAATTGTAGAGAGTACCAAATGCATTTGAAACACTCGTTGAATCTAACGACCCTCACCCTAGTGAGTGATCCCTTCTTTCCACAAGGGTATGTCATTGTGAAATAAAGAATGTGTGTGTGATTGGGAAAAGAAAAGACCTTTTCAGTCATCTGTTTCTCTCTCCCTACTTACCTGACTCACAGTGAACCCTTTGATGGCTGTTCCCCTTTCCTGTGTCAGGAATCCTCAGTCATTTTCCGTGAACACCCTGAGTAAAAGCTTTTATAACCATGAGAGGGGCCCAGTTCCTGAATCAGACTGCCTAAATCAGGGGAACCTTAGTGGCATTTTGGTACGGGTCTTGCAACTTCAAATGCCTTGCAACCTGTTCCTAATCTTACTCTTTATCCCAATCTGCGTCTTGATTAAATTAATGACTTTCTCTTCTGATCTTAAAATTTTACTCTTGTGTTTAGCACCCCATATTAAAGGTGGTGTCTCACTTCCCTTTCTAGACGGAGATGTATCTTTGTACTCCCCACAGCATCCCGAATGGTCCGTCACATGAGAGACACTCAGTAAACGTTAATGAATTCAACATTTCAGCATAGGCCATGGAAACGAGATTGTTGCACTTGACTGGAAACAGTAGTTGCCTCCCAGGACAGGAACTGGGTGGCTAGGGAGAAGTGCAAAGGGGACCTTATTTTCATTATATGGTATTTTAGAGCATATCCATGTGTTACCAATGCAAAATGCCGAACATATTTTCTCAATTTGACAGGTTATTATCCTAAATGATTGTTAACTTGACTATTTTTGATTTCAGCAAATGAAGTTTCTGAGGCTAAGGGAGGTTAAGTAATTTGTCTATTGTCACATAGGTAGTTTCACCAAGATCTCTGAAACGTTCACCCTTCCTAGGACATTGACCAGCAGTTCAGAAATGCTAATAGCATGCCTTGAGTTATTAGTTTATGCAGTTAGCAGGATGTATATATTACTAAGGTATTATTCTTATTTATTCCTTCTATCATGTACTGTGTGCCTCACATAAGCCACAAAATAGATCACCTCCACTCTTGAACGGCACCTCTGTTTTAAGGGCCCATTTGGCTACATCTCCTTGATGATCGAACACTGCTGCCATTGTGGCTGGCCTAGGTCTCCCTGTGGCTCACAGACAGACTCCTCCCCTGTCAACAGTAAGCATCCTTTTTAGTTAGAAAAGCCACTATCAATCAGGTAATGGTTTCTTAAGCTGAAAAGGCTTTCCACTAAGAACAGTGATTGCCCAAGGTCACATTTATCTTCCATTTACAGTGGGAAATGCAAACTAAAGGAATACCAGTATTTGAAACCTACAATTCATTCTCTCTCTCATTTACATAGTTGAGAATTGTATACCATTTCCCATATCCATACAAAGAGAGTTGTGTACCATTTTCCATGTACATACGAAGAGAATTGTGTGCTTTTTTTGTACACACTTGGGAGGTGGAAAGGCAAAGTGATTATATTTCCTTTATAAATGTTAATTGCTTTTTCTAAGAGAGGATTAAAGCTCAAAACAAGCCAAAATGCATTGACTTTAAATGGACCTGACACATTGGTCTTCTATCATGGAATAGGATATGAGTGGGGATTCCCACTGGATCTTGGTACAATACAATATTTATTACTATAAAGATCTAAGAGCACTTCGTCACCTTGGAACATAGAAGAGCTGTTCAAATCCCATCTTCTGGACTTGTGTTTTCACGTGTTACAATTACTCTGATTTGTTTTGGACAGTGTATGCAGACATGCCTCCTCACCTCAATTTCAGAATGAAAAAGGGATGCTTCCGAGAGGAAAACTAACCTGAGAGAGGAATGTCTTTGTTTTAGTTTGCTTGGAGACCACTGGCCTCTCAAAGCCCTGTTTTAAAAGGATAAGTTAAAAGGTATTGTTACAAAACATAGAAATCCTCATTAAACAAAGATTTATTAAATCTTTATTAAACAGTTGATATTTTTATCCACTACATAGAAGAAACGATGGCTTAGGGGAAATTGAGCACCCTAATACGACTTCCCACCTCAGCAGTGCCATATGCATTTCTTTGTCATAAGCATTTTTCCTATCACTGTATTAAAATACATTTCTGAATGGCTGCTTTTTATTTATTTATTTATTTATTTTTATTGTGGTAACAAAGCATTCATCATTTCATCCATCTTCCTTGAACCAAAATTAGTCAACCAATCCTCGGGTGATTTCTGTCATAAGTTTGTTAGATTAGATTCCCAAAGTCTTTCCTGTTTCTGGAATTTGTGGTTCTGTGTTGTTTGGATACATCAGTAGTAGTGTGAGGTACCTTTGACAGTCCTTTAAATGCCTATGGATTAATGAGACTGTGGAAATCTTTGCTCTTTAACTCCAAGAACTTATTCCTACCTTGTGGGAGACCTTCGTTGGGTTATTTATTGACCAGTAGACCTCCGGGACAGCCACCACCTATCTGTCAGTGACAGTGTGCATGTTACTCCGATACTGAGGTTTCAGGTGGACTAGGGTGAAGGCCTAGTGATCTGCTTCAGAAAGTCCACCAGTGAAAACCTTGTAGACCACAGCAGGGTGTTCCCACTGATCACTGGGATGGCACAGAGCCCAGCAGTGTTTTAGCCTGTTGTCCATGTGGGTCACCAGGATTTGGTGATGACTGAAGGGCAGTTAACACCAACAGCAACCCCTACCGAACAGAAATCCACTGGGAAAAAAAAATGATGAGGCTTTGGTAGAGACTAAGGGATAGGTATTTACTCCTTAAGCCTCTTAACAAAAAACCTCAAAATAGTTCTGCCCAAATGAATTCAATTTGCTTTATTTTGTTTTGGGCAGGGCAGGGGTGGG
>NW_022111358.1:13425347-13427647 GCF_000313985.2 Echinops telfairi
GCACTCCCCCCATCATTCACTATGGTAAGATTTTTTGTTCTGATGATGCCTGATTCCTGATCCCTTCGACACCTCGTGGTTGCATAGGCTGGTGTGCTTCTTCCACGTGGGCTTTGTTGCTTCTGAGCCAGATGGCCGCTTGTTTACCTTCAACTCCGGCAACTTTTTCCGTCGTCTTTGTGGCCCATCTTCTGTCTTAGGTGCGGGGCAGCCGCCAAAATGGCTGGGGAGGAAGAGAGCTAACCTTTTTTATTTAGTGAATTAAGTGAAGGTTTACTAAATTTGACTGTAGTCACATTCATTTTTACATGTAAATATCATTTTTTCTTAATGTACAAAATGGTTTGCTTTGTTTTCTCCCACTGGTGTAAACCTAGACTCCTCTAACTGAGGGTGATCAGGCTGTTTACATCTGTTTGAACTCTTAGTCTCTTTCACACCCATCTCCACCCTACCCCTAATCGTGACTCCAGTTTCTCCCTCCCAGCTCCCATCTCATTTTGATAGTTTTTGGATAGGAAAGGCTCTTCCAAGGGCATGGAACAAGTCAGCATTTTTATAACAAGCCTTATATGCACAGAAGATTTTAACTAGGCTGTAAAACTTTGGTTTTTCGCATAAATTGGGCAGATCGTGTTCAGCCTGGGTGACTGTTCTTTGGGATCCTGGAAGTGTGAGGCTTCCATGCCCTCCCATCTTGCTTCAGCAAGAACGACATTAGTGGTTTCACTTCTTGTTGACCCTTCTTTAAACCAGAGCTTTATAGCCCATTAGAGCGCAGTGTGGATTTTCCTTATGATACTTGGGAGCGGAATAGGGGAAGACGCCTTTAAAGTTACAAATGGTTTCGTTTACCAAAATGACTATTTCACTTGGAAAGTTTTGTCTTTTTTGTAAAAGTTCCAGGAGTTGGGTGGGCTTGATGTCTACTAAACTACCCACACACTCATGTCTGCAAAGATTGCTTAGAACTTGAAGCATAATTCTAGGCTCTTAGTAGACAAGTCACTGACAGTGATTATCTAAAATACCCTTTTCTAATGTTACCTGAAAGAAACTCTTTTGGTTAACGTGAAAAATAAAGACAAAAGAAAACAGACTTGCTTTTTGAGTGTTTGATTTGGTTGGACGATGCAGGACAAATGCTATGGGACATCAATAATTAATATTTCAACAGTCTTGGGGGATTGAGAACTACACTCCTCAAATCCATAATCTTATACTTCATCATTCATTGGATCAGCAAACAGTTACTTAAGACCCTCTTAGCCCCTTGAGATCAAAATCAAGAATTACATGCTACCTTGTGAGAACATCTGAGCATAGCCCCGTCTATATCTGCTTCATTAAAGACCTCTATTATAAGCAGCTTTGTTTCCCCAAGGTATTTTAATGAAAAGTATTTCCCCTCCCATGAAAGTCTTGCCTTGTGCATACTAGAAGTTTTGTGCCCAGTTGGAGCCTAACTTTGTCAAAGCAAGCTCACTAGACCGGCATCTCTCCATAGATCTACAGGTGACCACTGAGAAAAAAGTCACCGATTTTCTGGCTGAAGCTTGTAGTGTCCTTAGAATGGGCACCCCCCACCCACCTGCTTTCTGTTATAGATGTAGGATTAGCTGATAGTATGACAAAGTTGTGAAGTATGTTTTTGTTATCATCTCAGGCTGTTTAAGACGTACTTCAGGTAACCTCCTTGGGTTTCCCCTCTGCTGTTGAACCAACTGTGGCTTTTAATGCAGCCATAGCTGCACCTTTACCTCTTTCATCCCTCCCTTTTTATGAGAATAAAAAGTAAATTGAGTGCTATTGAAATACTCCCTAGTTATGTTTATTGAAACTACCCTGCCACCAGGCATAGTACTTTGGAAACCTCCCGTACGCCAGTCCCACTTTCCACTCAGGTGGTGTACCCCCAAACCTGGACTTTGCTTTCCTCGGGCTTTTAATTTGTTAAAACCAAATGATCACAGGGAAACAAGGGAGGAGCCTCATTTTAGCTGTGGGCTTTTCAGTAAAAGTGACGTGGCCTGCAGCAGCAGGAAAAGCAGTCTTGTAAAAGCATGCGTGGATGAGAGAGAGAAGTAGAAGAAATTTAACTGGTGTACTTTGAAAAAGAAACAGCAAGGGGGGATTTTATCATACACTGGTGTTTTATTTGAAAGAATTTTACATATATGTTCATTCTAGAAATTCTGGAAAATACAGAAATTCATAATGAAGAAAAATTTTGAACTAGCTTTTTTCCCATAGAAATAATCATTCCTTAAGCAAATGTGGTGAAGAAAGCTGATGGTGCC
>NW_022111358.1:13428966-13445123 GCF_000313985.2 Echinops telfairi
TGACAAAATATTTAATCTGTGCTTGACACAATGGATGGGTGGATTGTGATAAGAGTTGTACGAGCCCCCAATAAAATGATTAAAAATTTTTTTTTTCATTTTATGTCATCAGCATGTTTTGGTCAAGGCATCATATATACATTTTTAACATTGAAAGTTAATGGTGATGGGCTTTTTAAAATTTAGTGCTCTATCATTGAACTTTCAGTTATTTTTATTACGATACAAATTTAGAAAATGTAAAATTCCATGTGTACAAATCTCTGTGGATATCTTTGGTTATTTCAAATCTAGGTTAGCCTAGTCATTTGATGCTTCCATGTTACCAAATTGCCAATAGTGAGATGTACCGAGGAGCCTCGGTGGCACAGTGGTTAAGGACCTGTCAGCCGCTAAACTAAAGATGAGCAGTCCAGACCCACTAGCCACTCTGAAGGAGAACCATCTATCGCCTTATTCTCCATCCAGGTGAGTTTGACATTGCTCATTTCCTCCTCTTATTCTTGATTTGATAACACTGGCCTTGTTGTGTTTAGAGACTAAACAGGATAATGATCTTCATCTGTAGTTACTTAATTCCGATTGAACTTGAACAGATTGATCCTCAAATGCGGAGCTGTGCTGTAGACTTCGTACTGCCAGCTTTAGTTGGTGGCCCATCCATGATGGGTTCTTTGTTCTGTTACGGGGCCTCTGTAAGATTAGGCACATAGAAAACCTAACCAAACCTAACAAACAAAACCCAGTGCCTGCCATTGGGTCAATGCTGACTCACGGTTACCCCCTGTGGGTTTCCGAGGCTATGAAGCTAGGCGCTGCCGGTGGTTTCAAATGGCTGATCATTTGGATTGCAGCCCAACGCATAACCACTACACCACCAGGGCACTGACACCCTGTGAGTTTTCTGAGGCTGTAAAGCCTCATCTTTCTCCCAAGGAAAGGCTGGTAATATCCAACTGCTGACCTTGTGATTAGCAGCCAAAACATACCTGACAGTGCCCGCAGGGCTCCTTAGGCACATGGACGAAAGGATAAACCAAGCACATTGCCACTTATAGGGCAAAAGAGCTCTCTGAGGAATCTCAAAACAGAAGCTGAAAAGAAACAGGGACCCTCTTGTAGCCAACATAGAAAGTCCTCTCCTAGAGCCAACTATTAACAAAACAAAACAAAACCAACTCAGGGCCATCAAAGTGATTCTGCCTTGTGGAGACCCTATAGGACTGAGGAGTACTGCCCCTTTATGGGAGCAGGCAGCCTCGTCTTTCTCCCCATGGAGCAACTGGTGACTTAGAATCCCTGACCTGGTGGTTCGCAGCTCAACAGTACTCTGAATTCCTAGCCTTCTCAACTGTGAAGAAATAACGTGGTTTGTGGAAGCCACCTACTTGTAGTTTTTCTGATCTGGCAGCCCCAGATAACTCAGACACGAGCCTCTATGGAAATGAAAACGGCTAAAATTGAAAATATTGCCAGCACTTAATGCTGGCAAAGATATGAATGCTGGCAAAGAATATAAATCTGCCATACATCATTGGCCTAGCAGTTTCTTTCTAAACATTTTTGCCATCTATGTGACCCAGAAATTACACTCCTGGTCTTTATCTCAAGGAAATGAAAATATTTCCACATACTAGGCAATGAATAAAGACTGATGAATTGATTGATGCCTTTGAATGATGACATTGGTGAAGTATATGTAAATTACCTAGACTGCTAGAAGAACATTCAAGTCCCCGATAGAAGTACAGCTAGACTGTACCTTAGAACGAGGATGGCGAATCTTCTCATGTGCCCTGGCATGCTGTGTGGAGAGGCATCATGGTAATGTAGAAAGGCAACCAAAAGAGGAAGACCCTCAGAGAGCTGGATGAACAGTGACTGAAGCAGTGGGCTCAAACAACAATTGTGAGAGTGGTATAGGCCAACCAGTGTTCCCTGCTGCTGTACATTGGGTTGTCCAAGGCGTTAGAATCCACCATACTGCACCTAACCACAGAAATAACAACGTAGTTTCTTATTTCGTCGTCGTTGCTTGCTTGCTTGTTTTGCTCCGCTTTCCTTGTTGTTGTTGTGCCTTAACTATAAGATTATATGTGGTGGAGACCCCTGCCAGCGCTGAGATGCTTACACGCTCCCTGATTGAGCTTTCCTCCTGCAGTCGGCGTCATTGCGTGTGTTTTGTGAGATGGAGGAGGACTTTGTGCACTGGTGTCAGACATATGGGTTAATGTTGGGTTTGTGGGCTTGGGCAGCACTGGGTTGGGATGTTTTCTTGATGTGCACTTACCCTTGATATAAAACTCTCTCTTATTAAAAAAAAAAAAGGTTATATGTGAACTGCCTTTTGGAATGTTGAGTCAATTTTTGTTTATGCAACTGTAGCTTCTATTCAAAATAAGTGTAATAGCATCTTGTATTTAGTTTATTTTTCCGAGAAGAAACCCATAAATAACACTATCCTTTGTGAAGAATCTAAGGGGCACAATTCAGTTATTCTTTTATTTTGTAGAGAGAAATATATAAAATGGTAATTTTGATCTATTACTAGTACTGAATCCAGTGAACTAACAAAATGTTCAATGATATTTATCAAAGTTGGGACTTGATTCCTGCTGTTCGAAAGCTATATTGCTTGTTCCATCTAGCCTGGTTTTCTTATTTCTTATTATTCTAGATTAACACTCGGGGGGAAAGGGAAGACTGTTATATTTTTAAGACAATCTTCCAAGAAGTTGCAGTTCCTATGTTTGCCAATTGCTTTAATATTCTGAATATTTTTAAATCTTGGTTGATCTGGAGTCTCTAGATACAGCACTTCACACTAACTGAGGCTAACGCTCAAGCGATGTGGAAGCCATTTCTCTCACCTTGGTGCTTGCAGTCTGTGGCCTCTTCCCTATTCCTGTTTTATAATAAATCGCAAGAAGCTTTGAGGAGCTTCTTAACACCTATTTTGGACATGAAGGAGCTAGGATTTCTTTTCTTTCTTACTTACTTTCTTTTTTTTTTTAAGGAACTAGGATTCTTTTAATCTTATATAAGAAATCCTTTTTAAATTAAATGACTAAAACTCAGTGAACAAACATCACATATTACAGATGTTGCATTTATTGTACTATGAATTCGGATTCAGAAATTCCAAATAAAATGCCAGCCAACCAAACTGAACATTAGAGTATAAGAATCATCTACCATGACCCAAGGTTAAAAAAAATCTCTTGCTGCAACCTATAATGTCAGCAGGTCCATTAAGAAAGTATGATAACCTCACTTGATATTGAAAGGGGAGGTTGAACAAAATTCTGAATTCATGAGATATATTCTGAGGGAACCAAGAATGGGAAGTTATAGTCTTTCAATTACCAAGAATATTCACTAAACTCACTGTCGTTGAATTGATGCTGACTCATAATGACCCTATAGAACAGGGTAGAACTGCCCCTGGGAGTTTTCCTAGACTGTACCTATTTACAGAAGTAGAAAGCTGCCCTGTCTTTTCTCCCGATGAACAGCTGGAGGTTTCAAACTGCAGACCTTTTGGATCACAGCCCAACTTGTAATCAATATATACTCTTAGCTACCATAAATCAGGAAAATATTTTATTGTGCTATGCCTGTTTCTATATAATTACTTTGGAAATTCCAGACCATTCACCAACATAAAGAAATTAAAGAAGATATAACTTTACAAAATCAACCTTTACAGTCATTATTTTTGGTGTAGAAAATTCAACAATTCCAACTTTTAAATATCTCTTGATATCTATATGATAATTGATAAATGTAGAAAATATTCATATCTTTTTTTATAGACCAATAAATACTAATTAGACAGTCAACTTCTTGAAAATATTCTACTAGTGTTAGTAACTGGAAAACCAAATGTTTAAGAATAATATATTTAAATATGGAAAGCCTATATTAAGAAATTTGAAACTACAGAATAATAGCAGTTAATTACATAAATAAAAAGTGTATCTAAATACCTTGCCCCTGAGTATTGTAAAATGAAATCCTCTCTCTTTAAGGGCTCATTATGAAAAATTTCCAAAAAATGTTCAAGGTAGAAAAGTTGTGCAAATGGCCAATGGCTCAACTTCTTTGGGAACGTCTGTGGTTTGACCCACCCAGAGGTGCCGAGGAAGACAGGACTGGCACTCTGCTTCCGTCTGCGTGCGTGGGGTCACTGTGAGTTGGGATTGACTAGGTGGGAACTACCAACAGCAGCAATCAGAGAGCTTCAACAGTTAACCACTCCTACCCAAACGAGTTCTAAATCTCACCCCATTACCAGATTATTGCAGAATACATTCCTGACATCATGTTATCTCATCTGTGAATAGTTCAGCACATATCTTCTCCAAATGATAAGTAATTTTATTTATTTATGGATTCTTAGAAATTAATTTTTTATTGTGATGAAAATGCCCATAGCAGTTTCCACATGTCAGCGACAATGATTTCATTCTTAATGTTTTACAACGTTTTCCTTCATGCCTTTCCAAATTTTCCCACCACCATTAACATAAACTCAGTGCCCCCTAAGTAATAGCCTTCTACCTCCCTTCCCCCACTCTTGGTAAGCACTAATCATCGTTGTTTTATGTGTATTTACTTACTTAATAGAAATGAGGTCATGCAGCATTTGTCCTTTTGCGATTCTTAGAAAAAAGCTGAGGCTACACACAGCACAACGGACACGGATTCAAGAATACCTTCTGGTTCGGTTCGGCAGCAAGGAATGCTTCAGGATGTGCACCCGTTCTCACCCCCTTCTCTGCGCTGTTCCTCCCCCATCACCACAAACTCACTACCCCGAAGGTTCTCCTCTGATCTTTTGAATTGCTGTTGTCAGACTGATTCCAAGTAGATCGTAAAAGAGCAAGAGGAGCTCAGTGAATGTTTGAGGTTTAAAGATGATCTCGGGGCAGCAGTTTCTTTATCTCTTTTTTTAAGGGCAATAGTTTCAGAGGTTCCCTTAGTGTCCATGGCTCTTAAAGTCCGTTCTGCATGTCCCTCTGGACCTCTGTGGACTACTTGACAAGCACACTCAGTAATGGTGGTTGGGCACCATCAGTTCTGCTCACATGACAGAGGAGAAAATTGTTCGTGGCGTTCGTTAGCGTATATATAGGCTCGTTTTCTTTCCTCTTTGTTTTGTTTTCCCACTTTTAGGGAAGGAAAATATTGTCAATCTGCTGCAGCAGACCTCTTTAAAATAGTGAAAGGCCAATATGTCACTTGAGGACTAAAGTGTGCCAGCCTCAAGAGATGGTGTTTTCAGTTGCCTTCGAGGCATGTGAAGATTGGCCATCAAGTAAGGGAGCCGGAAGAGGAATTGATGCGTTTGAATTACGGTGCTGCCGAAAAATAGTGACAGCATCGTGGACTGCCAAAAGAACAATGAATCCGTCCAGAAGTCCGGCCAGAATGCTCCTTGGAGGAAAGGACGTGCAACTTCTCACGTCCTGTGGACGAGTTCGCTGGAGAGAACAGTCCCTGGTGGAGGACCTCATCCTTGGTGAAGGAGAGGCCGGAAAGACGAGGAAGACCTCTGACAGGGTGGCTTGAGAGAGCGGCTGCCACATGGCTCAATCAGAACAATTGTGAGGGTGGTGCAGGGCCCAGGGGGCTTTCATTCTGTTGTACGTGGGTGCTATGAGTCGGAACTGACTTGATGGCACCTCACACCAAGAGCTCTTTTTAAATTAAAGAATAATCACATCTGGAAAAATTAACTCATTCTTTAATATCAAATTTGTTATCATCAGATTTTCAGTCTGTCTTAAATTTCTCTTACTGTCTCGTTTTAAGAATCATGTTCTAAATAAGATCCAAACCTTGTAATTTTATAACTCACACCTCATAAGACTTTTACTATTTAGATTTGTTTTCCATCTCTTCTTGCCTCCTGATGGTTTATTTGTTGAAGAAACTGGGCCATTCATCCTGCAGCATTTCCCAAGACAGGGTCTTGCTGAATGCTTCTCTTCTCTGTAGAGAGCCATTAGTAATGGATTTTGGAAGGTTGGTCTGGGTGTGTGTGTGTATTTGGGGGTGGGGGTCGAGAGTTGTGTTTGTGTGGCAAAAATACTTCATAATGTTAGTTATGGGTACTTGATAAAAGCTATATTCCCTCTTTATGTTTGATGATGGACTTCATTGTTATTTGTTTCTTTTAATTGTCTTCAGATGCCATATTTACAGAGGCGGGCTTCAAAAATAATCATGGGAAAATGGAATCAGCTGATAATGGCATTTTTCCACAAATTTTTTGAAGCCCCCTGTGTCAATAGGCATAGATAGATGCATTCAAGTTGACTCTGATTCATGGCACCCTTATATATAACAACACAACATTGTTCTGGTCCTACATCGTTCTTACAATTGGCAGCATGTTTGAATCTGTTGTGCCTTTGTGCCAATCCATCACACTGAGCAGCTCCCTCACCTCGTTTACCAAACATAATGTTCCCCTTCCCCCCAATAATTGTTCTTTCTAATTAATATATACAAAGCCAGCAAGTTGAACAGTGATCTGTTGTGATCCTTAAGATTTTCATTGTGTTTTGGAAGTCGATCATGTAGGCTTAAATCTGGATGATCTGCTGGAACTTGAAAAGATCCTACCTTTTCGTGATTTTTTTTTAAGCCTCCTTGTATAGCTGTCATCAGCGCAGACAGGCAAAGTAAAATCTGTAATTATTTTGGTAGTTAGTTTGGTAATTAGTTGGTAGGAGGGTGAGAATGGTTGCACATCTGTAATTATGGATATTTAAATTTGTTCTTTTAAGTTTTCTTCAAGTTTTCTACCGCTAGCTTTTGTTACCTTAATAAGACCCAAAACATCTGAATTTTTTAATGTTGTTCTAAGGAACTTTACAGTGGTGTCGTGATTGTGAGTTGGGCTGTTAACCAAAAGATCAGCAGTTTGAAACCACCAGTCTGTTCCACAGAAGAAAGAGGAGGCTTTCTTCTCCCACACGGAGTTACCGTGTCAGAAACTCGCCGTCACAGGGTCGCTGTGAGTCAGCAGCGACTTGGTGGTGAGTTTGGTTCGGGGTTTTGGTCTACGGTGATAGTTTGGTCCCCGTATTGTTTGTCACAACTCAACCAATGAACTGGGTGCCGTGTTAAACAGTCCTCCTCCTATAAAATCAAAACAGATTTATGCACAGGCTTGCTCCAGTAATGCATTTGGAAGGGGAACAATGGGCTGCTAGGAGTTATTGCATGTTTGAGGAGCATTCTACCAGTCTTTTATTTGCCTGGAGTGTTGGGAGTGGACTACAGGAGGGTTCTTGAAAATGTGCCTACCGCTCACTCAGGCTCTTCTTGGTTCACAACCAGATATAAGCCCTTCCTTCAGTTGGATTTTTCTGTCCAGACACTGGCTTAAGCGAAGGTATCCTTAACTGGGAAATAGCATTTCACCTTTGGCTGGAATAACTGATGTAGAGGAGCCTCTTTCGATGAGAGGCCCTACGGGAGTTCCTTGAGTTACACGCATTTTCACACATCTGCTAATGCACAAGCCCCAGTGTGAGCATTAGTGCTCAGGAATGTGATGTGGATTTGAGAGGATCTCTGCAGGATTTTGGCAGGTCAGGACAAACATTATCTTGCTCCCATATGGTTTTGTAGGATCTGGAAAGGGAAATCATATACATTTCCTTCAACCGGCGTGCTGCATTTTCTCACATATATCCAAAACAAATAGACAAACAAAACTTAGAAGAAAAATTAATTCAGAGTATATATTCAAAGGGGCATCAGAAAGTTGGTGGAAATGTATCTGTTAATCCCATTTTTCCACATTTTTCAGAGTTCCTTCATATCTGACATCCATGTATATAGCATCTGCTATCAATATACATGGCTGGTAGCTATTGCAATGCAAGTATATTTTACATTTACTTTGATTTAGATTTAATTGACTTATTCAGAAAACCTGGTTCAAAAGATCCAGACAATGAAAGGTCCCACCTTTGCGTAAGTCCTGTTCATTTCTCTTGTCTCTTCATTTCCGGAGGTGCAATGGGCACGTAGCTCAGAATGCCTCTCATCTTCACTGCTGCCCCGTTGATCGTGTTAGGCGCCATCTGGACGCCTCTCTTGATGGTTCTGTACTTAGGTGTATATGAAGCCATTGCCATCAAGTGGATTGGACCCGGATCTCGAGGACAGAGGAACTGCCTTTCTAGTTTCTGAGACTTGAAATCTTTACAGGAGTAGACAGCCTCATCTTTTTATCTTTTTATCTTTCACTGTATCATGTCAATTCCAATTTAGCTCCATTCTATGGGACAGACATGAATTTCTCTGTGCGTCTCCAAGGCTGAATCTTGCGATTAGCAGCCCAATGTGTAACACACAATGACATCAAGGCTCTATATATATACACATATACATACATATGTACATATGGGACTGGGTTGGTATAAGAACAACCAGGGAGATCTTATAAAGTGAATAAGGTCTTTTTTTCCAAAGTAATAATAATAGTGATAAGATCCACTATGTCCAAACACTTTTTTTCTCACCCTTAGCAAACCTAGTTCTGTCTCATATGGGATTTGACATAAAGTGACTGGTCATTAAATGTTGATGAATCCTTTTCTTAAGTCTTTCATTTGATACATAATCTGCCTAGAAGTTTGTCTCCTGGAGCAATTTTATTAAGAACTGAATAACGAATTAGCTCTAGGGTCAGCAACTTAATGGCCACGTGTCAGAGATAGCATATTGGTTGATTCTCATTGGCCAGCAACCTAACAGATTCAGTTGTATGCCCTTCTCTACCACAACTAGGCTAGCTGTAGGGCCAAATGTAATTTGAGACGGTCACATCTTGGATTGGTGTCCAAGTGTTATAAATGAGTCCGTGTCATGCACCTAATCAAATCAGTCTCCCAGTTCTTTTATCTGTTTTTACCATATCGTTTTCAGAGTGCCAAGTGTTAATTAAAACTTGTACCTAGAATGTATTTTCTTTTGAGAGAAAAAAAACACAACAACATTTGGAGAAAGGTCAGTTATCTTTGACCTCATTTCTGTGGTCTTTATTTTGTGTTTGTTTATTTACCACTGTGTTAGTCTGGGTACTTTAGAGAAACAAATTCACAGAAACTCATGTATAAGAGAGAGTTTTATATAAAGGTTAAAAGTGTGTCAAGAAAACATCCCAGCCCAGTGCTGCCCAAGCCCACAAATCCAACATTAGCCCATTAACCCATATGTCCAACACCAAGCCACAAAGTCCTCCTCCATCTCACAGATGCAGTGATGTTGACTGCAGGAGGAAAGCCGAATCAGTGAACGTATACACATCTCAGCACTAGCAGGGTCTCCACACGGGTGCTCCAACACCCAGAGCTGCATCAGGGTAGGTCCATGTGGCTTCTCCTCAGGGATGTCTTGCAGGAATTGAGCCTTGCCAGCTAAAGCAGGGAATTGGCTAAGACAGCTGCACCCTGAGACCAGACCATCAGAAAGCAAGACCCGAGAACTCGAAGGGTGAGGCTCACTGAGCCATTTATCCCTCCACCCTTCAATTAACCCCACATGTGTTTATCCGCCAGGTTGGCACAATAAACTACCTCAACCACCAATGATTTCCTGATGGATCATGTAGCTGGAAAAATTACTTTTATAGGGAAGAAAGACCTGGGATTCAGCTCTCTAAAGGGGAAAACGGGAAGGCAGTGTTATCAGTTTAACACCTTGGGCTCTTCTCTTGGCCCCTTGAGGAATTGCTGAGGCCAACTTAGCTTTACCTATTCTGAATTTACCTGTATTTTAAAATTGTTGCTGTTAGGTGTCATCAAGTAGGCTCCAATCCAGAGTGACCCTACATTTAGCAGAAGGAAACACTGCCCGGTCCTGCACCATCTTTGCAACTGTTCCTATGCCTGAGCCCATTGTTGCAGCCACTGTGTTGCTCCATCTTGCCAAGGGCCCCCCTCTTTTTCACTGCCCTTGCACTTTACCAGACAAGATGTCCTCTTCCAGGGACTGGTCTCTCCTGGAAATATGTCCAAAGTATGTAAGACAAAGTCTTGCCATCCTTGCCTCTAAGGAGCACTCTGACCTAACTTCTTCCAATGGCAGATAGGTTTGTCCTCTAAGCAGTCTGCAGTACTTTCAGTATTCTCCTCCAGAACCACAATTCATATCCATCTCTTCGGGCTTTCTTCATCATGCCCAACTTTCATTTGCATAGGATGCAATAGAGAATACCATGGCTTGGGTCAGGGGTACCCTAGTCCTCAAAGTAACATCCTTGCTCTTCAATACTCTAAAGAGGTCTTGTGCGGCAGATTTACCTAATGCAATATGTCTTTTGCTCTCTTGCCTGCTGCTTCATGAGTATTGATTGTGGATCCAAGAAGAAAAAATCCTTGACAGCTTCCTCCTTTTCTCCATTTATTGTAATGTTACTTATTGGTCCAGTTGTGAGGATTTTGGAGTCTTCTTGAGATTGACTTGTAATCCATATTGAAGACTAGTCTTTGATCTTCATCATCAACTGCTTCACGTCCTCCTCACTTTCAGCAAGCAGGGTTGTGTCATCTGCATACTGCAGGTTGACAGGGATTGTAATATAACAATTAGTCCTACTTAGCTTATGAACTACATAACTTTTATAGAAGTGTTATGTTTAAGATTTTGGAGATCCATAGAATAACTGGTATTTTTCCATCAGTTCTTAACATCTATTGCATTTTTTTCAAGGAAACAAACGTGGAAAAAAGTTTCTTGGTGCTCCCCCCTTACCACCTCCCGCTAGTTGTCCTTGGTGAGCTTATACACTTAATTACATTGAAATGTTCCTCCCTTCTAAAATATAGGAGATTTTTGGTCCTTTTGAAAAAAAATGGTTAGAGCCCATTTTCCATATATTACTCAGCATTACAGCGCTGCCTGCCAAATGATCCCAGGTGTGGGATTGCAGCAGGTAATTTCCTGAGCTGTATAGTACAGATGATTTTCTGTGTTAGGAGATGCTATCGGCTCACCTGGCCTCTTAGTGACAGAGAAATCCTTTGTTTATTCATTTAGTAGGCAGATTAACCCTAATGAATATTGGCTTCCTGGAAATAGATACAGGTGACAATGGCGAAGTGAGGAGTGGAGAGAAGTAAGAGAAATTCTCTTTTCTTTCTTCACTTATAAATAATGGTGTCTTTCATAGGAGAGCATTTTAAACCAGAAAAGAATGCAAAATATTTTCACTAAAAGGCTAGATATTAGAAGAATCAACCTTTAGTTTTGGGTTTTGAGTGCCTATATAAGTATGTGTTCTTTTTCAGAAAATCAAAGTGTTTCTAATGTTGGTAAACAACCTGAAAGTTTTTGTCTTTCAATTACACTGAAATGTAAACATTTAAATTATTTATACTGTTTACAGCAGAGCTATTCAGTTGCATGGGAAAATGCATTTCTAATATGTCCTTGTCCTCGGTTAAATGGTTTGCTTGCGATTTAAATGTTTGTACTACGAAAGTGCCCTGCCCACAGTCTCTTGTAACACATGAAGAGGAGGTGCGGTGGCTGCATCCACCCTATAAACTGTTCTTACTGCTTCAGTAACACCTCTCTCTGTTCTCAGGAGCAAAGAGGAAGGAACAATCTAGTCAGCAGAAAGCTTTTCTTAAGTTATTCTGCTATAAGTGTTGCAGGAATAGTTGTAGAAGTAAACTGTTTAAAATTCTTTGCTATAATATTATCAGAAGATGTTTTAGCAGTATGTTTTTTTATACCTGAAGTAATTTAGCAATAACGATAATAAAAATGTTGTGGCTGCATACTTTAACTTCTGCTTACTGAAGAAAAAAACCCTCTACAACACCTTTCTGTCACTGGTTTGGGAGATGCATTATTCCCAAGATACCAATGTATGGACGCAGATGTGAACCTCCCTTAACGTTCAACCAAACTTTTCCAGATCTCATAACTATAATTTATTCTGTGCTCTCCACAGACTCCCCAAATGTCTTCTTTTACATAACGGTATCCATTGGAGGGAAAGTTAGAATTCTTCCCTGCACATGCTTGTTGGAAGATGGGTTTTTCATGATTGCTTTGTAGTTGACTATAAAAGCTCTAGAATTTCAAGGGAGAAGGGAAAAAACAGAGTTTACCTTTCCAGGAAGATTTAAAATGTATGGTTTCTCCCAGCTAGAGTTGCATTTATACTTGAATTGTGTTTTGCGAAACTGAATAGTGAGAGAGAGGTAAAAATTGGAGGCAGCAATAAATTCTGAATGAATCTTATGGTTTTTATTTAAGATTAATTTATCCTTAAGACTAATGTTTCTATAACCTCTGACCGAATAGAATAGAGCCAGGGTACTTCCAAGGGTGAGAATTTGTCCTTGCCTGGTGCAAAGAATTTAATTAATTCCACCTGTGTGGTGCATGGTGGCAGGTAAGCCCATTGGCGGTCTAGGTGCAAATTTTGTAATTTACATATTGTCAAAGTACATGAGTCATTGAATCTTGAGTAATATTTATTTTCAGAGATATTGGAAAAAGAGAATGCAATGTGTAAGTGTCATGTTATCTTCATATAAACCACTGCCAATTTGAAATGGATTTTTCTTTCCTTTTAGTGAGAAAAAAAAAAAGCACCACCAAAGGACAACAGTCATTATATGATTTTGTATTTTAAGTATTTTCATGATCCAACATAAATTGGCCCACCCAAGGTTTCTGTCTGTCTTATGAAGATGTGTTTACATAGGCATCGGGTGAAAGATTGCAGAATGGAACCACTAGTTTTGAAAGTTGAGCCAGACCAGGAAAAATCAGGATACAATTTGGCACTTATGGAGACGAAATGATTTCCTTTTTAGCTGCTGATTTCTACTGGGAAATGTATCCTTGGACTGAAAATTACATCCGGAAAAATGTTTATGTAGTGTTTTTCAAATGACTGATTATTCTTCTAACCTTTAACATGAACTGTGTCTAATTTTGGTCTCTTTTAACTCTTTCATGTCTTGCGGAATTTGCTTCTTTGTGGGAAAAAATATTACTAACAGGACTTATTTATACTGCTTTGAGTAGGGGAATTTCTTACTTTCAGAGCAACAAGAATTAAAAATTGTGTTAAGATTTCTTCTCTAGTTTTCCAAGCAGATGCTAAAATGCCCAAAGTGATTTACCCTTTGTCTCGGGCATTTAATTTCATAGTATGCTATGTCTTTATTTTTGTTTGTTCGAGTGCCGTCAAGTGGATGCTGACTTACAGCGACCCCATGTGACAGAGTAGAGCTGCCCCTGTGGGTTCTTGGCTGTGATTTGTCTTGTCAGAGGATGCTTTTAGACTGCTTGAGTAGCTATGCCTGCCTGCCCTCTCCAGCCACTGCTCCCTGACACGTAAAGTCGAACTTCTGAATCTCAAAGTGAGAATGTTTGATTCATAGGCTCTTCACCAAGATTGATGCTTGCTATGGTTCCTTTCTGATCTTCTTAGTGACTTTTCCGATTGAGAGAAGGCTAAAGTCGATGTGATAGAAGACATTCCAGGACAGGTGAGGCAACTGTGTGAACATTGCACTGTGTGAATTACTAGCCGTGTAGCAGTGCAGCCTATCGAACATACCCCATCTATAATTTTCTTACTTAGAACATGGGGACAGAATGTTTGTTTTATAAGGCTGTCATAAGAATTAGAAATAATGCAAATAACACGTAACTATTATGCCTAGAACACATTAGGGGCTATACCCATTATCTTTGCTGGTATATTAATCAAGATAAACCAGGTCCTACTGAGGTAACCAATAAGAAGGTTAGGTACTTCTCATTCACCCTCGTCTCTCACAGGTTGCAGAGGTCTCTGTTTCATGTCATCTTCACTCAGGGACCCTGGCCGACTAAGGCTTTGCCATCAAAATACCGCAGAAATGACAACCCGGGATAGAACTGTGTTCCACAGGATAGGAGACACATGTGTGACTTTTTAAAAATTAAGCCATTGAAATTGAAAATTGAGTTCATTCATTGTATTAGCCACATTACAAGTTTTCAGTAGACACCTGTGTCCAGTGCTCACAATATTGGACTGTGCCAGATGTGGACCATTTCCACCATCATAGAAAGTTCTGTTGGACCATCGTGGTCTAGAACTTGAAGGGGCTAGGGAAGCACACGATCCCCCTGCATGCTCTGAAGTGCAGAAGAAGAAAATATCGTTTGGCTGTAACTATGTCTACAACAGTTGGTAAAAATTATAGTCTATATCCTTACTTATTGGAGCTATAAAATGAGAGCAGTAATATCAACACATCCATACTGCGTCTAGCTGCATGAAAAAGAAAACAGTCAAGCTTTTGCCAAGGGGGAGTTCTGCTGTGAGCTCCCCCTTAAAGGAAGAGTGTGTAAACTGCATGACATTCGAGTGCCTCCGGAGGACAGATTCATCAAAGGAACACCACAATTCCCATGGAGCTCAGAAAATGTGATTAAGGAATTTGAATGCAATTATCCCAAGTTTGGCTTTTCTTTTAAGGACTCCATTTGTATTAGAGATTCCTTGATACTATAAATCTGACAAGTAAATCTGGTTTTCTTTTGGAAAATTTCCACCAGGAACAGCGTGAGTCAAGGATGACTACATAAAAAAAGAAGTTCGTGCAGCAAGGCCAGCCTGCAAAATATTATGTTTTGACTGACATAAGATTTTATCTATGGCTGGTATGCAGAGGGGGGTGGGCAGGGTGTTTAGTGAAGTGTGCAGGGCTCCAGTCAAGGTTGCTATCTTATTTGACATGTGTGCAAACTTATTTAAATTGAAGATGGAGTACCAGTGAGCATACATTCAGGGAGACCATACTTCGTGATTGCTGAAGACAGTCGTAGTTAACAAGTTACTGTACTGTCTTGTTTCAAAGAGGAAGAGCTTTTTACCCACCATGGATGGGTTGGAATTTTGACAAGTGAGGAACAGATCTTCCTTTCTCCTTTATTCTACAGAACTTTGACATTCACGTACAATTCCCTTGTAACGAGTGTGTGTAGGAGGGGGTGAGAGAGAGAGAAGAGACAACTAGAGTGTGTGATGGAAACGCGCCGCGGCGCTGTTGTGCACTCTCGTCCTACATCTGGAAATCCGCATGTTTGCAGTCATCCGACAACATGATTCTGCGTGTACATCATCGCACTCACTAGTAAAGGTGCTTTTTTCGTTTGTGTGAGTTGTTTTTGTTTTGTTTTGTTTTTCCAAGAGAAATGGAAAATCAGCAACTTTGGGTCTGTCACAAGGTCAAGTGATGATTAGTGATGTAGTCTTTCCTAAACACATGTTTACCCTAGAAAAGTCAAATCAGTTCCCAAAATTTGGTAACCATTAGAGGACTTCCTCAGTCACTTCCTGATGTCAGGCCGAAGGTAGAGAGGGGGCAGGGCTGTATTGAGTTCTCTGCCCTTTTCTACCCCAGGGATTGAATTTGGCAGCTGATGCAGCCAAGGAAACACTCACGCAAAGGCAGACCTAGACAGGAAACACTTTTGAATGTACTGTTTTGATAGAGGATCATGAGATCGGGCAAGGAGCCGTGAACTTGATATGTAGTATAGGCCGTGGAGCAGCAGAAGAGCCACCTGAGGTTAGAAAGTAGGAGAGGCAAAGAAAGACATGAAGCTCTTTGTGATGGACGAACACAGTTAACGTGTTCCGTTCTTACTGGATGGTTTGTTTGGATAAAACGCTTTGCCACTATTCCCCTTTACAGTTTTTACACGCATGTTTTAGCAACCAGTGCTCACCTCCTCTATTTGAGTCACCTTTTTGATAGCTGTCAGAAGAGCTATCTTCCAAGGCAAACATTGCCTTGGGCAAAGGTGGTGTGAGAGATGGAAGTTTTACAATATCCAGTTTGGACAACTTGGTGAGGTCTCCACATGGCCCCCAGGCCTGCTGGTGGCTAGGTATTTGTCAGGAAGGAGAATGGGTCTTTGAGGGACTGCTTTCTGGCAGCCACTTGGTTTCTATTTCCAGGTATTCCACTCTCACCAAGAGGGACTTGGCTGCCCTGGGCTGGGTGCTTGGCTTTCTGAGATGCTGGTGGAGAAGGGCGGTGTCAGTTAGTTAGTGCCTTTGTTTGACAACTTCACTTCTCCTTGGGTTCAAAATGCTCTTCTTTGAC